>NW_028234403.1:2166972-2169472 GCF_977035675.1 Penaeus japonicus | reverse complement strand
GATGGGGCTTACCACCGATGGGGCTTACCACCGATGGGGCTTACCACCGATGGGGCTTACCACCGATGGGGCTTACCACCGATGGGGCTTACCACCGATGGGGCTTACCACCGATGGGGCTTACCACCGATGGGGCTTACCACCGATGGAGCTTACCACCGATGGGGCTTACCACCGATGGGGCTTACCACCGATGGAGCTTACCACCGACGGGGCTTACCACCGATGGAGCTTACCACCGACGGGGCTTAACACCGATGGGGCTTACCACCGATGGGGCTTACCACCGATGGGGCTTACCACCGATGGGGCTTACCACCGATGGGGCTTACCACCGATGGGGCTTACCACCGACGGGGCTTACCACCGAAGGGGCTTACCACCGACGGGGCTTACCACCGATGGGGCATACCACCGACGGGGCTTACCACCGAAGGGGCTTACCACCAATAAGCCTTAACACCGATGGGGCTTACCACCGATAGGGCTTACCACCGACGGGGCTTACCACCGATGGGGCTTACCACCGATGGGGCTTACCACCGACGGGGCTTACTACCGAAGGGGCTTACCACCGACGGGGCTTACCACCGATGGGGCATACCACCGACGGGGCTTACCACCGATGGGCCTTAACACCGATGGGCCTTAACACCGATGAGGCTTACCACCGATGAGGCTTACCACCGATGGGGCTTACCACCGATGGGTCTTACCACCGATGGGGCTTACTACCGATGGGGCTTACCACCGATGGGGCTTACCACCGATGAGGCTTACCACCGATAGGGCTTACTACCGATGGGGCTTACCACCGATGGAGCTTACCACCGATGGGGCCTTTGGTATTTACAGTGCTTTTGCAATTGAACCTCATCCAGCTGTAACAACTTTATCTAGAGCGACGTATTTCAAGGCCGAGGGTCCTGATTTTGACAGTCTACATATTCCGTCTGGTAGATTGTTGACTTATATGTACGACATGACAGATTTTTCAACATATATATTCCACAAGACAGATTTTTCTACTCATCATATGGAAGATGTATTGAAGACAAAAAAATGATAGTCTTCAGAGGCCACTGTAAGGCTATTTCCAGACTTCCACTATACAAAAACCACCGTTGACAAATTTGCCACATGAATACAAAGACAATTTTTGTTTTCAACGAAATAGAAAGAAGAAATGAAATAAAAATAAGATTGATCTCTAAATAACACTTTCAGCACAATGAAGTTGAATGTAACATACTTTCTATAGCATTTTCCAGAGACCACAGTAGCTTTATGATGTGATATTTTTTTTAGGACGATAAGAACGAATCGGTAGTGTTAAATGTTTAGAGTGATTATCCAGTGTCGCCAAATCACCGAAATTCACAGATTGTGATGGGAGTAAATAGGGATGGCTGCGGAAATCATTATTCTAGTATTTTTGGAGGAGGAATAAGAGCAACGAGAGAGACTTGAAGTAAGGGTATTTTATGTAAATTCCTTAATTTCATATTTGAAAAAGAAAAGAAAAAATGAGACCGTGTGAATAAATCGTCTTGAATCCTGCACACAAAATGCTAGTTCAAAACATTGATCATTTATCTGAAAGCTAAAGTTAACTTAAAAAAAATATCTTTCCACTTTCTGCATTACCTTCGTTTAGATCCATTTTTTTCAAATTTAATATCATCCACCTTTTTTGTAATCAAAAAGGCAAAACAGGAATAAATTCACTAATTTGAATGAGTAAAACAAAACCTTTTGTTAGACATGTAACAAGAAAAGTTTATGTTCTTTCTAGCCACGTTCCTTGTATTTACGGCCTAATTCTACACATAACTGACTGAATCATACAAGGCGTAAAGGAGAATAGCTATATTGAGTCTTCTACGTTAAACCATCTTGCTAAAATAGAGGAAAGAAATTTGAACCGGTGTAAACTCGATCCATGAAAACGGCCCATGTCAGTCAAGGAAGAAATGTTCCTTTAAGTAAATAGTTTTTCTCATTCAATGATTCATATATACCTTCTATTTCTGTATGTTTAAGTAGCAAGCTATGAAATATCCATCGGCAGTTACTGTGAACTCCATGGCTCAATCGAGGACATTGGTAGAAATAAAGTGTACACCGACATAAAAGCCGAGCGAGTGTAGCGTAAACATGCTTGCTAGATCTATTCGTTGTCTGTTTGTTTCAATTCGTTTTGCTTAGGTCGCTCGGGCAAAAATTTCGTAAGCGCAGACGTAGGATTTTGAAATAACTCTTATATTGGTGATTGCATTAATATTCTTATTCGTCTCGAGTAATGTTCAACTTTAAAAGCAGTAAATGCACCATTACGTTTAATCACTTCATCACTTCTGCGCTAGTCTTGCAAAATTTCCCCTTGATATTTTTAGCAAACTTTGTCCAAATCGAAGTTACATCTTAAAATTTGTGATTGTGTTTATAGTTATCTTTAAAAAATATATATATGTTTGGTAATAGACACTGAGTTTACATT
>NW_028234403.1:2141972-2144472 GCF_977035675.1 Penaeus japonicus | reverse complement strand
AAATAATAAATTATATCATCCTCCTCGTTATATAAAAAAAAAAATAATAATAATTATAAATGCATGCTGTTATCTTCGTTATCACGTGACTCGTAGAAAAGGTGTGAATGCGGACGGATAATTACACAACACAAGATATGTAATCAACGTTCCGTTACAATTTCGTGAGAATATAATGATAAAACGTCAATTACTAATCTATCATTGAGATTACATGTATTGTACGTATTGTATATATTCTCAATCTACAACGATTGTCACGTGATTCAGTGGGTATATATGCAAATTCAAGTGAGAGGGAACAAACCTTCTGTATTTTATAAATTCTATTATTTGATCTTTATCATAATTGTTGCAATATATCCTGTGTGTGTTCATGTTCGTGTGTTTGTGTACGTGTGTGTGTGTGTGTGTGTGTGTGTGTGTGTGTGTGTGTGTGTGTGTGTGTGTGTGTGTGTGTGTGTGTGTGTGTGCATGTGCATGTGCATGTTCATGTGTTTGTGTTTGTGTGTGTATGTGTGTGTGTGAATCCTTATAAACCTTTTGTACTCTCTGACTTGTAATCCATTAGCTTATATATTTATAGCCAACTTTAAGTTAACATTATTCATTAATTGGAGACCTATATTGATTACACCGTTTAATTCAAAATAAATTGCATTACATTTCTAAAATCATCTACGACTTTTACAGCTGAGCTTGCAAGTTTATTACTAAACAAATGTCATAATGACAGATATTGATAAAGGTATGAACGAGACTTCACATATGTAACTGACGGGTCTTAACCGCCCAGTTAGGTCGTTAGGCGCCCCGTCGCCAATGGGTTAACAAACTAAAGACAACAAGCAAGCAATTGCATTTCCTGCCACGACCCTTGGAAGCACATTATGCAAGATTGCCTTTGCACCTATCTATAATTTGGTAATTCCCCTTTCAACTTCACTTATCACTTCGGTAATACTTGTTGATACGAAAAAAACGATTAATTGTTGATAATCTGCAATACTGTTGCAATAAGCCTTATTTCAAATGCCGTATCTGCAGCGTAGGAAATAGTGTTGCTTGGTTTGAAGGAAAGATTGCTGCGTCACTGCGGATGACAGCTGGGAATTCTATATATAAAGTGACGTGACGGCTGGGGGAGAGGGGGCTGGGGGGACTTTGACGTGCAGCGGTAACATTTCCGTAAGGCTTAGTGACGTCTGCTTCTCTCGTGACGACACGACACCGAATGCAGGAAGAGCAAGAGAAGCACTTAACACACACTGCGGCGACGAGATGTCCCGGTGTAAGATTCGTAGTGAGATCGTGGTCTGCAGTCTTATGCGGTGATCCATAGCAATGGCGCCGTCGAGACGAAGAGAGCGCCTATGAGTGGCCGTTATAACCCGCGACCAGGGAATCGGGTCCCAATCGCTCTACAGATGTGTGACGGGGGGAAGGGGAGGGGGGGAGGGGCGGAGAGGGAACAGGGGGAGCACCGCCAGGGTTGGGAGGAGATGTGTGACGGGGCGAGGGGAGGGGGAGGGGAGGGGGCACAGGGGGGCACCGTCAGGGAGGGAGGAGATGTGTGACGGGGGTAGGGGGGGAGGGAGGGGAGGGGGAACAGGGGGGCACCGTCAGGGAGGGAGGGATGTGTGACGGGGGGAGGGGAGGGGGGGAGGGGGCACAGGGGGGCACCGCCAGGGTTGGGAGGAGTACGGAGGAGGGAGGCGATGGCACGCATTTCCCGACGGAGAGGCTACGTGGCGTTGCGTCGAGGCCTGACGCCGAAGCCGAAGCCGAAGGGAAGGGAAGGTGGAGAGGACGGTTAGGGGAGGGGGGAAGGGAGGGGGGATAGCTGATCAGGGATGTACACACGTGTCCTGCTCCTGAATGAGGAACAATAACACGGCCATGACGGTCATCCTGCCTGGCTGAGCGGCAGTCTATGCCCATCCCACCACCGAAAGCCGGGCCAGTCGTGCCAATGCCAGGGGTGTGCGTCGACCATGAGACACGTTCTCGTCTCTCGCCGATGTGAGGACACAGTGCTTCTGACTCGCTCTGCCGCATGAGAGGAAAATGGAGGTATAGTTTCCCTCAAGTCACTTGAAACGCACCGAAAATCGTATCAGGAGACGCATTCTGTGCCCTACGAGTGCGGGCGTTAATGTTTTCCTACTCTATATCCCCCCCTCCCCCTCCCGCCCCCGAAAACAACACAGTAACGCAGAAGTTTGAAAAGTTTGACAGACGTGGGGTTGTCTGGGGGAGTGCAAAGGACGATCCATCTCTCACGGGCTCGTCAAAGCTTAATTGAATCATAAGGGTGAAATTGGCCTGTAACTTGAGCAATACATGCGGTTTTCCCTACGTGACCGGGAACAGTTTGGGCAAGCGTGGTCTCCCAAGACAAGTGCTGCTGCTCCTTCATTTCATCGCCTTTATTCCATTCTCCGAGAAACAGAAGGTCGGCAGATAAGTAGGAAAGGATTCCGTGTTTTTTTTTCTCAAA
>NW_028234403.1:2106972-2109472 GCF_977035675.1 Penaeus japonicus | reverse complement strand
GCTAAACATCCATACAGCTTGTTCAAGGAGTCTAGCTTATTTCTACGTTTCTGTATATATGAAGCACACTGTAAGATTAAGTGTACCAAGGTATTTGACCTTGGTGACCTATACACCCTGCATTCTTTTGCTTGTTCATCTGTTGGGACACCTAACTCCCAACAACATATATAACTTAACTTAATTCTCATGTGCACAGAGTCTTCCCACTTGCTCTATTCCCTTTCATAAGTGTAGTTCAAATTAATTCTCATATGTACAGAGTTTTCCCACTTGCTCTTTCCCCTTCCCATAAATGTAGTTCACATTAATTCTCATATGCACAGAGTTTTCCCACTTGCTCTTTCCCCTTTCATAAGTGTAGTTCAAATTAATTATCATATGTACAGAGTTTTCCCACTTGCTCTTTCCCTTCCCATAAGTGTAGTTCAAATTCATCACTTAGATGCATATAATGTTGCAAGGTTTCGCTCGTTTCAATCGACTCGCCTTTCCTTATCACGTCTAGTCTACCTGCATCCTCTTGATATTGGTCCTTGCCTGGTTAAAAATCGGAATACACTTGATGTCCATCTCGCATTCTGTAGCTGCCTCCTTCGATTCCTCATCCTTGGCCTCATTAAGCTGCCTCCTTCGCTTCCTCATCCTTGGCCTCATTAAGCTGCCTCCTTCGCTTCCTCATCCTTGGCCTCATTAAGCTGCCTCCTTCGCTTCCTCATCCTTGGCCTCATTAAGCTGCCTCCTTCGCTTCCTCATTCTTGGCCTCATTAAGCTGCTTCCTTATCCTTGGCCTCATTAAGCTGCCTCCTTCGCTTCCTCATCCTTGGCCTCATTAAGCTGCCTCCTTCGCTTCCTCATCCTTGGCCTCATTAAGCTGCCTCCTTCGCTTCCTCATCCTTGGCCTCATTAAGCTGCCTCCTTCGCTTCCTCATTCTTGGCCTCATTAAGCTGCTTCCTTATCCTTGGCCTCATTAAGTTGCCTCCTTCGCTTCCTCATCCTTGGCCTCATTAAGCTGCTTCCTTATCCTTGGCCTCATTAAGTTGCCTCCTTCGCTTCCTCATCCTTGGCCTCATTAAGCTGCTTCCTTATCCTTGGCCTCATTAAGTTGCCTCCTTCGCTTCCTCATCCTTGGCCTCATTAAGCTGCTTCCTTATCCTTGGCCTCATTAAGTTGCCTCCTTCGCTTCCTCATCCTTGGCCTCATTAAGCTGCTTCCTTATCCTTGGCCTCATTAAGCTGCTTCCTCATCCTTGGCCTCATTAAGCTGCCTCCTTCGCTTCCTCATCCTTGGCCTCATTAAGCTGCTTCCTTATCCTTGGCCTCATTAAGTTGCCTCCTTCGCTTCCTCATCCTTGGCCTCATTAAGCTGCTTCCTTATCCTTGGCCTCATTAAGTTGCCTCCTTCGCTTCCTCATCCTTGGCCTCATTAAGCTGCTTCCTCATCCTTGGCCTCATTAAGTTGCCTCCTTCGCTTCCTCATCCTTGGCCTCATTAAGTTGCCTCCTTCGCTTCCTCATCCTTGGCCTCATTAAGCTGCTTCCTCATCCTTGGCCTCATTAAGTTGCCTCCTTCGCTTCCTCATCCTTGGCCTCATTAAGCTGCTTCCTCATCCTTGGCCTCATTAAGCTGCTTCCTTATCCTTGGCCTCATTAAGCTGCTTCCTTATCCTTGGCCTCATTAAGCTGCCTCCTTCGCTTCCTCATCCTTGGCCTCATTAAGCTGCTTCCTCATCCTTGGCCTCATTAAGCTGCTTCCTTATCCTTGGCCTCATTAAGCTGCCTCCTTCGCTTCCTCATCCTTGGCCTCATTAAGCTGCTTCCTCATCCTTGGCCTCATTAAGCTGCTTCCTCATCCTTGGCCTCATTAAGCTGCCTCCTTCGCTTCCTCATCCTTGGCCTCATTAAGCTGCTTCCTTATCCTTGGCCTCATTAAGTTGCCTCCTTCGCTTCCTCATCCTTGGCCTCATTAAGCTGCTTCCTTATCCTTGGCCTCATTAAGTTGCCTCCTTCGCTTCCTCATCCTTGGCCTCATTAAGCTGCTTCCTTATCCTTGGCCTCATTAAGTTGCCTCCTTTGCTTCCTCATCCTTGGCCTCATTAAGCTGCTTCCTTATCCTTGGCCTCATTAAGTTGCCTCCTTCGCTTCCTCATCCTTGGCCTCATTAAGCTGCTTCCTCATCCTTGGCCTCATTAAGCTGCTTCCTTATCCTTGGCCTCATTAAGCTGCCTCCTTCGCTTCCTCATCCTTGGCCTCATTAAGCTGCTTCCTTATCCTTGGCCTCATTAAGCTGCCTCCTTCGCTTCCTCATCCTTGGCCTCATTAAGCTGTTTCCTCATCCTTGGCCTCATTAAGCTGCTTCCTTATCCTTGGCCTCATAAAGCTGCCTCCTTCGCTTCCTCATCCTTGGCCTCATTAAGCTGCTTCCTTATCCTTGGCCTCATTAAGCTGCTTCCTCATCCTTGGCCTCATTAAGCTGCTTCCTTATCCTTGGCCTCATTAAG
>NW_028234403.1:2074472-2076972 GCF_977035675.1 Penaeus japonicus | reverse complement strand
ATGAAGTAGAACCAAAATCAGCAGTAAAGGTGAAACCAAAAAAGGAAAGAAAAAGAAAGATAAATAAAAAAAACATTTATATATTTAAAAGAAGAAAAGACGAAAGAACAAAGATCAACAAAAGAAGGAATAAGAACAGAAAAAAAAGTTCTACGAAAGGGAGTCCGCAATACCATAAATAATAACGGTAGAATGTGTTATGTGCTCTATGGTAAATCCTCTAAAACTTTGAAAGTGTAACCATAACAAAATAAAGCAGGGCATTCGGAGTGTTCCCGTGGCCTGGAAAGCGGAGTCTTCTCGTTTCCGAGCTTGTTGCCAGAAGTTCGAGGTCCATACGTAAAGTGTCGTACAACAAATATATTATTATCGTACGTAGAGGTATGATAAATAATAAATGCTACACAGTGTACATGGAACGAAATGTAAATATAGATAACAATGTAGATAATGATAAATGCGCCTTCATGTAGCATATAGTACCTTTGGAAATAATATCACAGCAGTAAAGTATGTCATACTATTTACCATTGTGGGTGAAGTTGGTACGGATAGGGCCAGCAGGTTACTTTAATTGTCATTAGAAATTCATATTTCTATTTCCTGTATAATTTCCAGTATAACTTTTTCTTCGATCTTAAATCTCGCCTTCCAGTTCCTTCGTCTAAGCCAGTGGTTTTCAAAATATTTAGTATGACGGCACACTAAGAAACAACTAGTATTTTAGCGGCACACCTGCCCTCTGATATATATATATATATATATATATATATATATATATATATATATATATATATATATATATATATATATATATATATATATATATATATGTATGTATATATTATATATATATAATATATATCATATATATGGTATATATTAATATATATTATATATACAATATATATAATATATGTATATATATAATATATATATATATATATATATATATATATATATATATATATATATATATACTTTTTTAGACTATAGTCTTAGACTTATTCTCACCGATCAATGTGAGTAATTCTCGAAACCTAGCAAAATTATATTATTCTCACGGTACACCAACGAGATAATGGCGCCACACACTTTGGGAATCACTGGTCTAAGCAAATAAAATGATAACATTTCGTGAGTGCTGTGTAAGAAAAAAAAAAAAATCACGAATCAAACAACAATGTGTTCTCATTACCGAGCCGTAAGGTTGTACCAGAGGGTACTATTATGTCGTCTATGGAGTTTGTGCTTCCGACACCATATGGAGGGCAGATTGTGGGCATACAAAGACTTCACTTATATCTTTACTTCGAATTTGGGTTTGAAAACATTAATTACAGCGGTGTTTTTTATATCGGTTTAGATTTGTGATCCCTTCACTTTGATTCCTTTTTTTACTGAGCTACACTTTCGCAACCTACCTTTGTATATTTGATATAGTTCATCATTCGAAATATATTCTACAGGCATAACGCCTACAACATCCGTTATATAGAATTCATCACGGCCAGCCCATAAAACAGATACACTCAAGAATCAAAGAGCAAAATAAATGTCACAAGAGGAAATTGGACTTGGAATCGACCACAAACTCGAGAGTTAACGATTTACAGCTACCCAATTACGGTCAAAAAGCCGACCCTTCACAGGAGAACTGCCACCTTACGATTTCCGGCCAAATAGCTGGTCCTTCACAACCTACTTACAACTTACGATTCCCGAGCTCAAAGGTGACCCTCAAGGTGGTGGTATGACTTACAGCCTCTTCGACGATGCTTCTCTTGCTCGAGGCGCCTGAGAACGTCCCTCCAAGGTCGACCTCGACGGGAAGGACTCCAAAGGAATAGAGGGTGACCAGCTTAAGGATCACGAGCATGAAAAGCACAAACTGCAAGAGTGAGAGCTCGCCGATCTCGATGCCGTTCGTGTTGGAGGGGGTCACGTCGATCTCCTCAACGGCGGCTTCAACCTCTGGCACTGTCGTCGCAATGACTATGAGTCCTACGACCACCAACGTAGCAATAGCCCGGTCCTTTAGCGTGGCGATCAGATCGGCGGTGCTGGAAGTCATTTCAAAAAACAACTCCAGAAGTTCCAGACTCCGTATTCTCTCTTCGCGAAATAGTCCTCTCAGATAAATGGAATCACCTAGTCTCCTTAAGGACTCGAAGTCACTCAAACCACCCCCACAACGAAGACTGTGTCCTGAGGAGACGACGGACCGTCCGGACTGAACTGGAGACGATAATGTTACAGTTCCTGGTCCTGGAGCCCCTCATAGCCAGCAGATCAGGGGGCGGTAAAGAGGGGGCGGGACAGACAATATCCGCTCCTCAAATGTCACAGGTCTTTACGGAATGCAGTAAACCATTTGATTGGATAACGTGTGAAAGAGGCTTAGGCGGCCGCTGCTGGCGATGAGAAACATAGAACATGTAGACTGTGTTGTGTTTGTGTTTGTGTGTGTTTTTCTTTTATTTTTTTTTAAGTGTAGGGG
>NW_028234403.1:2064472-2066972 GCF_977035675.1 Penaeus japonicus | reverse complement strand
CATCCACCTCCCCCATGTATATCAGAAATAATAGCTGAAATAGTTGCACAACTCACTGTACCTCGTGTTAGTTGGACTGAAAAATTGCATTGCATTCTAAAATACATTGTACAAGTATTTGTTTATCTTATTCATTGTGAATTTCACATTTAATTACTTCCATGTTGTTTGTTTTACTGAATTATCGGCACAACCTGTATTCGACGCTGAATCTCTCGGTCAAAATAGTTCATTGTCTTGTTCTTGTTTTATGTGAGCGATAGATGATTTTTTTCTTTTTCAGTAATACTTTTTACTGCAGCATTCTGTCCGGTGAGAATTTGTCAGCCCACATACGCCCTTGCACACACACACACACACACACACACACACACACACACACACACACACACACATATATATATATATATATATATATATATATATATATATATATATATATATATATGTATATATGTATGTATATAAATATATGTGTACATACACACACACACACACACACACACACATATATGTGTCTTTGTGTTCAAGGCGTTGATTTACGAATAAAATCAGTTGTGACTGACCAGACGTAAAGGTCAAATGAAGGCATCAACAGGCCACGCCCCCGCCAGCGTTGGCCTGCTTTTCAGAGAACCAAAATAACACTCATCATTTCTCTTACATTTTTCGTTAAATCTGACAGTTTGTTTTTCGAAATTGCTGGTAAATTATTATACATTTACAGTTTGTTTACTTCTCTTCTTTGCGAATGTCGTATGTGCAAGAGAAATATTCAAACTTGATATTGGTAGAAGTGCCGGCATGTTTTTTTGTTTTTTTCCCCGAAATATATCAAGATTACGATGAATATGAGCTTATCGCCGTCAAAGTCAATTAAATTCTGGCTCTTTGGAAACTCTTTTAACTCACATTCCATATGCCAAAATGGAGTAGGAATCCTTCTTTCTGCTCTCCGATTAGAACGAATGGAAGCTGCTTCTCAGAGACACACCATGGCTTCTCAGAGCCACGATTGCAAGAGAAAAGTGAGCACAGTGGCAAAAGAAAACCGCACTTACGTCTTTGTTGACAAGACCTCTCCCGCTGGTGAAACCCGTGAAGGTCGCGCCCAAGTCGATCTCGATCGGAAGAACGCCCAGAGAGTAGAGGGTCACAAGCTTGAGGAACACGAGCATGAACAGGAGCATCTGCATGAGAGACAGCTCTCCTATCTCGAAGCCGTTTGTGTTGGTTGGCGTCGCCTCGATTTCCTCGATTGCCGCTTGGGTCCCGGGGGCGCAGAGCCAGAGGGCGAGGACTAGCGTCGCGCCCGAAGCCATCGTGTCACTTGGTTGGGCTTGGGAAGGCGGAGGGAATTAACGTCACGTTTTCTCGGGTTCAAACTTATTTCTCGCCTTTACATCGTGATCTCCAGTCAAGTGTGTAAGACAGTTCCAACGCCTCACTGGCTGTCTTTTCGCAAGGAACTTCCCTGAAACACACAGCAGTACAACGCTACAACTCCTCCACACACGATTTTCCCACCAGCTCTCTACACCGTTGATGACTGATGAGGCCTTGCAGACACACTACACCAGAGAACGAACAAGTCATCAACCTATTTCCTTTCGAAGAAACGACGACGACCGACAAGCGACCAAAAGACACGCCCGCAAAATCACCAGCGTGCAAGGACCGAGGTGTTGTTTTGCAGCGGGCTCGAGGTACACTGACGAGAAGGCAGGGAGGAACCGTGCAGTGCAAAGGTCATGCTCATCGCCTCAAAGCGACCGGTTGAAAAGGAGGGCACCGCTATACCATCCTTCTCGTCAAGAGGAAACTTACTAAGCTTAACACACATTGAAGAAAAAATCTATACATAATTATTCATCTAGTTATGGCCTGAGTATTGCACGGTAGTTCATGGATTACCTACATTCCATGAGGAGTTGACAAGAGGTACTTACTCACTCCACTTCAGATGGACCCAAAATTCTTCAGTCAAAACTGGTTTATTTTGACTATTTCTTCCGCCTTCATATTGTTGGTTTCACTATTTATCTTCTTTCCTTTTAAAGTGGCAATAGGTTCACTTTGTATTCCAAAAATCTTGAATATAGGAACATTTAGTGAATGGTCATTACGAGAGATTCCTCACGACACCTTCAAAATTGGTGTAGTTAGTAACATATTACACACACACACACACACAAACAACCATATATATGTGGTTGTGTATATATATATATATATATGTGTGTGTGTGTGTGTGTGTGTGTGTGTGTGCGTGTGTGTGTGTGTGTGTGTGAGAGTGTGTGTGTATCAATATGTATATATATTCATTCATTAATTTATATGTGCATATGTGTTTAGAGAAATTATATATATATATATATATATATATATATATATGTATGTATGTATGTATATATATGTATACACACACACACACACACACACACACACACACACACACACACACACAGATATACATATATATATATATATATATATATAT
>NW_028234403.1:2036972-2054472 GCF_977035675.1 Penaeus japonicus | reverse complement strand
TACCACAAAAGTGGTATCGATGGATTCCTCTCAACCTCTACTGTTCATATATAGTGGAGATAATGCGCGCAACCACCCCTGGACCCCACAATCTGGGCCCCCTTTTTTAAGGCACTTCGTGCTACCTCGTCCTACTTCGGAGCATATTTCGTTTGCAAAATCTTGACCCATTTACCTACCTAAATTTGCCTAGTTTTGAATTAAGCCCTAACCAAGGGGGGGGGGGGCGAAGTGGAACCCCCCTTTCTTAAGGCAAAATACCTCGAAAAACACTACCCTCGCCCTGAAATTCAAACATGGCTGTGTTTACATATTTACGGCTAGCGAAAGCTGTGGACTGGACACCCCCAATGAATTGCCTACATGCGCTGTTATGTTCTCTCGATAGATGGCGCAATATTCCCTATTGTGTACAGTATAACTATAGAGTGCCCTCTATTGAGTGGCCGCGTCATTATCGGCGCTAGTTTTCTATCCTGAGGAATAAATGAAACGAAGTCTCAGTTGCTGTCATCATGGCGCAGTGTGAGGTTATTCGTGGTGGGTCACGGCATTTTCATCTACAGAACTAATTACGTATCTTAAGTATCACGAAGTGCCCTGAATAGGGGAAGTCCACAGGGGTCCTACAGCCCCCTCTTGGCAAAGGCTGACTTCAAAACTAGGCAAAGTGAGGTAGGTAATTGGGTCAAGATTTTGCATACGGAATATGCCCCGAAGTAGCACGAGATAGGACGAAGTGCCTGAAGAAAGGTGGGGTGGGGGGCGAATCCCCCACTTGGCTAGGGCTAACTTAAAAACTAGGCAAAGTGAGGTAGGTAATTGGGTTAAGGTTTTGCATACGAAATATGCCCAGAATTTATACTTTACCCCACAATTTCCCTGATCTACTTCATGCCCTCCCCTACTATAGGGACCCAGATATGTGGGGTCCAGGGGCAGTTGCGTGCATTATCTCCACTATATATGATTACTAGAGATTGAGAGGAATCCATCGATACCACCTCTGTGGTATTTAGTAACGAAGCGTTATTCGGAAAATTCACCAAATTGAACTAAAGTGAAATTGTTGCAATGTCACGGATCTCACAAAGTTTAGCGAAGTGCAACAATATTGTTCAAGCTTTACGTGCCCAACGGATATCAAAGGCTTCTCGTCCTCTCAGCCACGACATCTACCATGCACGAAAGGTAAATCATGTGAAAGGGTTCGAATAGAAGGGGTCCTCGGATAAATCTACGGTCACACCACTCTAGTATAACTCGAGGCCACGAGATTCGCTGGGTTTTTGTTCCAGCATTATTAAATGGGACAATTCTTTGACGTTCGCTGGGGTACCGGAGACTCAGGATTGGAAACTATTTTTTTTTCTTTTTAAGGTTCATACGGCGAACCTTTGTGGAAAACCGTGCGAATAGAAGAGGATTCTTTCGTTCGTTCGTGCTCGCGGTTCGAATCCTCCGTGACTGATTCTTAGTTCAATTGTTTCATTTTCATACTATTGTTTAAAATTAAGATAAAATTCTTTGCTCGGCTGTTTAATATTCCCACTTTCTGTACCTTTTTGAAATGTGAGCAATGGTTGTTTTTCCTATTCCCCAAATTCTTTAAATTTTTGAATATTTCATCGAATGATTTCGCTAGTCGCAGTCGTATTAGAAAGAATTAACCTCATGACGTTTATTTTTGAGATCTATTTAAGATTACCTTAAAATCCTGGTATCGATACTTGTCAAAGAAAATGTAATTTTTTTATGGGAGGCTATAGAATATATTATTTTGTTTGAATAGCAGATACACACGAATTGTTATATATTTATCTATCCATCTATTTATCTGTCTGTGTATCTGTATCCCTCATTCCCTCTCAGTATATTTTTCTTTCATTATATCTTTCTCTGCTTGTGATCTATACGTTTTATGTACTGTATATAGTTCATTCTGTTGATACACCTGAAAGACTTTGTAATAGATATATTGACCCAAAGTGTGACTAAATTATTGGGGGGCGGCGGGGGGGATTACTTCATTACCTCATTGTAAGTAATATATATATATATATATATATATATATATATATATATATATATATATATATATATATGTATTTATCTGTATATATATTTATATATATATATGTATATATATGTATCTTTATATATATATTTATATATATATATGTATATATATGTATCTTTATATATATATGTATATATATGTATCTTTATATATATATGTATATATATGTATCTTTATATATATATATATATGTATCTTTATGTATATATATATGTATCTTTATGTATATATATGTATCTTTATGTATATATATGTATCTTTATGTATATATATGTATCTTTATGTATATATATATGTATCTTTATGTATATATATATATATATATAATATGTATATATATTTAAAATATATAATGTATATATATATTATATAATATAATGTATATGTATATATGTATATATAAGATATGTATATATATATATATATGTATATATAATGATTATATATATATGTATATATATATGTAATATATATGAATATATATATATTATATATATATGTATATATATATGTATATATATATATATATGGAAAGATATACATATTTGTAAATATATATGTATATATACTATATGTAAATATATAAGTATATATATATATATATAAAAAGTATATATGTATATACATATAGTGTAAATCTTATATATGTATATATATACATGTTGTATATATGTATATATATACATGTATAGAATATATGTATATATGGTAAAGATATACATGTATAAATATACATAGTCTATATAGTATAACCAGTATAATATGTATATATACCTAACATATATCTATATGTATATACCTATATGTGAAGCGATATATATATATATATGTATACATGTCTTAAATATATATACTACATATAATACTTATAATATATATGTATATAATACCTACATGATATATATATATGTATATATACCCCTATGTATATATGTGTATATACCTACATGTACAATATGTATATACAGTACAATGTATATATATGTATATACATACATGTATATATATGTATAGACATACATGTATATATATATATGTAATATACATACGATACAGTATATATCATATAAAATATATGTATATTATATATAGATATATGTATAATTACAAATATATATATGTATATCGTACAGACCTGTATATATATATGTATGATATACAACATTAGTATATATTTATATATATAATGTATAGTATATGTATACAATATATGTAGGTATATATGTATGTAACATATCTGTATACATAAAGTAAATATATATATGTATATATATAATATATCATATATATATGTAATATATATGTATATGCGTGTATATGTGATATATTGTAAATATTATATATATATGTTAAAGTATATGTATATATGTGTATATATATAGTATCTATATATGTATAATATATATGTATATATATATATATATATATATGTATATATAATGTAGATATATGATATGATATGATATATACTATATATGTTATAATAGTAATATGTATAATATATATGTATATGATATATATATGTATATATGTATGTAATATATAATGGTAATATATATAGTATATATATATGTATGATATATATTGTATATATAAAGCCTATATATAAGTATCTCGTATATCTATGAATAAATGTATATATCTATCCTCAAATGTAAACTATGTCTAACTATGTCAATATGTATAAAAATCTATATGTAACTACTCGACTAAATATATCTATATATGTCTCTATAAGTATATCTATATAACTAAAAATCCTATATCTGTCAAATCTGAAAAATATATATTATCTCTAAATTTCAGTAAAACTGTCAATCTATAATCTAACAAGTCTCTAATATATATATCTAAATCCTCAATATGTATTATAGTCTATCTATACTATCCTCTAAGTCAATATGTATATATAACACTATATTAAATTTCTCTCTACCCAAAAAGACTCTCTCTATATCATGTGTGAGTGATACACACTCATAATCATATATGTCTATATCTGATGTGGTGTAAATCATAATGTCAATCTATAAATAGTCACTATAAGTCAATGTCATCCCATATCACGTCACATATAATGTCAACACATAAACACATCTTCATCAGTCCACACTAAATCTAACCAAGTCTCTCACCCCAATCAATAAAAAACAAAAATGACACATCATTACTCAGACACCATCACTAACACACTGTTAACACAATCTCATACACTTAGTCTCCCTCAAATTCTCACCCTGAGTCAAACACAATCTCTATCTATATTTACTCTCAACAGCCAATCTGTCTTAAAACCGACTAATGTCTCTCTCTGTCCTGTACTATATTATATTCTTAATATGTCTATGCAAAAATAATTATCTGTGACAAAAAATGTACTCTGACTATAAATGACACTCTATATATGTGTAATATAAATGTAATGTAAAACTCAGTTATATAATAATAAGTGAGAATACCTGTATATGTATACCTGACTAAAATCTCAGTGTATTATACATTGTCAGAATCTCTCAGTCTCTCTCAGTATCCCATACTAACTCTGAATAAGTAATACATCTCATACACTCACCTGGACACAGACTCTCTCATACACTCACATACTCGACCAACACTACTCATACACACTCATACTCACCCACACAGACACTGACTCACACGACCACTTACTACACACCCACACAAACACCCAACTCTTATCACTCACACACAGTCTTCTGTAGACCTTCACTCACAGACAAAGTTCACTCATACCTACATAAACAAGATGCTCTCTATCGAATATGAATATAAATTTACTCAGACAATATAATCAATTGTGTATATATCTAATCTGTCTTTAATCTTATATAAGTAATTATACGAATATGTCAATCTATGTATATTCAATATCTATATATGTATATGTAAGTCTATATCTGGATAACTATGACATGTATAATGGCCATATATGCATATATCTGTAAATATATGTTATATGTAATTATATATGTGTAAAAAAATTTATCAATGTCTGTAAATAAAATTGTATATTTATGAGTATAATAAATTTAAGATAAATAATATAAACATATAATATACTTATTCTAACTAACTGTGAATATACTCTATAAATCTATAACATAAAATATATATATATATATGCATGTGTACATTAAATAAAATGTATCTGTATATACCTGAATGAATATTCTAACTGTAATATATATGTATAATATCACTATGATATACCATTATAAATTAGGAATATATATGTACATATTATGTCTATATAAAGGTATATATAATGTACATATAAGTATAAATAGGTGTACTATGTATATATATAGGACTATATATGTAATATATAGGTAATATATATTTATATATATATAGGTATATATATATACATATTTGTCATATATATTGTATATAAATACATCTCTGTATATCTCTGTGTGTTGACCAATATGTAATAAATAATCAGGAAAAATATATGTATACATTTCGTAAATATGAATATATCTACGGTATAAATTGACTATACTAGTTATCCATATGATATCATACTGTATATAATTCTGTTGTATTTCTAACTATAAAACAGCAAATATGTATATAAACCCATACACCACACTCTCTAACATATATACAATCAACACTATGTATCATCACCCTCTATATACCTATATCTATAATAACTACATCTTTGTACACATACCTATAAATAAGATATACATAAACTATCTCTCGTCTATATGCAACTCTTAACTATATATATCTATATATAATATCTAAAAATATACCATCACATACATATAAATATCAGTACATATACAAACATCTATCTATATAAATCTATACTATAATAAAAAACACTATATATCTCTCTACATATCTAATACTACACCCCCACAACATCAACCCACAACCCCACCCCCCCACACATATATAAATATATCTCTATAATATAAACTCTCTATATCTCAATATAAATAAGATCTCTCCAATATATCAATCATATAAATTCTATAAAAATGATAATCTCACTCACTATAATCAATGAATCTTCACTCCTCACACTCTCCTCCCCTCATCTTCCCCTCATCAATTCTTCTCCACACTCTTACACTCTACTATCTCTATTTAAATATCTATCTCTAAATATATCTATCTATCAATCAAATCAACTCACCATATAATAAACGTGAGAGTGTATGAGTAGTGTGTGTTACTTTGTAGAGTGTGTAAATTTATTAGATGTGGAGAGACTATCATATGTCAGTCAGTAGTCCAAACTCTAACTCATCTCCCTACTCAAACTCTATATCTCTAACTATCACTAACTAAAAATGTATATATATAAATAACTATGTATCCTGTCTTAACTAATGCATATATCAATCAAAATAAATGGAATATATAAGTCTATATAATATAATATCAAAATATGTATATCAATAAACTTAAAAACTTTGTATCTCTCTCTCCTCTCTCTCCCACTCATATAATATATATATATATATAATATATAAAATATATATATATCTATATATATTATATAATGTGTGTGTGTGAGTGCGAGTGTGACAATGTCTTGTGGTCCTATCTATGTCAAGTGTCTCACTTATAACTGTCAACTCTATGTCTCTCACTTTTCAGTATATTACACTTTCCACAAATATAACTGTAATCTCTATGGATATCTACAATACTCTAAACTCTAATAAAACAATAAGTCTGTCAAGATTCTCGATTTGAACATCATCATTAATATATCGGCCACGCTGAGTCCTATCACAGTATCGGTGTCTGTAAAAAAATATATACACTCAAACCTCCACAAATCTCTATAAATCTATCAATAAAAAAAGTAATCTAAACTCATAGACTATCAAAGTCTAACTCAGAATCAAACTAACAGTCACATCAGACTCACACACTGACAGACTCTCACACCAACAAACAAACACACTTACTCAAACACACTCTCTCACAACACTCACACTCAATCACTAACCTTGACCTCATCACCAGAATAAACTCCATCACACACAGTACTCAACAACTTTCAAACTCTATGACACTAACAGACACACCACTCTCCGAATTACACATACTCACAAAACGGAATCACGACACACACACTCTATCTACCCTCCTCTCACTCTCACACTCTCCCACACACAACACACACGTCATTCTCCACTCACAAAAACACAGTCTATCACTAAAACACAGACACTGACTATTCACTCACTCTAAACCATCAAAATCACTCACTCATAATCACCATCACAAGATATAAGACATCAATCTAACATCTATAACTCCACACACTCTCTAACTCTCTATCTAATTCACAATCACAATAATAAGTCATATGTCTCACATCACAAACTCTCTCACAAACACCACTCTCATACACACATCATACACACTTCAATGTCAACAACACTCAGTACACTACACACTAGTCTCAATCAATTTACTCACACATGACTCACTCATCACTCTACTCTATCTCACTAACTATCACACCAAAAATAACTCACTCATCAGACATCTCATACACACAAAAACGAACTCATACTAACTCTCTCACACAATCAAGACAATCACACACTCTCCAAACCGTCATTCACTCTCTCACAGTATAAGTCAAACTAACACACATCTCTCGAACAAATACTTATTCCTTCTATACTCAAACACACTCACAAACACTAAAAAACATCACACCTCCCCCATAAAACCCCTGTACCGAATGTCTCAACTCACTATCTCTCACACCTAACTGACATAACACACACACAATCTCCAACTCTCACCACTCAGACTATAGCGACTATCACTAACATTTAAAAGTCAAAGAAACTCTACACTCAGTCAATGAAAAGACTATCTATCAGTAATCTGTCTATGTCTCACTAATATCAGGATCAGTCCTAATTGTTCACACTCAATCATACACATCTTAGTGACACACACACATATCACATACATTATGTCAATCCTCACTGTCTCTTACTAATATCAAACAATCTGTACACATATTAATTGTTACACTCTCTCACTCTCTCCACACACACTCTCACAATACACTCAGAAATACTGTATACACAACTAACACACTCACTAAAAACACACTCAAACACTGACTAATGATCCACACAACTCTCTCTTCTTGTCTCAGACTTTACAGACTGCTCTCTTCATCATAACGTGTCTTCATTTCAATATAGTCTTAAATACAACTCTACCCCTCACAAGAACACAAACCCACCCCTCACCCTAACCCTATCACACAATAACACACACACCCCCAAACCCCCCCAAAGCCACAAAGATCTCCCTCTCCCTCAATCCTAACATAACACTCACTACTAATAAATCTCAAAATCTCTATATCTCTATCACACACTCAAACAATCACTTACACAGAAACACACTCTAACACACACTAAACACTCTCACTTAAAACAAACTCATTACTCAGACTATCACTCTACTCAATAAAACTCTATCTACACTTAAAATACTCACACTATCTCTACACTCAATATCACACAATAACTCAGCACAAGTAACACTAACTATCACTGACTCAATCACACACACATACTATGAATCACAACTCTTCTTACTCTGAAACTCCTCACTCTAATCTGACACTCTAACAAACTAACACAGTCTCTCACACACACACTATTATAAACAGATCACACACACTCATACTCTGACAATCTCACTCACAATCACATTAACTATCTAACACTAACTCAGTCACAATCACACTACACACTCGACCAATCCTCACTCTTACTCAGATCACCACTCTCACCATCACAAAAACATCACTCAAACTCACTCTATCTAAGACACTCACTCTCACTATAACAGTCACAATATCACTCACATAAATCATTCCTCACTCACACTATAACAATAAATCAGTCGAACCACTCACATTACTCTGAATCTCGCTCACTCTAACTACCACAGACTAACCTCTCTCACTCTATCACAGTCACTATCGCTCTCTCACTTCACTCTACTCATACCTGACATACTCACCCATATGACTCTCAAACTATCTCTAACTCACACACACACACCAATCAAACACACAACTACACAAAATACCAGTCACACTCATACCAGTGTACATCCAAAGTTCCCAGATCAATCACATGACCCAGATTCGTCGCGCTGATGTGCCAGAGTCAATATCATTGCCTGAGTATATCCAGTGCATGTGTATACAAACACTATATATAAATATATCAAAATCTTCAATCATAACATACATATCTATAGCCATATAACTAAATATGTATAAATGTATAAACTACTACACATAACTGTATGTATATATGAATACGGTAAATAATATAAATATCTCTATATCTCTCTCTATCTCAATATATATAAAAATCACAATATAATAAATAAAATCATCTAATTATTATTAAGTTAACTCTATACATGTCAAATAGACATATATATGAATCTATGACTCTGCCTCAGTACCTCTGCCTAAAAGTAATTGTACAGTTCTTGTTACATTCTGAGACACATTGTAGATGAAGCAAATATTACTGTGACACTGTCAATTGATATGTTAGGGTAAAGCTTAGCATAATACATAATAGTACATAATAGTACTTCCACTCTGGAAGGTCTTGGAATTTTATCTATTACAGGGAAAGTCCTTATGTTTACGAGAATATGAGAGAGAGAATGTGGAGTATAGTACTTTAGTTAACCCTAAAATAAAGATACAAAGTTTTATCAAAGAAAATTGATTACATGGTAAACTAAAGAATATTGAAATTCCAGAGTACATGGTTATATATTTTTCTCATAAACATTGATTTCACGTGATGCTATGTTTATAACCTAGATATAGCGTATATCATATTTTCTTATAGAATAATGTTAATTTATGAGTAAGAATATGTATTAGTATATGGCATTTTTTTCTCATTTTCTCACTAAAGTTTGTTGTTCATACATATAATAGTACTATATATAGAATTTCATACTTATTTACGTACTTTAACACGCTTTACTTACAAAAAAATCATTCCACTCCACTCTCGCGGAATTAAAGTTAGAAATGCCCGCCGAATTACATTTCCTATCAAAAGGTTGATTGACTACAGAACTAAAACGTTTGGATGGTAAAAATGCTGAAAATAGATATATCAGATATAATAAATATATCTATATATATATAAATATATATATATATATAAAAGTATAATATATGTATATAAACTGTATGTTAGTATATATAATATTTATATATAAATATTAATATATACATACATAATAACAATAGGTACCTATATACAATATATATATAATATATATGGTAAATCTATATGTTAAAATCTATATGTATAAAGAAAATATATATGTATATATGTAAATATATATGTATATATGTAAATATATATGTATATATGTAAATATGTATATATGTAAATATATATGTATATATGTAAATATAGATGTTGATATGTAAATATATATGTAAATAGTAAATATATATAATGTTGATATATATATATGTATATAATATGTATATATATGTTATATGTATATATATATTATATGTAAAATGAATATATATGTTATATGTATATGTATATGTATATATATGTAAGATGTATATGTTTATAATGTATATGTATAGATATATATGTATATGTAATGTATGTATATGAATATGTAATATATATTATATGTATATAGATGTATATGTATATGTAATGTATATGTAAAGTAATATACATGGATAGTATATGCATATAAAGTATATGTATATGTATATATATATAAGTATATATATGTATATGTATATAATGTATATTATATAATTATATATATGTATATGTATATATAATGTATATGTATATATATGTTTATGTATATATATATGTATATGTATGTATATGTAAATATATGTATATATATGTATATATATGTATTTGGGAGGAGCGGGGAGAGGAGGGAAGAAGTATAAGTCTATATATGTAATATTATAATATAATGTATATGTTATATATTATATAATATATATACATAAATATAATATGTATAATGTATATATGTATATATATATATATACATATATATTGTATATGTATATAATACTGTAATAAGTATATGTATAAAACAAATGTATATGTATAATTAATATGTAATTATATTTATATGAAAATATATTATGTATATTATATGTATATATGTATGTATATACATATATAATATGTATATGTATGTATATGTATCTGTATATGATATTATATGAATATATATATGTCTATATAAATGTAAATAAAAATAAGTATATATATAAGTCTAACTATATCGTATATACATATATGATATATATATGTATCTACATCTCTGTATATATCAAATGTCTTTCTATGTATATCTTTATATATGGTGAATCTATGAATCAATATATGTATTAGAATATTTAAATATATGTATATAAATTATATTTATAAAACTGTATATGTACTCATAGTCATATGTAATATAACCTGTCTATGTAATAATCAATGTCTAAGTATCTATCAATGAATGTGTATATCATAAGTATCTTAATATGTATAAAATAATATTTTAAAAAACTGTATATATATGTATATGTCTATCGTATGTATATGTATAAGGTCTATATATGAATCAGAATAGTATTAATCTGTATATCACTGAATATGAAAATCAAAAGTCACTGATAAAAACTGGTACTATGACTATAACATCAATGTCTAAACATTATAAGTACACACTCAGAAATAAGTCACACTAACTGTCTCTTTCTATCGCTGTAACACAAGAATTAAGTATATACAAGTCTCATAAAACGCAGACACAGTCACCTCATGATATCAATGAAATCAAAATGTCTCAAGTAAACATATGTATATGATCTAAATCAGAATTTCTGAACACCTTAAAAGATATTATATGAATATCTCAGTTTATAATATAGAATTTCAGTGTATATATCACTATTACATTAATTAAAAATATATATCTGTATTTCTGTGACTATAACGTGTAATTTTATGTGTATATACCATGTCAAATATGATGATATCTATGTATAAATGTGTATACTATGAATTTCTGTCATATATCAAGTATAAAGATACTATAACATTACTTTAAGATAACTATATAGAATTTATGTTAGCTATCTCTGACTTAAATGAGTCTCTCACAGATAATTAAGTATCAAACAGGATCAAATACAAAATAATCATTTACTGACAGACAAACTCTAACAGACATGGACTCCACTCAGTACAACATACACAAATACAGACACAATCAATATCCTCACACTCACTCGACACACACTACACACCACAAACTCCTATCACCACATGACTGTGTAGTATTCCATGTGAGTGTGTAAATAAACTAAATAATAACTATCTATATATATATATATATAATATATAAATATATAATTATAAATGTACTAAACACACATATCTATATTTTATCTACTAAGTCTATATTCTACTTTAATCAATACATATCATATAATAAATGTAACACTATATAATAATTATGTATATCTATATAAATATTTTGTCTAACAATCGTATCAGATACATACCATAATTACAGACACTACCTAACATATAAGTATCTACCTAATATGACAAACCGCACAACTCTGTCAAATCCACACATAACATTCACAACAAAACCACTAAGTATATCCCCACAACTCCCAAAATCACACTACTACAACTCTATCTAACAATAACTGACTCTCCACCTCATAACACAATATAGACAAACACATCAACACTCGTCATCACTCACACACTATGACTCTCCTCACTTTTCAGACCATCCCAATCAATATCTCTAAATATATCTCCACACAAACAATAACCTCTACTCTATATCTATATCTTCATTTCAATCTTTATATAACACATTTATGAATATCTCAAATATATCTGAACTCTAGTCATAATTACAATGTCAATAACTATCTGATCTAAAGTCTGTATAACAGACCATAACTCACAAATCTGTCGCTCCCTATCAAAGTCACTCTCTAAATTCTAGCAGTCTCTCCCAACATCTAATTCAAATATCATTCTTTTCTATCCTAAACATTCTCAGTATAAATCTATTCATTAACACTACCTCACAAACTTAAGACTCACTCTCTTAACAGTCTCTATGTCAAACATCTCAATATCAGTCTAAAAACCTCTATCTATGTATAAACACTATGCACACAAACCAATACCCTAAAACTCTTCATATATCAGATCTCCCAAAAACTATGACAATATTGCCTCACTCACTCAATCAACCACACCCTCAATACTGGTATTTCGAATCATCCAACCTACATACCTATATCATATATCTAACAATACTATTCTCACACTAATCTATATATATATATATATATATGTGTGTGTGTGTATGTGTATATGTATGTATGTATGTATACGTATCATGCACACGGTAAGAGATAAAATAACATAACAAGGAGCCATATCAAATGATACAAAGACAAAAGACAAAATTACTATTTGATTCATATAATATCATATGATGCCACTTGAATTATGTTTAAACACCCAGGGTGCGAATAAATGTATGAAAGTATTCTCCTTCTCATGTGATTTTCTTACTTTCATATGGGAAGAAGAATAAAATATCTAACGCAATATCAATGTGATTACACATATCATCCATCACATTTCTTGTCCCGATCCCATGACTTTTAATTAATGCCAATCAGTGTCATCGCGCGGGTTGACGGCATCCAAGTTGACAAGGGCATGTGTACTACAACGGCCTTTTGTGTCAAAGCGCCGCCGAAGAGCCGAGTCATCTGATTACATTATCGATGGATATCAATGAATGGAGTAAAATCTATGTCGAGATATTGTAATCCGGGGCTGAACACACGGACAGACGTCTTGTACACCTCGCCTCGTCGGTGTACAAAAGGAGATGCTACACGTCTTGTACACCTCGCCTCGTCGGTGTACAAAAGGAGATGCTACACGTCTTGTACACCTCGCCTCGTCGGTGTACAAAAGGAGATGCTACACGTCTTGTACACCTCGCCTCGTCGGTGTACAAAAGGAGATGTACACGTCTTGTACACCTCGCCTCGTCGGTGTACAAAAGGAGATGTAACGATGAACTAGACAAGGCAGAAGAGCTTGTACCCCCCTCCTTTGACGAGGGAAGTGGAAGGGATAAACTGCAAACATCACTCCTCTGGCAACTAAAACCTTCTTTGAGGATGTTCAGTAGATCCCATATCTGCATTCTAGGCGCCAGTTTTGCCGAAAGAGACAGAACTAATACGGATATCAGACAGTGCCTCGTTGCTTTAGATAGAGCCTTTCGCGCTCTCTTGGGAGTCCTAGCCCTGGCGTCCTAGAGCGGACATTGCATACATACAGATTCTAGGGAAACCATAGACCGACTGCAGCTCAGCGCGCTCAACGACAATGCCTACCTGTTGATCGTTGTGTTTCCTTCGGTACAAGGACTCCTGGTCAGGATAGTTATAAATTGGGTCCCCAGCTGCATTGTCATTAGAGGAAACGAGATTAGACGACGTCGGTTGGAAGCAGCCCCTGGGCCTGGGGGGCGTTGGTCGCTCAACAAAAGCGATAGGTCTTAAAACGCAGATCGACAGATACATGTTATGCCGCTGTCCTGCAGTGTCACAGAGGGTGGGAGAGGGGGGGGCGAGAATCTCCCCTTCAACACAGGAATCCTTCTCCTATGAGGATCAGTTGAGACGGTTCTGTTAGTTGAATTCAAGGTCACATATATGCAAAGTCAGAGCGAAGGAAATTTCACTAAACTGAACTGGACGAACGGTCAACCAGGTTGTCTGCCGACGCCGTCATGGAAGGGTCGATAAAGTGATCTATCGTGGCAGTGAAACTAATTTACTGAATGGAATCTATGTGATAAGTTTATCATAATCCACGGTCGGAATCGAACCCGAATCCATCGAGACGCGGAGGTCCTGCCATCACCACGAAGCCACCGAAGATCAAGGAAGATCGAGAGTTCACAGGCGAAAGGTCCCGTAATATTTCTCAGGCCGATAATCCGCAAGCAAGATGGCGTAAAGATATCTCTCTGAAAGGAAAGTACTAAACAGCTGGGACTCGCCAGCGTGTTCCCTTTTTGCGCTCGGGTAAACATGGCTTCCTGTTTGCCTTGTATTAGCGAGGAAAGCGGAGATGGTCAGCGTTGACAGGTAGACAGGGGGTTCGGTTGAACTTCTTCCAGGTTACTATTTATACATAAGAATGTGTTTGTTATTATTGTATTATGATGATAATAATTAGTAGAGTATCATAAATGTCGTATAGCCTCTGAAATTATTGTGTGTGTGTAATATATATATATATATATATATATATATATATATATACATATATATATATATACATATATATATAAAATATATGTATGTATATGTATGTATATATATATATGCCAATATATACATATACAGACATATATATGTATATATATATGTATGTATATATGTATACATATATATACATATATATACATATGTATACATACGTATACACACACACACACACACACATACATATATATATATATATATATATATATATATATATATATATATATATATATATATATAAAGGTGTGTGTGTGTGTGTGTGTGTGTGTGTGTGTGTGTGTGTGTGTGTGTGTGTGTGTGTGTGTGTGTGAGTGTGTGAGTGAGTGTGTGTGTGCATGTATGAATCTCAGTCAGTCAAAGCTGAGAGAATGGACTCGTGAATTCAGGCCATTTCCGAATGTGTGAAAGAGAGTCCTATGGTGCAGTTACTTGCATACACATGGCAGATGCGGTATGGCAACGTTTCTTTTATATCCCGTGATTATATACAGTCGAGATTAATTTGTTTATTCATTTTGATAATCGAATAAAAACAAATACATTATGCAGTGGAGTATGAAAATATGAGCCTGAATCATGATAACGCATAAATCGAGGAGAGGAAAACTTTTTTTTCTAAAAAAAGAAAACAAAATAATAGTGATAATAATAATTATTATTAATATTGTTATTATTATTTCAGAAAAAAAAAACATTTATTAGTTACGGTGGTTACACGTTTCAAAATTTTACCTAAATCCCTTATACAGAAGGGTAACGAACTGTATATTCAGCTTATCAGTGCATAATAAACAAAGCAAAGCCAAAAAAACGTATAAAAATATAAACGTATAAAAAGCATAAAAATACAACACAATCCGCCAGGCTGCAGGTGTTTCTGAATCACACCCAAGTGACCCGATTATTTCGATATATCAAGCTATATCATTGTGAATTTCTCATGTATTAAAAGTAGTGGTTAATTCATCAATTCCTTTAGACCCACTGTCAATATGTAGGCATATAAATTTAGCTGAAGTGGGAAAGGGTGATGCTTAATTTTGATCGTCCTAAAGCGTTTAGTTTTTGAAATCTGAAAACTTAGATTGGTCCTGGAGAGCAAGTATGAGTTAATTGCCTTCTGGTCTATCTATCGGATATTGTGCAACATATTGTCGTATTGCAGAGTAATCGGAGGACGGAAAAATATTCAAGGAACAGCAGAGGATTTACTAAGATATCTATTAGGGATATAGGACATCGGTTTTCAATGCAAATTTAGTGTCAAAATCATTTAATTGAGATATTTCTCATCGTAGAAATTTAAACCGGAAGTTACGAAACGAACCAAATGATATCAAATATATTTATGAATATCAATAATTATCATACGTAATGAGGACTGCTGTGAGGAATTAGGTACCGTAAGCTCTTAATTTCGAAATAGTTATCTTTGACGCCCTTATGTTGTTGATCGAACCACATGCAACAACAAGGCAACCACGACAGTAAATATGTTTAGTGCACTTACGAATGCATGATCGCTTAAGAATTAAATACCAGAAATTAGAAATACGCAGATTCGGATTTGCTGATTCTCGTATTTATTGTAAAACGCACCCTTTCCTGATCGGTTATTGAGAACCCTGCGTCTCTGCTTCGTTATAATCGGCATTTCCTTTGACTCTGGAAGGCAATATGCCGTCTTCCTCCTTAAGGGGAAACCACATCACAGGGAGATAATTCTTCCACTTCTCTGCAATCTACCAGCAACCTTGTCAGTAACTGTTCAAGGAATTTTAAATGTTCACCGGTGTTTTATAGATTAAATGCGATAGAGTAATATATTGTAATATATTATCATCATATCTATTATTCTTTTAGATATATTTTCTTTAACTTTTTTAACTTTTTTTTTCGAATTGTAGATATGAAAGACTTACGAGCCGCACTCGTGTATTCCTACTAATCCTTACTAATTG
>NW_028234403.1:2026972-2029472 GCF_977035675.1 Penaeus japonicus | reverse complement strand
TCCTTTTTTTATTTTTATTTTTTATTCTGTCAGGCGTATTGGAAGAGATTGTTCTGATTTTTCCTATTTTTTTCTAATAATTTATTTTTTTCTGATTTTTCCTTTTTTTTTTTGCGTATTGGAGTATTAGAAGAGAAATAATCTTTTGTATGCTATTTGCAGCTCATGTTGACATAGAGCTATTACAGCGAAAAAGATTTAATTACTCAAGAAAAGTTGGAATATCACTTTTTCTTTTTGCGGACATTCATAAACAATGTCAATCAATTAACAGTAGCAACAACAACAATACCTACTTACTCTTGTTTTACTTCATCTTATTCTATTTCAATGAGGATGATAATTAATCATTCATGATGAAATTGGGTCATTAGATGATGCGGAGGATAATGAATGGTACTGAGGATCATCATAACGATGGTGTTAGTGATGACAATGATGATGATATTGTTAATGACGATGGTGATGATTATAGAGGGGATGATAATGATAGTGATCATAAAAATAACGGTATTAATGATGATGATAGTGATGATAATAGTAATAAAGATTATGGTAATGTCAACGATCATTGTTAATTGATATTGATGATAATGGTGGTGTTGATAATGATACCAATACTAACAACATCAATGGTATAACAACAAAAAATGATGATAACAAAAATAAGAGCAATAACAAAATATTAACATAGGACATTATGAACTACTATGTGTGTATTATGATAATTACACCTATAAGTAATTTAGGTGATACATTTAAGGAATAAGCTTACACGTAAAAATAACATAATTCTTGTACATATAACCAACATTAATTTACACGTATAAGGTAAGCTAGTATAAATAATACAAAACTTAAACGTATAGGTAATGTACGCTTACACTAAAAGGCTTTACAAACAAACATAAAATAAATAACCACTAACACAAATGATGCAAGTACACACTTATAAATATCATAAAATTACAAATTATAAATAATTAAAACCCGGACAATATACCTATATATTCAAATCGCCGACCATTTAAACATAAGTAAAAACATTGACCAATATCTGTGCCATCTACATCCTAAATAACTGTTTTTTTTTCACAACGGTAAAGTAGATGGCTGGTTGGTGGTGGTGGGGGAAGGGGGGGCGGTGCTTCTCCCCCCCCCCCCATTTCTTTTTAGCTCTTCCTCCATCCTTCGTAATCGTAGTAAAGATATATACAAACCGTTTGAAATCCATTTCGGAGACACGGACAAGTGCTGTGATTTATTCGTTATATCGCTTCATAACGATTAAGCGTAGCTAGGGTTAGTAGTCACGGCAGTGATAGGAATGGCTTAGTTTTGCTTCCTTCTATTTTTTTTTTTTTTTTTTTTTTTGTCTTGAAAAACTGTATGTTTATATATATATATATATATTTTTTTTTTTAATCCGTTGGTTTTTTTCTGTATTGTGTGTGTTTAAGAAAGCATAATAGAAGTTTTGAATTTATTCGTCCCATTCTCCACTTTTTTTTTATCGCTTTCCTCATTTTTTATTTTATCTCCATCCTCTCCTCTCTCTCTCTCTTCTCTCTCTTTTCTCTCTCTTCCATCTTTCTCTCTCCTCTCTCTCTCTCTCTCTCTCTTCTCCTCGCTCACTTCTCCGCTTCGCCCCTCTCTCTCTCATCCCCTCTCTTCCTCCTCTCCTCTCGCGTCCTTCTCTCTCTCTCTCCCCTCCTCTTTGTTTCTCCATCTCCCTCTCTCACCCCGTCACCCTCTTCTCCTGTCTCGTCCTCTCATCCCCCCTCTCTCCCCTCTTCCCCCCTCTCTCTCTTCCTCGCTCCATCCTCCTCACTTCTCTCTCTCTCCTCATCCTCTCGCTCTCTCCTCTCCCTCGCCTCCGTCCCTCTCCCGTCCCCCCCTCTCTACTCCTCCCCCCCTCCACTACTCTCCTCCGCTCCGCCTCTCCTCTCTCTCTCCTCACTCACTCTCTCTCACTCCTCCCTCTCCTAACTTTTCACTACTCTGCCTTCACTACTCACACTCTTTTCCTCCATACCATTTCCTCTTTCTCTCCCCCTCCCCACACACATACCTCACCCATCACCACTATACCTACCCCTTTTCCCCTTAACCAATAAACCATCCATCCTTCCTCCACACCTCACTCTTTCTCCTCCTTCTCCCTCCCGTCAATCACTTCTCCCTCCCTCAATCCCTTTCCTCTCCCCCCCTTTCCTTCACCCCCCCACACCCCTCTCCCTTCCCAAACCCTACCCCCCAATAGCCACCCCTCACACCCTCACGAGCGCCCCGCACTCCAATTAGGTCACCATCGGAAAAGAAACAATAATCACAACCTGCTGTAATTAACCAAGACTCACCCCTCCCTTCCTCTCCCCACCCCTCCCCTCCTCTCTCCCCTCTCCTCCCTTCCCCTCTCTTCCTTTCCCCCTTTCACTCTCCTCCTCCCCTCCCTCTTCCCTCCTCTCCTCCTCTCCCTCTCCTACCTCTCTCTCCCCTC
>NW_028234403.1:2024286-2026872 GCF_977035675.1 Penaeus japonicus | reverse complement strand
CAAGATTCCCATCCGAATCCCTGTTCCCGACACTCCTATCCCGACGACCCTGCTCCCAAGATTCCCATTCCGACGACCCTGCTCCCAAGATTCCCATTCCGACGTCCCCATTCCCGACACTCCTATCCCGACGACCCCATTCCCGACATTCCCATTCCGACGTCCCTGCTCCCAAGATTCCCATTCCAACGACCCTACTCCCGACACTCCTATCCCGACGTCCCCATTTCCGACACTCCTCTCCCGACGTCCCCATTCCCAACACTCCTATTCCAATGTCCTCATTCCCGACATTCCCATTCCGACGACCCTACTCCCAAGATTCCCATTCCGACGACCCTGCTCCCGACACTCCTATCCCGACGTCCCCATTCCCGACACTCCTATTCCGACGTCCCCATTCCCGACATTCCCATTCCGACGTCCCTGCTCCCAAGATTCCTATTACGAAGCTCCCGTCTCCGCCTTGAAGTCCTCAGTCTCCATCTTCACTGAAGCTGGCGCTCCCTCGACCCATCAGGTTTAGGCCGTGTCGGTGAAGGGAACTGTGAGCTCGAATGCTCAAGCCACAGCGCGTGCACATCCAGGGGTCAGGGAAGCGCACGCAGCCATCGCAGCCATCGGGCGGGCGGGCGAGTACACTGAAGCACTGCCGCTTTCGTTTACGTTTGATTTACGTTCTTGTTTTAGTGTTGCTTTAGAGTGCTTTCATTTTGCGTTCGATTTACGTCTTGTTTTAGTGTTGCTTGAGAGTCCCTTGAAGCACAACCGGTTTCGTTTAATTTACGTTCTTGTTTTACTGTTGCTTGAGAGTTTCATTTACCGGTTTCATTTACGTTCGGTTTACATCTTGTTTTAGTGTTGCTTGAAAGTCCCTTGAAGCACAACCGGTTTCGTTTTACGTTCGATTTACAAAGTCTCGGTCTCGTGTTGTTTGAGCATTCCCGGTTGCATTTACATTTGATTTATATCTTATCTATTGCTGGTTTGATGATATAATGAAGCGTTTTCCCGTTATCTAGCGTTCAATTTTCGTGATTATGAACGGAGTGAAGCGAAAGTGGCTCTAAGAGAGGAAAAGATGTAAAACAAATTGGATGAGAAGATTATAGGTCTTATGGAAAATGGAAAGCGAAGGAGAGAGAGAGAGAGAAGAAAAAAACGAAGTGGATTCGTGGATTATATTTTCCACATGAGACAAAATAGTAATGCAAGGATAATGATGGGATGCGGGGGGGGGGGGGGATCCCTCTCTCACTATTCTCTCCGCCTCTCTTCTTTCTCTTATCTCCTCGTTTCTTCTCGATTTACTCTCTCCTCATTTTTCTATTTCATTTTGTCTCTTTCTTCTCATCTCGCCTCCTCTCTTTACTTTTCTCCTTTTCTCTTCTACCTTCTTCACTCCCCCCCCCGGGGGGGGGGGGGGGGGCACATTTGTTACACCCCCCCCAAAAGGGGTGGGGGGGGGCCAACACCCCCCCCCCCCACACACACACCCAAAAAACCACTACATCTCGTCTCTCTCGTCATCTCTCTCTCTTTCTTACTCTTACTCTCTCCATCGATCTCCTCATCTCTCCTCATTTTTTCTATTTCATTTTTGTCCTCTTACTTCTCTCTCTCGTTCCTCTCCTTAACTTTTCTTTTCCTCCTTCTCTTCTCTTCTACCCTCCAACTCTCCCCCTCATGCTCTTCTCTCTTGCTCTTACTCTCTCTCTCTCTCTCTCTCCCTCTCTCTCCCTCTCTCTCTCTCTCTCCTCTCTCTCTCCTCTCCTCTCATCCTCTTCAATCCTCCCATCTCTCTCTCTCGCTCTCTCTCTCTCTCTATCTTTTCTCCCTCTCCCTCTCCTCTCTCCCTCACTCTCTCATTCTCTCTCCTCTCTCTTCTTCTCTCTCGTCTCCTTCCTCCTCATCTCTCTCTCTCTCTCTCTCTCTCTCTCTCTCTCTCTCTCTCTCTCTCTCTCTCTCTCTCTCTCTCTCTCTCTCTCTCTCTCTCTCTCTCTCTCTCTCTCTCTCTCTCTCTCTGTTCTCGTTAACCGTACCTCATCAAATCACAAATATCCCCCGACGCCAATAGTTCATTCACACCAAAAAAAAAAAATAATAAAAAATAAAAATAAAAATAAAAAAGAAATAAAAAAAAACATTCAGAAGGAAGGAAGTGAAAATAACAATATAAAGATACCCACACTACACCTTCAGCCATGCCCTTAATTCAGCTTCACACAACATCAACAATAACAAAGACACGTGTATACAGTACTGTACATAAATCTGCGTACTTTAATTTACTCAAATAATAATTTACTCAATTTACTCAAAATTTAATTAATTTACTCAAAATCCTACCATAAGGCGGTCCGTATACCTTCAAGGGGTTACGCGCCTGGGAAGCTTCAAGCTGGGGGTGCAGAGGGAAGAGAAGACAAAGAGGAAAGGAGAGGGAAGAGGAGACGAAGAGGAGAGGAGAGGGAAAGGAAGACGAAGAGGAGAGGAGATGGAAGAGAAGATGAAGAGGGGAGGGAAGAGAGGACAAAGAGGAGAGGAGAGGGAAGAGAAGATGAAGAGGGGAGGGAAGAGAAGACA
>NW_028234403.1:2004286-2006786 GCF_977035675.1 Penaeus japonicus | reverse complement strand
TTCCTCGCGGGGGGATCATAAACCCAAAGCGCTTTCCGAACTCGTCTCGGTAAGTTCTTTCTCTTCCTTTCCCTCTCTCTCTCTCTCTCTCTTTCTTTCTCTCTCTCTCTTGCTCTCTCTTTCTTTCTCTCTCTCTTATTCTCTCTTTCTTTCTCTCTCTCTCTCTCTCTCTCTCTCTCTCTCTCTCTCTCTCTCTCTCTCTCTCTCTCTCTCTCTCTCTCTCTCTCTCTCTCTCTCTCTCTCTCTCTCTTCCTTCTTCTGTTCCGTTCCTCTTCTCTCCTCTTCCTCCCCCTCTGCTTCCCCTTCCCTCCCCCTCTCTCTCAGTCTCCCTCTTCCCTTTCCCCCTCCCCCTTTCCCCTCTCCCTCCTCTCCTCCCCTCCCCTCCCCTCCCCCCCTCCCCTCATTTTCTTTCTTCCTCTTCCACCTCCCTCCCCACCTCCTCCCTCCCCACCTCCTCCCTCCTCCCTCCCCTCTCCTCCCTCCCCACCTCCTCCCTCCTCCTCCCTCCTCCCTCCCCACCTCCTCCCTCCTCCCTCCCCACCTCTTCCCTTCCCCTACCCACCTCCTCCCTCCTCCCCTCTCCCCTCTCCTCCCTCCCCTCCCCCTTTCCCCCTTCCCCTCCCCACTTCTCACCTCCCTCCCCCTTTCCCCTTTCCACCTCCTCCCTCCTCCCTCCTCCCTCCCCTCCCCCTTTCCCTCCTCCCTCCCCCCATCCCCACCTCCTCCCTCCTCCCTCCTCCCTCCCCACCTCCTCCCTCCTCCCTCCCCTCCTTACCTCCTCCCCTCCTCCCTCCCCACCTCCTCCCTCCCCACCTCCTCCCTCCTCCCTCTCCCCCTTTCCCCCTTCCCCCCTTCCCCTTCCCACCTCCTCCCTCCTCCCTCCCCCTTTCCCTCTTCCCTCCTCCCTCCCCACCTCCTCCCTCCTCCTCCCTCCCCACCTCCTCCCTCCTCCCTCCTACTAAATCACAAAACCAGAACGGGTCACGGGTTTCGTCTCAATAATGTGCTGAAAGTCTTAGCGACGATCGTACGGTGATCTCATATAGATTTAATGGGCGTGGCTGATAAAGGGTTAATGGTTGCATTAGTGGTGGTTTAGTGTGGTAGGGTAGGATAGAAGCAGGGATCGTGGTTGAGGCGGGAACCGTGGGTACGTGATTGTGGTGGCAGATTTGTGACTGACACGTGGTTGTGGTTGTGGTTTTGGTTGTGGTAGTAGGGTGGAAGAGGGACTCGTGGTTGTGGTTGGTGATTGTGGTAGCAGGGTGGAAGAGGGAATCGTGGTCGAGGTTGTGGTTGTGGTAGTAGGGTGGAAGAGGGAATCGTGGTCGAGGTTGTGGTTGTGGTTGTGGTAGCAGGGTGGAAGAGGGAATCGTGGTCGTCGTTGTGGTTGTGGTAGTAGGGTGGAAGAGGAAATCGTGGTCGAGGTTGTGATTGTGGTAGCAGGGTGGAAGAGGGGAATCGTGGTCGAGGTTGTGGTTGTGGTTGTGGTAGCAGGGTGAAAGAGGGGAATCGTGGTCGAGCTTGTGGTAGAAGAGGGAATCTAGGTTTACTTAGTTGTGGTAGTAAGGTGGGGGGAGGGGGGGAGGGGGAAATCGTTGTAGATATGGTTGTGGTTAGGTTAGGTTAGGTTAGGTGGTACAATGGGTAGTATTTTCCGTCAGGATTTGTGATAAAAGGGTTATGTCGCTCCGTTAAAAAAAGACAGCAGATATGTGTGGCGTTCGTGTATTTCGTCATTCGTTAATTTTAGAAAGGTCAAGATACGTGATACCCTGACGCGTTTTGTTAAAATTGTGCTAGAAAAAAAAAAAAAAAACTTAGCAGTTAGCTTCATAAATGCCGTCACTGTTAATGCTGATGATGACTAAGGGTTGTGTCGACAAGCTTTTTAAATAAAGTACAATTGTGTTTTTTATTGAGACAATTGACCTAAAAAAGGCAGAGATAAACGATAACAGAAGTCTCTGTGAAACTCTAAGTTTCCATATCAACGTCTTTGCTTTTGTTAATTATATGTTTTCCAAATTACTTGCTGTTCATGTATGTATTTATACAGCTAAGCATGAACCGTCTACCTGTGAATTTACTAAAAAAAAAAAAAACGTATTTGTTATACGAATGAGTTAGATATGCTAGTGTTTGATATTGTTTAGTCTAAGCTTTAGTATTATAGTGAGCTCCACTTAACTGGAAGGGAAAAAAAAAAAAGTATTTGTTATGCGAATCAGTTAGATATGTTAGTGTTTGATATTCTTTAGCCTAAGCTTTAGCATTATAGTGACCCCAACTTAATTGGAATGCAAAAACAAAAAAAAACAAAAAAAAGATTAAACGAGAATATACAATGTGTTAATCCACCGTTAACAAAATTTGAAACCACAATACGAAGTGCTAGCCTGCTAATACCTTTGACTCGTGTCCCACAAACTTCATGATTACCATCTGCTATTTCCTTCGACTTCTTTTCCACACATGCAAGCATAGCTACTAAAACCAC
>NW_028234403.1:1989286-1999286 GCF_977035675.1 Penaeus japonicus | reverse complement strand
TCTCACACTCTATCATCTCCCTCTCCCCATCTTCTCTCTCTCTCTCTCTCTCTCTCTCTCTCTCTCTCTCTCTCTCTCTCTCTCTCTCTCTCTCTCTCTCTCCCTCTCTCTCTAACCTCTCACCTGAGAGCTGACTACCACGGCAAACTGGGATAAAAATGAGTAGCCCACATTAATGTTTGCTTCAGGATTAAATACAATCCTAATAATGTTTTTTGTTCACCCTGGTAAGTCAGGCATAAGTTTGTTTACACTTTCCGTCTATCACTAATGGCTAGGGAGTTGGGACGAGTGCTTGTTATTTTGAGTTGTATCGCCATTTTCAAATCTCTCTCTCTCTCTCTCTTTTCTCTCTCTCTCTCTCTCTCTCTCTCTCTCTCACACACACACACACACACACACACACACACACACACACACACACACACACACACACACACACACACACACACACACACACACACACACGCACACACGCACTCTCTCTCTCTCTCTCTCTCTCTCTCTCTCTCTCTCTCTCTCTATCTATCTATCTATCTCTCTCTCTCAGTTCGTTGTAGTAAATATGTTTGAGTACACTAGGTCCCTGTATTTGATTCTGTTAGGATAAGGATATGTTGGTTTGTCTTGACTTGGCTTGCCTTGCCTGGCTTTTCTTAGCTTGACTTGGCTTGCCTTAGCTTACCATGACTTATATTGGTTTACATTGGCTTGTCTCAGCTTGGTTTGCTTGGCTTTTCTTAGCGTGGTTTGTCAGCTCACTAACAGACCGTCGTTTGGCTTCTTAATTTGTCTTAGTTTGACTTATTTTAGCTTGACTTTTTTTTGTCTTACCTTGGCTTGGCTTCCCTTGCCTTGGTCTGGCTTCCCTTAACTCGGCTTCTTCCCTTGCCTTGGTCTGGCTTCCCTTAACTCGGCTTCTTCCCTTGCCTTGGTCTGGCTTCCCTTAACTCGGCTTCTTCCCTTGCCTTGCCTTGGTCTGGCTTCCCTTAACTTGGCTTCTTCCCTTGCCTTGGTCTGGCTTCCCTTAACTTGGCTTCTTCCCTTGCCTTGGCTTGGCTTGGCTTCCCTTAACTTGGCTTCTCCCCTTGCCTTGGTCTGACTTCCCTTAACTTGGCTTCTTCCCTTGCCTTGGTCTGGCTTCCCTTAACTTGGCTTCTTCCCTTGCCTTGGCTTGTCTTGGCTTCCCTTAACTTGGCTTCTCCCCTTGCCTTGGTCTGGCTTCCCTTAACTTGGCTTCTTCTCTTGCCTTGGTCTGGCTTCCCTTAACTTGGCTTCTTCCCTTGCCTTGGTCTGGCTTCCCTTAACTTGGCTTCTTCTCTTGCCTTGGTCTGGCTTCCCTTAACTTGGCTTCTTCCCTTGCCTTGGCTTGGCTTGGCTTCCCTTAACTTGGCTTCTTCCCTTGCCTTGGTCTGGCTTCCCTTAACTTGGCTTCTTCCCTTGCCTTGGTCTGGCTTCCCTTAACTTGGCTTCTTCCCTTGCCTTGGCTTGGCTTGGCTTCCCTTAACTTGGCTTCTTCCCTTGCCTTGGTCTGGCTTCCCTTAACTTGGCTTCTTCCCTTGCCTTGCGTCAAATCGGCTTCCCCTTAACTTGGCTGGCGCTTCCCTTGCCTTGGCTTGGCCTTGGCATGCCTTGCCTTGGCGTCTCTCCCTAGCCTCTTGTCTGTCCCTTAAACTTGGCTTCTTGACTCCGTCTTAGTCATAGCTTATCTACATTAGCTTGGGCTTAAATTATCCGAGGGCCAGGAGGAGCTGAGAGGCGGGTTGAGGCAGGGTCATTCAAGGGGCATCGTGAAAAATCGTCATAGGTCCATGAAGATTAAAGATGGCCTGAAGCGAGGGGAGTTTCCTCCTATATAAGGAATGATCGTTTGTGAGGAGAAGGAGGAGATGGGGCGAGAGAAGAAAGAGAGAGAGAAAAAAAAGAAGAGGAGGAAAGGAGGAGGAGGGAGGAGGTGAGGAGAGAAAAAGAGAAGAAGAAAGCGAAAGGAGAGAGACGAGAGGAGAGGAGGATGGAGGATGTCAGTCGGTTTTAGCTTTTAGCTTTGACCCTTCTTTCCGGAGAAAGAGACAGGGACATAAACTAGGTTAAATACGGATACCTGCATAGCACAGCCGGGTCCCCCGTATAAACCTCATTAATCTTATTATGGCATGTGGAATGAGAGATTATTCTTTTTACAGAGGAATCAAGAGAAGGAGAGGGAAGGAGGATGAGGAGGGGAGAGAGGAGCGAGATAGGAAGAGAGAGGAGAGAGTGAGACAAAGAGAGAGGAGAGAGACAAAAGACGTCGAGTAGAGAGGCGAGCGAGAGCGAGAGAAAGAGAAAGAGAGAAAGAAAGAGGAAGAGGGAGACCGAGAAAGAGAGAAAGAGAGAGAGAGAGAGAGAGATAGAAAGATAGAAAGAGGAAGAGAGAAAAAAAGAGGGAGACAGAGAAAGAAAGAAAGAAAGAATTACAGGAGAAAGAACAGAAGCCAAGAAGGGCTCAACGCCGAAGAAAACACCAGACACAGAAAACGGAAGCGAGCAGCCGCCGAGAAAGCAGAGGCGACAAAACAACCATACACCCACATTCGTTGTCTAGAGCAAGGAAAGAAAGTTGTTTGCAAACGTCCCCCTTCCCCCTCTCCCCCCTCTCCCCTCCCTCCCCTACCCCCGTATATCCGCAATCCCGTCACAAGAGCTTTATCTTATGAATCCCTTGTATCGGAAACCGGCTCGCAGCCTTCTTTCTATTATCACTATGTCGTTATGCAGCTTGCACGGATGATTGCATTATAAACATGTGCTTCCCTCTGGCGCGTTCCTGCTTCGAGACAACCCGGACCCGACATCGTCCTGGGTACGCTCGCTTTGTATAGCCCTTGGCTGTGTATCTGATACGTCCCCGAGTCTTCGCGTGTTCGCTCTCTTAATGTCTACCTTCTTATTCGGTCTCGTTTTACCTCCTGGCTATATTTACTCTTTTATTGGTCTTTTTTTTCCTTAGGGCTTATCTCTGTCTGTCTGTCTATTTCTCTCTCTTTCAATCCTCTCTTCCTATTTTTTTAATCCTCTCTCTCTCTCTCACTCTCTCTCTCTATCTCTCTCTTTTTCAGTCTTTCTCTCTCTTTCTTTCTTCCTCTCTTTCTGTTGTTTTTTTTATTCTCCCTCCCTCTCTCGCTCTCTCTCTCTCTCTCTCTCTCTCTTTCTCTTTCTCTTTCTCTTTCTCTCTCTCTCTCTCTCTCTCTCTCTTTCTTTCTCTCTCCCTCTCCCTCTCCCTCTCCCTCTCCCTCCCTCCTTTCCCCCCTCCCCTTCCCCCACTCCCCTTCCCACTCCCCCTCTCCCCCTCCCTCTCCTCATCTCCCTCTCTCCCCGTTCCCTGTCCCCCTCCCCCGTCCCCCTCCCCTTCTCCCTTCCCCCCTTATCAGAAATAAAAGGACGAGGAAAAAGTAGAACACTGCAGGGTTAATAGGGTACCCGACATGGCTCCACCGTGACACTCCAGGCACCCTGCTGACAGAGGGAGGAGTAGGGAGAGGGGGTTGGAAGGGGGGAGGGAGTAGGGAGAAGGGGTTTGGAAGGGGGGAGGGAGTAGGGAGAAGGGGTTGGAAGGGGGGAGGGAGTAGGGAAAGGGGGTTGGAAGGGGGGAGGGGGGTTGGAAGGGGGGAAAGAGTAGAGCGGTAAATGGCAGGGTGTGTTGGTCAGGAGCTTTTTACACTCCATTAAGAGTGACTCCTGCCTCACTTGGAACGTTATGGATCGCCTTTGGACACTCGGTATACCTTCCCTGTACGGATCTCACTCTTCTTTTGTTATGGCACTTAACCAAAAACAAAAACAAAAAAAGAAAATACTAATAATAATATCAAAGCAAAAATTAACAAAAGATAAAATAAAATAGTCTAACCTAAGATAATCGTCACATCTAAACATCTAATCAATCCGCGATTCTCTCGTTTTTCTTCCATTCTTTTTAACAAAAAAGAAGAGATAAAGCGAGAGAGAGAGAAAGCGAGAGAGAGAGAGAGAGAGAGAGAGAGAGAGAGAGAGAGAGAGAAGAAAAAGAAAAGAAAAAGAAAATGCAGGATTTAGAATCGTACACATAACTTACCTCAACATCCTCGAATTACAAAGATCTATATTGACACTCGCATTCAGTCTACGACATCTTTAAAAGGAGAGGTGATTGAAAGGTCAGGCGAGGCTCGAGGTTGTGTGTCGAAGGTTAATACTAATTGAGACGTTGGAGATGGAGGGAGAAGGAGGAAGAGTGGGATGGAGAGGGAGGGAGAGTGGGATGGAGATGGAGGGAGAAGGAGGGAGAGTGTGAAAAAGAGAGAGAGTGAGAGAGAGAGACAGACAGACAGACAGAAAAAAGAGAGAGAGTGAGAGAGAGAGACAGACAGACAGACAGAAAAAAGAGAGAGAAAGCGAGAGAGAGAGAGAGAGACAGAGACAGAGACAGAAAAAAGAGAGAGAAAGCGAGAGAGAGAGAGACAGAGACAGAGACAGAAAAAAGAGAGAGAAAGCGAGAGAGAGGGAGAGACAGAGACAGAAAAAAGAGAGAGAAAGCGAGAGAGATAGAGAGAAACACACAGAAAAAAGAGAGAGAAAGCGAGTGAGAGACAGACAGAAAAAAGAGAGAGAAAGCGCGCGCGAGAGAGAGAGAGGGAGAGAAGGAAAGAGAAAGAGAAAAAGAAAGATAAAGAGAGAGAAAGAGATATCAAGTAAATGAGTAGCAGATGTTTGTTTTCCGTGAGTGCTTACGTGTCTGAACGTGTCCTGATGCATTTATGGATGAAATCGCAAGACCATCTCATCTTCTCCATAAGTAATTTTCTTTCATGTTTAATTAACTTCATCCAAAGAAAGTTGAAGAATAATTAATGAGCTTACCTAAGTAGGGTAGGAGGCAGCATAATGATTCCTAAGTTGAGCAAGCCGTGACCATGTATATGCTGTAATTTCTAAAGAGGTGCATAATGATGTTCTAATCTTGCCATACCAGATCTCAAATATCCTAAACTAACTTTACCTAATCACACCAAATCTGACCTAACTTAATCTAACAGAACCAAATCTAACCTAACTCAACCCAACCGAACCAAATCTAACCTAACTTAACCCAACCGAACCAAATCTAACCTAACTCAACCCAACCGAACCAAATCTAACCTAACTCAACCCAACCGAACCAAATCTAACCTAACTTAACCCAACCCAACTAAATCTAACATATCTTAACCCAACCGGACCAAATCTAACCTAACTCAACCCAACCGAACCAAATCTAACCTAACTCAACCCAACCGAACCGAATCTAACCTAACTTAACCCAACCGACCCAAATCTAACCTAACCTCCTAACTAACTAACTAACTAACGTAAACTAACCTAACCTAACTAAAACTAACGTAACCTAACCTAACCAAAGCAATCCTAACTTAACCTTAAGAACACCAGGGATCCAAACAAACCCAGAAAGTAAAGGAAATACATATCCTGCAATGGCTCCGTAAACCTCACAACCCGGATAGATCTAGCAAGGGCATGACGCAAGATAAGTGGTAATCCAACAACAACAAACAACAAACAACAAACAATATTACGAGCCTAATGCCTTTTTAATACGGCCGCGACAAGGCTTAAGCCAGAACAAAATGCTATCGCTTCTCTACCATTTCCCGCTATATTATTATCCGTTATACAAACCTTTGAATCTTGCCTACCTCAAGTACACTTTATTTAGTCTGTGTATATGTGTTGTTATACGTTTGTGTTATTTATTGTATTGATTAAAGACTCGCCAACTATTAACACGGAACACTCCCACCTTAATTACTATCATTAAACTATCAGAACTACACGTTTATTCAGAAGAAGAAAGAGGGAGAAGGGCATTCGTAGTAGGGAGAGGGAGAGGGGGAATAAAGAGGGGAGAGAAGTATAAGAGTATTAATGGTGTTCACGCTGGCTTGACTGTCTTTTTTATGTTCTGGATGCTTTATGTGGTGGTAATATCACTACGGTTGTCTTTGTTCTATCAAAAAAAATCTTGGTAATTCTATCACAGGTGTTCTCATTGCTATTGTTAGTAGTAGTATCTCTGTTGTTATTGTTGTTGGTTGGAATAGGAGTAGCGTTGCTATCAAAAAATAGTTTTTGTACCTTTTCTCTCGTTTTTTTTTTCTCTCTCTCTCTCCTTCTCCCTCGCTCCCCTCCCCTCTCTCCTCCCCTTCTCCCTCCTCCTCCCCTCTCCTTCTCCCATCCCCCCTCGCCCTCCCCTCCCCCTCCCCCTCCCTCTCTCCTTCTTCCTCCCCCTCCTCTTCCTCCCCCTCCCCTTCTCCCTCTCCTTCCTCCACCTCTTCCTCCCCCTCCCCTTCTTCCTCCCCTTCCTCCCTTTCCCTTCTTCCTCCACCTCCTCTCCCCCCCTCTCCCTCCCTCCCCCTCCCACTCCTTCCCCCTCCCTCCTTCCCCCCAACCCCTCGAAATAAAAAGGAGTCAAGGAACCAAAAAAAAAAAAAAAAAAAAAAAAAAAAAAAAAAAAAAAAAAAAAAAACACGAATGGGACTTATTGTGTGAATTCTCCGAGAGAGATTCAGTGTCTATTGTGAATCACGCGGCTCTGTGAAGTCTTGTGCTGAAGCAGAAAGTAAAAGAAGAAGAAAGAGGAATCATGTGAGTGGGTGAAAAGTTCGTGGGGCAGCGGGGACAGACAGAGGCTTCTCTCGCCCCTTTTCTTTCTGTGGTTCCTTGCGTTCTGAGCCGTGGGAAAAGGAGCGAACGGGAGGGAGAGGGGGAGGAAGATATATATATATATATATATATATATATATATATATATATATATATATATATATATATATATATATACACATATATACATATATACATATATATACACATGTGTGAGTGTGTGTGTGTAGTGTGTGTGTGTGTGTGTGTGTGTGTGTGTGTGTGTGTGTGTGTGTGTGTGTGTGTGTGTGTGTGTGTATGTGTGTGTGTGTGCGTGTGTGGAGAGAGAGACAGACAGACAGACAGAGAGAGGGGGAGAGTGGGGTGAGGGAGAGGTGAGGGGCGGAGAGAGATAGATAGACGGGGAGAGAGAAAGAGATAAGAAAAATATATATATAGAGAAAGAAAGGAATAGAGAAAAGAAAAAAAGAGGACACGATTGAGAAGTAGAGAAAAAGAGAATGAAAAATACGACGGAGCTTGAGTGAAAGAAAAAAGCAAATTCTCTTGAAGACAACCCAAGCTCAATCTTCAAGAAAGACAAACACAGAATTAAGACCAACAGACGAAAATAATTAAGAAAATACCCCCCCCCCATTAGCCCTGAGTCTTATATGATAATCCCAAAACACCAACATTACAGAGTCTTCCAAGTGTTAGGTTTAAAGCTTACATACATTAGAGGGGGGGAAAACAGGTTAGTAAACGAACCTATTGTTTCCAAATGGCCTGCTCTTAAAGCTGTCTGTACTGGGGGTACACTCAAGTAGAAAGGAAAGAAAGAAAATACGAACGGAAGACGAGAGGAGAAGAGAAAAACAAAAACGAAGTTGAAAGAAAGAGAGACGAATTACACATGGAAAGTTTGATAGACATACTAGACAGAGAAGGGAAATAGGCTAGAGGCAAAATAATTCAAGCTTTTGACAATAACACCATTCCGAAATCACGTACCGAAGCAAGCTGCAAAAAAAAAAAATCAAAAAAAAAAAAAAACGGAGAACACTTTCCTTAACTTTACAGGGCAAGCAGCAACGAAAGAAGAAGAGAAATAGGAGAGGAGAGAGCAGAGGGACATCGTGGGGGATGCTGTTTATTTGGTTTTCTGAAATTCACGTGATGAGAGCCGAGAGGTCGAGCACAGCAGTCGGCCGCCATGTTGGATTTTTCATTTCGTTGACTTTCTGACTTACTTTATGACTTGCTGTCGAGCCACTGTGGCTATGACGATGCTAATTGTATTACGAAATGATAAGAGGGAAAATGATAACACATTTGCGGGGAATAATGATTATTCCTCTGTTGGAAATATTTCAGCCCATTTCTTAGGGGAAAAGAAAAATAGTGAACATTTTAAACGATGAGGTTACAGGGATAACCTTGTCTTTCTCCATTCTCGGGAATTTACATAATACAAGATGAATTCCAAAAGAAGAAAGAACTAACACTATACTTCATAATATTAACTCGACCTTGACGTGAATCCTAGAAGTTGTCATGTACTCTGAGCTAATGACACGTCGAAAGGTCAATGAAGTAATGAACTTCTCAATTACTTCCTGTGCGAGAAGTGAAGTTATAATTATGTCGCTGGTGTGTCTTCGGAGAGCTTAAGTGTCCGTGAGAGGCGTCATCAGGAATGGATTACAGAGATCGTTAGCATTTATCTGAGATACGTGCGTGTTTTTTTTGCTCGTGCATGAGGAGAAACCAGATAGAAATAGTTAGAAAAAGTGTACATAGATATTTACATGATGTGTAGTCCACCTCACTCAAATTCGTCGGTATTTGGACCACTCGTTTCGACTCTGCTGTCTGGGACACATAAGGATACGATTCGGGGGCGTGTGTCTCAGGTGCATGGGTCAAAAATGGCGGTTTACTTATTGGCAACGCTGAGTGGCATACTTGGAGTTGGAGGTACACACACACACACACACACACACACACACACACACACACACACACACACACACACACACACACACACACACACACACACACACACACACACACGTGAAGGGATTAGACTGCAGACTTCTTTTACAAAATATGAATAAAGAGAGGCATGATGACATGTTGTATTCATGTATGTGAATATATATATAGATAGATAGATAGATATTGCTATATAAGTATATATATATATATAATATTTATATATACTTTAATATATATATATATATATATATTGTTATATATATATTATATAGATATATATATATATATATATATTATATGTATAATATATAGGATGTATATATTATATATAGTAATATAAAGATAGTACTATATATATAATATATGTATATGGATATATATGTGTTATTAATTATCATATATATATATTTATATATATATATATATATATATATTTAATATATTACATATAGTAGATGTATATTATATGCGTTACTTAATATATATACATATATAAATATATACATATATATTTATTATATATAACTATAGGTATATACATAATATAACCCGGTATATATTATAACATATAAAGAATATTCCATATATATATATATTATATATATATAGATATTAAATATATATATATATATATATGTTTGTGCATGTATGGCGTTTCTGCTACCATTATCTATACACATAAGAATTATTAAACCCCTCTATCTACTCCCCAGAAAGGCTGAGCATGAAGACCCGAGTGGCGTGTGACCCGGGGCTGAGCGTGGAGGCAGGGGCCACACGAGCCGGGAGGGGTCAACGCACACACACACACGCACTTACATTAAACTGCCCGCCGCACGCCTCCCAGGTGTGTATTTTAGCCGTTCCACGTCTCTGCATGTTGCCATGGGTTGTTGCTTCGCGACGCGCGCCGTTGTGTGTGATGTGTGTGTGTTGTGTGTGTGTCTGTGGGTTTGTGTGGTGCGCGGAGGAAGGCTTGTAGAAGTTGCTGGGTGTGTGTGTGTTTGTGTGTTGGTGGTATGTGTGTGTGTTAGTGATGTGTTTGTGTGTGTGTGTGTGTGTGTGTGTGTGTGTGTGTGTGTGTGTGTGTGTGTGTGTCTGTGGGTTTGTGTGGTGCGAGAAGAGGCTAGTGAAGTGCGGGCGTGTGTGTGTGTGATGTGGGTGGGTGTGGGTGTGGGTGTGTGTGTGTGTGTGTGTGTGTGTGTGTGTGTGTGTGTGTCTGTGGGTTTGTGTGGTGCGAGAGGAGGCTAGTGAAGTGCGGGCGTGTGGGTGTGGGTGTGTGTGTGTGTTTGTGTTTGTGTGTGTGTGTGTGTGTGTGTGTGCCTGTGTTTTTTTTTTTTTT
>NW_028234403.1:1953563-1957144 GCF_977035675.1 Penaeus japonicus | reverse complement strand
GAACTGTTGTCATTATTACTATTGTTATTTTTATCAATGTCATCATTATTATTATGATTATTTAAATTACTCTCACCATTGTCATTATTATTATTATTGTAATTATCATGATCACTATCATATCATTATTATTACTATTATTATAATTGCTATTGTTATCAGTTCATTTTCATTGTTATTTTTATCAATGTCATCATTGTTATCAGTATAATTCTCATTATTGATACTACTATTATCACTTTTATTAGTACTATCTTTATTATTATTGTCATCATTATTATTATGATTATTTAAATTACTCTCACCATTGTCATTATTATTATTATTATTGTAATTATCATGATCACTATCATATCATTATTATTACTATTATTATAATTGCTATTGTTATCAGTATCATTTTCATTGTTATTGTTTTTAGCATCATTATCATTACTATAATTTTCATTATTGTCGTTGTTGTATATATAATTATGACCATGATTATCATGATTACTATTACCTATGATTACTACTCTACTATTGTTATTATTATCATCATTGTCACCATCAAAAGTATAATTTTTTAAAATTATCATCATGATTATTTGCATTATAATTATCATTATTATTGTTAATACTATTACCATCATCAGTAATGATACTTATATAATTATCCTATCATAATCCTCATCGCTATCATCACCATCACTGTCATTATCGTCATCATCTCTGTCATCATCGTCATTATCACTATCATAATCCTCATCACTATCATAATCATCATTATCAGCACTATCATAATCATCACTATCATCATCATCCTCATCATCACTATAATTATCATCATCACTATCATAATCATCAATCATCATCATCATCACTATCATCATTTATTTTGAAATATCACAGTTATCCTTATCCTCATTGTAATTACACTATCATCATCATTAACATCGTCGTTATCACCATCATCATTAATACCATCGTACCATCATCACCATAAACACCATCATCATTATCACCAATATAATCAGCACTTTTGTATCATAATTACCACCATCACCATTACCATCACCATCATTACTATAACATCACCATCATTACCATCCCTATCACCTTCACCATCATTGTCATCACCATCACCATCACTTCAATATCATTACCATACCATTACCATTATCACCATCACCATCTTACCATACCATCACCATCACTATCATTACCATCACCATCATTACCATCACCACCATTACCATACGACCACCATCATTACCATCACCATCATTACTATACCATCCCCATCACCATCTTACCATACCATCCCCATCACTATCATTACCATACCATCATCACTATCATTACCATTACCATCACCATCTTACCATCCTCATCACCATCTTACCATACCATCACCATCATTTCTACATCATTACCATACCATCACTATCATTACTATCCCCATCACCATCTTACCATACCATCCCCATCACTATCATTACCATACCATCATCACTATCATTACCATTACCATCACCATCTTACCATCCCCATCACCATCTTACCATACCATCACCATCACTATCATTACCATTACCATCACCATCATTTCTACATCATTACCATACCATCACTATCATCACCATACCATCACCATCATTACCATCACCATACCATCACCATCACTATCATTACCATCACCATCATCACCATACCATCACCATCATTACTATCCCCATCACCATCTTACCATACCATCACCATCACTATCATTACCATCACCATCACTATCATTACCATCACCATCATTTCTACATCATTACCATACCATCACTATCATTACCATACCATCACTATCACCATCATCACCATCATTACCATCACCATCATTTCTACATCATTACCATACCATCACTATCATTACTATCCCCATCACCATCTTACCATACCATCACCATCACCATCATTACCATCACTATCATTACCATCACCATCATCACCATACCATCACCATCACTATCATTACCATCACCATCATCACCATACCATCACCATCATCACCATACCATCACCATCACCAAGACTGGAAAACGACGCAGGCAAAAGAAGGGCATATTTGTTAATGAAAAGTCCGCTTATAAAAAAAATCCTGCTGTGAAATACTATGGTCACGAGGAAGTAAATATTTCTCAAAAGGCGTCTTGTCTTGTCTTATTCATGGCAAACATGGACGTTCATTCATTTTTTTATTTTTTATTTTGTTACATGTCTGTATAAACAATTTAGAAATAAAATGGGTTGTTATAATTTGTATTCTTTTTTCTGCCTTTGATATGTTTTTTTTTTATGGTGTGTTATCATGGTGTTTATGGTTAATTATGGTAATGATGATAGGAATGTCTGTAGTTAATATCATTAATGGTAGTGATAGTAATGTTGTTATGGTAGTAATACCAATATTGATACTAATAACAGCAATTATTATAGCAATAGAAATGATAGTGATTATAATGATGATAATGACACCAATATAGATTATGGTAGAAATGCTAATGATAACAGTTATGACAATGTTAAATGTTAAATTAGTTAATGATAATGATAATGACAATGCATATACTACTAATAGTAATAATCATCATAATGATAATGATTATAATGATAATGATAACTAAAAATATGATAATAACAATGATAATGACAACTATTATCATCATAACAATGATAAGTTTATAAAAATGATGATAACAATGACAATGATAGTTATGGTAATAGTTAATAATTATGATGATATCAAGAACATTGATAACTGTTCTCACTTTATATTCTTTTCGCCCAAGTTATCATTATCATTATTACTATTGTGATCATCAATATTATTGGACATTTTATTAGTAATCTATGATTATTTCTACTATCATACTTATCAATATTATCATTGTCATTATTGTTGCTGTTATTATTATCATTATCATTATTAGGATAATTATCACCGTTATCATTATGACAGAGGACAAGGTTTCCAATTAAAGCTAATTACGTAGTTAAGCGTACTTGTTAGAGACTTGTTAGAATATATTTTCGTTTCGTCTCGGAAAACCCTCAAGAAACATTGTGTGTACAGTTATCTTCCTCAGATAGGCAAGAAAGGGATAAGATTAGATTAAATCAACGATACCTTTTTCTGCAAACGATTTGGGAATTGATTAATGCACATTAAACCTACACATGAAACAGTAAGGCCGATTAAAACTGGTATCTCCACTCCAATTAGCGGTGACAGTCATTTGTTTGTGGTCAATATTCTGTAGCTGCGTGGCGAGCTTTGGTGAAAAAGTAATATTGCGCATTAATGAGAGAGGTCGACGGGTAGCTATGAAATGCTACTGACTTGAGCGATAGCAAAATACCGGTCTCTCCAAGTGGGGAGATATTTAATATGATGACAGATGAGATCTTGTATACATTTTTTATTTTTTATTTATTTATTTATTTATTTTTTTTTTAGTTCAAACGATGAATATATAAATCATTTTTTATTCCCTTTCATTTTGTTACGTTTCTTCAGCTGTCTTAGAACAATAGAGAGATGTAGTTTATTG
>NW_028234403.1:1931063-1946063 GCF_977035675.1 Penaeus japonicus | reverse complement strand
ATATATATATATATATACATATATATATATATACATATATATATAAATATATATATACATATACATATATATATAAATATATACATATACATATATATATATATATATACATATATATACATACATATATATATACATATATACACATATATATATACATATATATACACATAAATACATACATATTACATATATATATACATATATATATATATATATATATATTATAATATATATATATATATATATATATATATATATTATATATATATATATATAATATATATATATATATATATATAATATATATATATATATATATATATATAATATATATATATAATATATATATATATATATATAATATATATAATTATATATATATATATATATATATATACATACATATATTCTAGACAATCTTTTTGCTTATCCATCTTTTTTTTTTTTGTGTATACATTTATTTATCTTATCAATATCAAGTACAATCCTTCCCCATAGAAGGGAGATAATAGTCATTTTTTGTTCTTTAAACAAAATTTTTCTGCAAGTATATGCATAAACAGCATTGCTGGTCAATGATAGAGAAATTAAATCCTCAACCTAATAACAGGAAAATCTAAATTTCATATTTAATAGTTTTTTCTTTACAATTATTCTGTATGACAAGTAGTAAACTTTATCAGCTAACTTTGACTCTTCATTGCCTTTCATTCATATTTCCATATGTTTCTTAATGCCAGCATAATAATGCAGTCATTCACCTTAAAAACAAACTCAGATTTTCTTTTCTATGATAGAAGCAGATTTATAACAAGTTGCAAGTTAAATTTCATATAATTATTATACACCACAACCACTGCTGTCACATGAGGTTTTATCCTTTATTAACCCTATGACGACGGTGCGTCACACTCGTGTGACACAGCCAAACTCTCGATGCCGGGGTGTCATGCCAGTGTGACGATTACAATGCAGTATTGCAATCGCCCGGCATAGGGGTCTTCGTGTAGCGAGTGCCCCGTCGGGAAAGGGTTAAAGGGATAAGATGCAAATAAATAGCTCTGTGTAGGAAATGTGGGGAAAAGGAAGAGGAAAAAGACTAAGGATATGTGGGTTATATTTATTGGTGTCAACAGGTTGCATCAATGAACATAATTTGTGACAATACATGTGAAAAAGGCTAGTGTTTGGAGTTCAGACAGGTTTCAGCTCTGAAGCTAAGGACTGACTACCCATGTATGCCTAATAATTTGATGCAATTGTAGAATTAATTTCATATTGCATAAATAAGACATTTTTCTCAGCATCAAAATCAACACTGATGATGTTAATAGTAACAGAATATAATTGCTGTATTATTGCAGTGATAATATGATAAACTTAAAATATTGTAAATGAAAACATTACATATATTATAATATCACGGGTCATAATTATCATAATCAATAAAGCAGAAAATGATCCAATAATCATTAATTAATCCATACAAATACTAATAAAAAAAATAATAATGACACTAATCCCAATCATAACAAAAAATAAGAATTTGAAAAAGAACAAGTAAAAATTAAAACAAAGAGCAATAACCAACATAATTATTATTAAGAAGGGGGAACAAAGATAAATTAAAAAATATTAGTATGAGCAGCTGTACCAAGACTTCAGATCCTTTGAGCTATGTTTCTGGTTACATACATACATCATCTATAGCCCACAGAAGTAGGGTAAACAGAAATGGTGCTGGATATGAAAATATGTACATATGTAATGCCTTAATTTTCTACCATTACCTCTAGCATGGTGCCATCCAGGTTATTTTTCCTGCAGTTTTACCACAAACTTTGCCTTTTTCTTACAAATCTATTATCAAGATGTATTTTCTTTCTAATCTCAATTAGTTTTCTGTTTTAAGTTGCTTGCACAAAATTCTAGACAGACTGCAGAATTATGCTACAGATATCAAAGAAGCATCTCAGTACAATCTCAAAGCAAGGCAACACTATATATAGAAAAACAAACAAACAAAAAAAACGCAAGATATAACACATAATAATCCAAAACTAATATCAATTACGCCAATGCTCTCCTTCCATTGCACTTTCCATCACATGCATTTTCGGACAAGTCTCATTTTAAATATTAAAATTACCTATTAACATTACACTAGACAAATTGCCTTGCCTCGGAAGAAAACCATCAAAAGTATTACATCTCTATTATCAAATGAACACAAAGCTGAAACATCATCTCTAGCACACAGTATAATTCATCTATTGTAATATTTTTCCACCTCGCACTCGCTTTTGAAGTTACAAATTACTACTGTAAGTGACTTTTAGTGTTACATATTACTGCATAATTATGCTTGCTGACCACAATGTTAGCATGTACAAGTGATGATGCTAATAAAAAGAAAGGGACTACTCATATCATTAACACTTGTTTTATTAAGTTTACTGGTGACCTAGTTTAAATCATGTATATCCTTAATTGATTGTAAATCACAATCAAATATCAAGACCACAAATTATACGTATGACAATAAAACAATGTTGTGTGAAGATAATATTCAGCTCAAAACTGTACATAACTATACTTCTTGTTGACAGTATTCTTTCTTCAAAACTACATAAGCAGTATATATTGCATTCTTAATTTGTTGCAATATCTCATTATATCCACATCTTTTTTCTATTTAGGCATATGGAGTATATACAAAGAACAAAAGGGGACGGAAAAATGGCAGTTGGTCAGTTACAGGTGTACTTAGGTCCCTACCAAAACACTGGTGCCAAAAGACGACTTTGCGAAGGAAAAACGTTTAATCATTACCTACTTGAAAATTTAGATCTGTCGCTAAAAACCATTAGCAGAAATAATTCACATTTCCAAGGCACTGCAAATCTTCCAAGAACGGCATCTTGTCACAATCTCAAGAAATAAAACACTTGCTAAAATGGTAGTTGAACCTACACGCAAACACACCTGTTCCCTACCTTCTCCAGTCCCAACTACTCAACAAGGCAAGACAGTTAATGATATGGTATTGTGTTGTATCACAGAAGTATATATTGCAGGAAGACAAAGGAAGCCCTTAGGTGTGGTATTTGCATAGTAGCTAATGTTAATCTCTATTAGTATTTTATCAATAAAATTTACATCTGTAAGTTCAATTCTTTGAACTTATACATCAACAGTTGCTATAATGAGCAGCAGTTATTGGTGAGCGTTTTAGAGATGTCTTGAGTGCCAGATCATGTTAAGCTGCTGTAATATTTTAAACTAGATTACTTAAACTATTGCAATATACAGTGGAGTTTATCTACACAGATGCTTTATTATTCTTTACAGTATGCATACATAGTATATTGTTACTGAATCCCAATCACAACATTGGCAAGAATTATAATAATAAAAAAAAAATGTCACTAAGGATATTTAAAACCTCATAACATTAAGTATACTCAAATACACCATTTAGATTATAAGCAATGGCAATGAAACAATCTGTTACTTGATTCCATGTAACAACCAATGAACAGAGAAGTTAGTAATAATTCATCACTGCTAAACTCTTAAAGCTGTTACCAACTTACTATTAGACACACACATAACAAAGATGTTGTATCAGCAAATAATAACCAGAATTAACTCAACAGCTCTTGTTTAGCCAATTGCATAAAAAAAACTAGCACTTGTACACCAATACAGTAGAAACTGCATCGCAGAAAGAAGAAGAAATATACAATTCACATCAAAATTCAAGGAAAATTGGAACAAAAAAATCCAAAGATATGGGACTAATTCTTCAACACACTAATCTGCTTTCCAATATTCATAAACTCAAAAAGGCAAGAAAATAGGGGGGGGGACAATTTCACACAAACAAGACTCCTTGCTTGCTTTCCGATATTCAAATTTGCTTCCGAGGTTTTGACTGGAGCCAAAATTAGACAGTTTCATCCAGTGTCTCTAAACAAGACAAAATGTGGAACAAATAGTTACAACCTCTACCTGCACTGCAATCTTACCTTTGCAGTACCTCAATTACCATTTTACTGTCCATATCTAAGTATTGTCAGATCTTTTTTTCATGTGAAAACCAGGTAGCACTTGATTCTATACATAAAAATAAATACAAAATATCTTGGGTAGCACACACCCACTACTCCAACTTGCAGATTTTCCTTACCCTACAGTGCTGTTCCTGCTATGTCTGTTGAGATTGACACTTTACCTCTCAGAAAAGGATCCAATTTCTACATATATCACAAATCTGGATACAATTCTGTCCTTGCTGATTGAGAGAGAGGGGGGTAATAAAGCACTGTGTATATATATATATATATATATATATATATATATATATATATATATATATATATATATATATATATATATATATATATAAGATAAAGAATAAATCAAAATGATATAAAATCATAATAAATAATAATCATTATTATTATTATCATATTATTCATGATAACAACCCTAATGGACTTCTAGTACAAAAATACTGGGAACCAAACATGTTCAATAACCATCCCCGTTTACTTGTAAGATCAAATATAAAATTAAATTGGATGGGAAAAAAATACCATTACTGTTTTTTCTTTCAATCTAGAAGTTTCACACAGTACATATTTCATCAACACAATTAGGGTATCATGTTAAGAAGGATGACAATCCACAAAAAAAACTACTTTGAGCCTGATAATGCAAGTTCACACCAGGAACACTTGCAACAAAAGAGGACCTAAGCATTCAAAATCATCGACATAACCAATATCAACAGATCCAAGTACCCTCAATTGTACATACCAAAAAGAAAAAAAAAAAAGGCATATATACACAATGATATTTATGGAATCAAGATTTTCCTTTTCTTGCAAGACTACATTACAGCCTGTCTCTAAATGGCACATGCAGTGACAACTTAAAACTGAAAATATCTAAAGCATGGTATGTACAATTATGAAAAGTGCATGATGCTATTCTACACTTTCTTGCTCTCTGAAATATGATATTCGTATTGCATTCTATTGTGCTTTGGTAACTTAAGCTACCATAATTTGTTTCCTTTCACTTTCAGTATTGTTGAATTCCTCTTTCTTCGGTCTTTTAACATGTTTTTTATTTCTCAAGAAGTTACAAAACTTAAAGGGTAAATGCTGTACCATAATATAATATTCACAGTATATTTAAATTTTAGAACTATCAGATCTGTTGTCAATAACTAATGTAATTATACATTCAATAAAAAATTTGCATGGGTCTGGCATCCTTTATAATATTGAACAATGCCTGTCGACTGAAAAGCAATCAGTCTCCATCACAGCATGAAGGACACTACTAAACCAATAAAATTCTCATCGAGGTGGATGCCAGAAATATCACTCGCATAAAAAGAAAAATAATACCAGAAGATGAACAAGTGGTCTTAAACATTCCATTCCCATCACTTAACCATTTCAAAATTTACGTTCATTGTGAACAATCGTACCAGTGCTCAAGAGCCCTCAAGCTTAAGGTTACAACACACTATAATTTTGTTTCCCATGTTCTTCTTTCCACTCCAGCTCACAGTGGAATTGAGGGATGGTGAATTAAAAGAGGATGCAATCAATATTATGTTCCTTATCCTAGAAAAGGCACTCCATAGGAAAGCATTTTGATTACAAGTTAAACATTCCAAAGAGCTCAATAATATCTGGCACAGAGTGTTATCTCAACTTTTAAGATGTGTTCACTGCATTACATGCAAAATATATATCAATAAGTCAATTAACAAAAAATATATACTAAAAGCTCAGACAAAGCACCACATAAACATTATGCATCAAAGATTAACAGCAAATTTCATTTACTTCAGCATGAGCTGTAAAGAGCTGCTATTTCATTACTCTTGTCTTCTCATTATCTTATTTTCCCATTATGAAAACATCAAAAATGTATAAAATATTACACCAAAAACAGCCTTCATGAATGTGACCAAAGAACACCACCACAGCAATTTCAACATTCATGACAGACAAATATGAAGATTGTATACAAGGCAAGGCACTTCAAAAGACGGAAATATGAGATTTCTTTCAGGTTTCTCGAGTCCACTGACTGATTATCATTAATAGCTTCCTCCAAACTAACAACTCCATAGCAAGAAAAAAAAAAATTATATTTGTAGAAGAAAGTCCTTATTTAAACATGAAAATTAAATAAAATAAAAATAATAATAATAATCACTATGATGGTAATAGTAATAATAATAATAGCATAGATTATAATGATGATAAAAAACAGCCTCCTCACTTTAAACTTACAAACATATTCACATGTTTGAAGTTTGAATCTCTAAATGAAGTCCTAAATCTATGACTTGACAATTTAAGAACCATGAAATTTATAACAGAAGTATCTTAAAATCCTCTAAAATGCTTTGAGACTGACAATTAAAAAATCTTAAAACAACAAAAGAATAAGTGAAGGGAAAAAAAAAAAAATCCCAACACAAAGATAAAAGCTGAATCCTCAAAAAACTAAAAGACCCATAAATATAGAGTCCCAATACCATCAATTGATCTTATTTGTAAATATCACCAAGTTTTAGCAGTACATGTGGAAAAAGACGCCATTACCAGAGAAACGAGTGAATTAAAGAGAAACAAAGACTGACACTTAAAGACATTGTTCCCATACCATCTAAGAGGTAGTAACATGTTAAATTGACTGGACATTCCTGTAAACTTCAGGTTCCACTGTCATTCAAGTCGATGTCAGTGTGTAAATAAGCAGATCGAAAGCTTCCAAGGAGCACAAATAGGACTCCACTTGTAGCCATTTCCAAATTCCCTTATAAACTTGCTGTTGAGTGTTTGTGTGTGAATGTTGACTTGTCCTTCACATATGGATGCTGTGAATGGCTGCGGCTGTGTATCTGGCTTCTCCCCTCTTCCATGACCAAGTACTGGGCCGATACTGAAAGAGAGTGGAAAATTCTGATAAGTCAGACTACCTTGGTGAACATACCATCAGAATGAAATTCCAGCAACAAAGTCAAAGGAAGTGTGTTATTATCTATATTTCGCACTAAACCCATTCGCACCGGGCCGATTATTTGCCGGATGCTGCTCCCTCTGTGAAGATAATAAGCGCATGCAGCCTCCAAGTGCTAGATCTCCCTGCATGATACCAAGCTATGCTTCTCAGAGTGCTCTACACCTGCCCGATTTTACAGGATGCTGAGAGGTGTTTTTTGTATTTTATATATATATATATATATATTTTTTTTTTTTTTGACGAGTCAAGAACAATGTATCTATAGAAAACAAGTGTAATGAGTATATACATATATACTATGTAAAATGTGTATTCAGAGGGAGAGATCCCATGGGAGGATGTCATCTTTCAGGAGCAAAGTATTCCCATGATGTGATAGCACAATTGGGTAAACCGTTCCCAATGGGGCTATTTTGGCTCTAAATGGCCAAAATGTCGGGATATTCAAACGCATAAGCCTAATGCATCGAGATTCTTGGCCATACTTGCCGCGTGCGAGTGCTGTGCACCCGCTCACCTGGTGCGCCAGCCTGGATAAAATAACTCGTCCATGGCGTCTGGCCCAAAAACCACTAGCCATGATATCTTGTCACCCGTAGTTAACCCTATGACAACAGTGCGTCACACCCTTGTGACACAGGAAAATACCCAATGCCGGGGCGTCGTGCCAGTGTGACGTTTCCAATGCAATATTGCAATGGCCCGGCATAGGGGTTTTCGCGTAGCGCGTGCCCCGTCGGGAAAGGGTTAATAGATGTAACTGTCGTTACATCAAACTATATTCACTTAACTTATTTTTTAAAATTTGTTCATAGTATTGATAATGAAAATGAAGAGCAAATACAGTATTCCACAAACAGATAAAAAATCCTTTCTTTTTTCTTACTGTAACACTCAATATGCAGGCATTCAGTATATGATATATCTAATGGTGAAGTGGGTATACCTTATATGATCATAATTATTATGGTAAACCTCTGAACCAACAGGAATATCAAATGAATCAGTTAATAACAATAATAAAAACCAATATACAGGCCAACCTGTGGGACTTACCCGAATGAGGATCTGACCCGAAGATGAGTGTGGGAAAAAGTACGCGTAGGCAATCCAGCCTCCAATGCCTAGAACCAAAGCCATGAGGAACACCACACCAACCACAACGCCTACGCTCGAACCTCCATCTTCATCTACAATGGAGGGGGAGGGGGGAGTTGTAGTGCTTTAAATACTGAATGAAATGCATTTAATGTTAATCAACTGATGATAGCTGGCCTGGACTATACTTAAAAAAAAAAAAAAAAAAAAAAAAAAAAAAAAAAAAAAAAATATATATATATATATATATATATATATATATATATAATATATAAAATAAAAATCAGAATCAAAATCAAACAAAAGACATTTTGAAAATATATAAAATATCAATATGGAGGAAATGGGTGCTAAGCATATTTTGAGAGAGAGAGAGAGAGAGAGAGAGAGAGAGAGAGAGAGAGAGAGAGAGAGAGAGAGAGAGAGAGAGAGAGAGAGAGAGAGAGAGAGAGAGAGAGAGAGAGAGAGATTGGATGAGAGGCATTGAATTATAAAAGAGAAAGAAAGAAAGAAAAAAAAAGAGAAAAAAAAAAAAAGAATTAAAGAAGGAAGAGAAGGAGGGGGAGGAGGGAGGGAGGGAGGGAGGGAGGGAGGGAGGGAGGGGGGGGGAGGGAGGGAGGGAGGGAGGGAGGGAGGGAGGGAGAGAGAGGGAGGGAGGGAGGGGGGAGGGGGGGGGGGGGGGGGGGGGGGGAGGGGGAGGGAGAGAGAGAGAGAGAGAGAGAGAGAGAGAGAGAGAGAGAGAGAGAGAGAGAGAGAGAGAGAGAGAGAGAGAGAGAGAGAGAGAGAGAGAGAGAGAGAGAGAGAGAGAGAAAGAGAGAGAGAGAGAGGCATTGAATTATATATTTATATATATAAAAAAAACATGTCTACATAGGCCTATCCATGCATTACTATACATTTTTCATTTAATGTAAAGGATTATTTAATCAAAACACCTATCGATTCTAATTTATATATATACACTTCACACATAATGGAAAGAGTTAGCAAAAAGAATAGAAATACCAAAAGATCATTCCTGTCAAATCTGCTATGAATATCATGTTTGACGAATCACTATTGGTGCTGGAAATAGTGAAACTTGCACAAAAAGCACATCTATAAGTGATATACACAATATAAAGAAATATAATAAAAACATACCAGTATTTACAGTATTAACATATCATACACAGACGATTTGTATTTCACCATTACATATACCAAGAGGTCACTTCCATATAGAATTCTCTTTGCAATGAGCAATTAACTTAAATAAAATAAAAAATATTAGTTCTCTAAAATCAATATGAAAGTGACAATGTCAGGATATGTCAATGTGATAGAAAACTTTTCTTCCTTCTTATATTTTGTTATCAATTAAATAGAGAAAAAAAGAAAAGTAAAAAAAAAAGACATGATTAGATAAAAATAAGACTGCTAACACATCAGTATAGAGCAATTGGGAGTGATCTTACAGCCATAACAAAATTGATGAAACAAACACAACTACAAACACGCAGACACCTTACGCAGATTGTTAAGCTTTACGAAACAAGTCCACCATATGTAATTGACTCGCTCTGAAGAATGTCTAGTTCCTTGTATTTCACATTAGAGTCTGCCATTTCTGACAGAGAGACCCACATAATATATATAAACACCATTTAGGCAGAAGAAAAGCACATCATATCATTTCACACATCATTTACATGCAGTGACATTTAAAAAACTTACACCATATGTTTATTTTTTAGCTGGACTATCTATCAACATGGTCACACAGATCATTCCAAAAGGAGAAGAAACAAGAAAGATAACAAAGCCAGAATGCAGTTAAAAATCATACAGAGGTATCAACAGTAACTTAAAAAAGTGCCTAGAAGGCCTTGTTGAAACAGGGACACGTGCAACACAGTTCCGCAGTGCAAGTGCAACACAGGCATTTACACTAAACCTCCATGCATACCAACTCTACCTCTCCCAGATGTGTGAGCTAAAGTATCTGGCTCTCCGTCCGTTACTATCCCTTTGCTGCTGTCCGAGGCATCCAGGGCAGAATGGGAGCCTGGGTAGGGCATGGAAGGATAACCTGGGAAGGCATTGGGGGAATAGGAGGCATTGACTGTGTCTGAGGGAGCTTTGGGAACTAGAGGGTTATAGGAGGAGGAGTTTGTGGAGTTTTTGTTTCCCTTATTGGATGAAGAGGAAGTGTCTGTGTTCGGATCTCTGTTCTGTTTGCTGCCAGTGCCTATGTCTGGGTCATTGGTGTTGTCTTGATTTCCAGTACTGGCATTGGCACTGGATGTGTTAGAATGCACAGGAGGGGTAGTGGGAGTTGGAAGGTTGGCAGAGGAATTCTGCTGGCTGGGGCTGTTGCTTCCATTGTTGTTGTTAGTGGCAGAGGAAGAGTCTGAGCCTGTGAGAAGAGACAGTCAGTGTCTGCCTTTTACAACTGAAGAAATTGTGCATTCTATCCACTTATTTACTCTTAACATCATGGAAGCAATATCCTTTAATGCCTGAAAGGACATGAACATGACCAATACAAACCAACCTAATGAGTGAATGGAAAGACTGACGTACGGAAACTGATTAATAGCTTTTAGTGAAAATGCAAACAAATCAGTTACCTTCCTGAGCTTGGAGTCCATTACTTGTCTCTGCACATGGGGTACTTCACAAAAAACATTCCAAAAAAGTATGAATTCCAAACCAAACAGATTAAATAAAAGAGAAAAAAAGAAAAACACTCCGTAAGCAAATGCAAACTTAACCCGTTAATGGTGGGGTGTTTTTGGTTCAAATTGGTCTATATGCTGGGGTATTTCAAGTGGTATTTCACCCACTCTGACCGTGGCTGACTGTTATGTGCCTGATCACCCGTTCATACGAAAAGCCATGACAAAATATCTCGTCCCCGGAGGCAAGTAATGCCACCACTTGATGTGATATCTTGTCGACCAGCGTTAACGGGTTAAAAGAAGGAAAAATGAAAATAAAAATAAAAATTTACTACCTTAAGGGGAAGTCCCTGCCATTCTTGGACTTGGGGAAAATACTCAACATGCAAGTCAAATAAGGAAAAAACATCATGGGGGTATCTGTTCAAATATGTAGCTCGTATTCAGATTACATAATGACAGAAGAGTTATTAATTTATCTATTTTCTTTTTTACACATCCCAAAAACTCTGAAGCTGCTGAAAACATCCTTGAGACATTTGAAGTCATTACTGACAAATTTAGATATACATTAGTTTTGTGAATCAAACCTACTAAATGACATGTACATAAGAAAAAAAAAAAAGAAAAAAAAGAAGAGATCTATAATATTTTGCTCTTTATGTACTACTCTTAAATGATACAACAGAATTTCTAAACATCTCTAATGTACCAAGAATGAAAAAGTATTTGCTAATTTGTATTATGCCTGACAAAGGTTGAATGAATATATCTTCTATTGTAAGTTTTACATCAATCAAGATATTATATTTATTCCAAAGGATATATCAGTAATGTGACTCAGGGAAATAGCATTAATCCATTAACACCCGGGCAGTTTTGGCCATCTTGACAAAATGTGTGGGCCTACCCCTTTGGCCTATTCCCCCACTGAAGCTGTGATTACCTGCTGTGTATGCACGCTGGCTGGCCAAATGAAAAGCCATGATGTGATATCACATCCCTGGCGGTACGTGCTGCCGCCACATGACGTGATATCACATCATCCGTCTTTAACAGGTTACCCGAAGGCACTGCAGACTTTCTCCCACCCCTCTTCATTTTTGGGTCATATCTTTGCCAAACAAGAAATTTACTATTCAAGTCTGGTTTAAAGGAGATATACCCATTAATCAATAGTTCACAATACTTTTACTTTGATCTGTAGCCTGATGCATTCAGTTATTCTCTTTAGAATTCAGGATTCAGAATTCCATAACCTATAACTCATCTAGTTTGGTCCAAATGTGACAAACTGTTATAGTTATGAGTGGGACGCAACATCTCCATCAGAGATCTTCAATGTCACAACAGCAATATAAGAAATCAATAAAAGACAGTAACATGATTTAATACCAGCATTAATTCCCTAAGTAATAGCAGAACCAATTATAAATGCTTTTAACCAACAAAAATTACCATATCAAGAACTAATTAACAGAATAAGACAATATTCCATTAAGTAAAGTAACTGATGGGAGTCTATAAACCTAATAGATATTGAATTATAAACTAGGATACTGGGTAGAGTTTTGTCACAGGCTATTTGCAAAGAAGTCTCTCTTCCAGGCTGTGGACCTTTTCAGCCACATCTGAAAAGCAAAAGTCGTAAAACCCATGCTGCAAGAACAACATCGAACCCATTCACATCAACTCAAAATAAAAAAGATTGTCTAGAAACACGTGTCAGCAAGAATCACATGAGCAACTCTTGTATTTAGTTAAAAATCTAAATGTGTCTTCCACCTGATGATATGATATACTTTTAACCCCTTCGACACGATGACGCGTATACTGCGTCATCGCAGCGCTCGCGTCAAATCCGAGGACGCGCATACTGCGTCATGGCTCAGTTCTGGTGGAATTGAGTTTTCTTTCTTCCAGATACTGTACGAGATCTTTCAGAATAGAGGTCGGATATGATACGATATATTACTTGACTTTCATTATTAATAATTTATTACATAAGAGTGGGATTTGCTTATACCAGGGGAGGCATTGATGGGCCCTGCTAGCAATCATTTTATTATTTATTTATGGAACATTATGTAAAAATATAAAACATATTATGATTAGTTTACCATACTATTTCAATCGTTTTCTTTGGTTATCTGAGTGAGGCCTCCCACCAAGGTCACTCTTTCCATCTTCCTCTCAACCCATGTAAATAACTTGTCACATGCACATTAGGGTATTTCAATAATTGGTGATTTTTGAAAAATCATTCAAATTCACGGGGACTGTTCAGAAGTAGGCTCCATTTATTTTTTCATGACTAGTGATACCATTTTTATTTGTTTTTATCAATATTTACCTATTGCACTTTTTATTCAAAGATACGAAAAAAATTATTAAATAATTAGATTAGTCTGGGGTGAAATTCCCGTTTTCTGTATTCTCATCGTCATTTAAGCAGTAATACTTAACGATGTATTCAGATTAAGTTGATTTATTTAATCGTGTATAGTATAATTCGAGTTTTTAAGATTATTTTTTCTACAATTAAGCATAATATTACACATGGTGAAAGTATATTACAAACTAGAAACGTATTTTTTATTGGCAATATCTATAATATGCAACAACTTCTCACATGTACTATATTCCCCTATCCGCAATTACCATGTATTTGATATCCCATATATAATGGAACAAAGGAGAACTAAACACTCTTTCCGAAAAAACTGGGACATTCAAAAACTTTTCTGTGGTGAGGTTCCACAACTTCTCATAGTAAAAATTGTACCAAATTCGATCCTTCGGGTTTGGCTGGTTTGTATATCCAGCTTTTTCCGATTCCATTTTCAGCATACCAAATACCTCATGTATGCTGTCAGCATCGTGAGAGAGTGGCATGAAAATGACATCTGTGTTATGCAGATATCTACTGATGGATGCAAAGTAGGATTTGTCAAACCCTAATCTGATCCCTACTTCTGAACACATTTGAGATGCCCCAAATGCTGTCTGAAATATTGTCGGCTCTGTACTAATGACAGCTTTTCGCCAGCAAAAGAAATGGATCTTGGAGAACTCGAAGATACCTTTGATAAGAGTAGGGTTCTTTTACAATGCCCCCAAGCATCTAATCAAATTGTCTTTCAAGCCAACTTTTGTCTTGGATGGCAAATCAGCATTTTCAATACTTCATAATTTATCAAATACAACATCAAGTGATATACAAACATGTAATGATGAACACATATAACCTAACCACCTAACACCAACTGGCACAAATATCCTAGACAATATTATGTTTTTTTAATTCTTTTAAGGACTCAAGACAAAATAATTTTGCATGTCTGTTCAGTAGTTCATGAATGCTTACCCGTCAATAGCATTAAAGTTAATTGGCCACTGAAAACGGACCTCATCATTTATATCCTCATAAAAATCAATCACTTTTGTTAATTCCCTGAGGTTATGACATGTTTTTATTCATATTGGTTATCTTCAATGAAGCTAGAGTGTCATCTCTTTTACCAATAGTTGCCTGCCTTTTCTTGTGGAAAATGGTAGTATCTAAAGGAATCAATCTGCTGTCAAGACCTACTACTTGAGAAAAAAAAGCATCAGTAAAATTTGTTGCATTATTTCCGTGGTGTATTTCCGTTTCCCTTCTGGCAGTCATCAGGAGTGGATAAATCTTCTAAGGTTGAGGAAGATTAAGTTTCCGTTGTCATGTTCATCATCTGTATCGTTTTCACACATTCCTGAATCTCACTCAGTAATTTATTTGCCAGACTACATTTCCTCTTATTTCTGTATTCCTTCCTTTTAGTAGGCTTTATGGTCAGCAGAACCAGTGGATGCAGCACATCCATTTAACTTTGCTTCATACCACTCGATGTCTTCTTGTAGCACTCTCTCGGTTGTCTTTTGCCTTCAAAAGATACGATTTCAGTACCAATAAACGAAGCTTTCAAACTCTTCTCCTGTGTATAATAATATACTTTCTTTATGTTAAGTACTTTTGTGATGGCCTTTAGTTTAGTAATAGTCTTCAGTCCAAATTTCTGATATAATTCTTCAATTTAGTCACAAGTTTCAAAGCAATTTGTCGTCCAGAAAAGTTTGAATTTCAATCAAACACTTTCAGCGAATTATATCGTGCCAATATATCACAAACAAGTAGCAA
>NW_028234403.1:1918563-1921063 GCF_977035675.1 Penaeus japonicus | reverse complement strand
TACTTCGTTAAACTTTCCTAAATCAATTGAATAGCTGGCACAATACTGTGCCGCCCGGCAACTGGGCTTTTGAATGCGCGGTACACATGCTGTACCACCCGTCCTGTGTGGGTTAAAAGAATGCTTCCACTTTCCCCTGGTATCATCACAGAGAAGTGAAGAATATAGGCGAAGTTCAATAAAATAACACTAGAAAAGCATTGCTGTAACATGCTTTTTGACTAAAATACCTCCTCTGAACATAGCTATATTTTTACATGCCTTTACATTGTAGGTGCAATCATGTAAACCATAAAGATAGGGCAGGTGAAAAACGCTCTGAGAGGTTCAACGTCACACTTGTTATCTTCCCGGCGGAAGCAGGAATAGGCGAAAATATCCCCATCGTGAATGGGTTTAAAGAACCAAAACATAATAATAACAATAACAATAATGATAATAATAATAACAATATCATTGCATTAAGACTGTAAAGAAATAACAACACTTCACCGTCATACCTGTGGTGGTCGACAGTGGTATTCTTGGTGATGAACCCATCCACCGGAGAGACACTGTTGTCCCCACTGTCTGGGTCGTCTTCACTTAATAATTGTTGGTCTGGAGTGTCCGCATCCTGACTAGCTGTGTCCCCTGCCTCTTTAGGGCTATCGGATTTTTCATTTTTTTCTTCTGACGTATTTTTGGATGACTGCTGAGGAATTGATAGTGTTCTTTTAGGGATTAGGTTAGAACTTAAAGAACAAACTAAAGAGTGTGTGTGTGTGTGTGTGTGTGTGTGTGTGTGTGTGTGTGTGTGTGTGTGTGTGTGTGTGTGTGTGTGTGTGTGTGTGTGTGTGTGTGTGTGCGTGCGTGAGTGTAACAGTATGAGTGTATGAGTGTGAGTGTATGAGTGTGAGTGTATGAGTGTGAGTGTATGAGTGTGAGTGAGAGTGTATGAGTGTGAGTGTATGAGTGTGCGTGTGAGTGTGCGTGTGAGTGTGAGTTTGAGTGTGCGTGAGTGTGTGTGTGAGTGTGTGCATGTGAGTGTGTGTATTAAAGACAAGTGATCTTTTGCCTTCTGAGAATGGAAAATGCTTTCAATTAAAATAGAGATGAATATATTGGATGAAATAAGAAAATTGAAGTCATAATACCATTCAAATCAACTACTCATTGATGCCAGGGATATGCAGTCTATTCTGATTTTGCTTTACAATTATCTTTACACTTAGATGGTTCTTCATGCACTTCGTCACCAAGGAGTCTAGAAGGCCCACCTAGCTTCACCGGTTTACCCTATCCATTGAATTTCTGGGAAATATACGCATTTATATTTTTATTCCTATTCTTAACCCTTTCCCGATGGGGCACATGCTACGCGAAAACCCCTACGCCGGGCCATTGCAATATTGCATTGGAAACGTCACATTGGTATGACACCCCGGCATCGGGAATTTAGCTGTGTCACACGAGTGTGACAAACCGTCGTCATAGGGTTAATGTTACTAACATCAAAATTATTCTTAATATCATAAATCAAGTATTTATTACTGTATTGACTTTCAAATTTTGATCTTGATGACAAGTGTCAAGATGAATATAATCATCATGGAGTATTTGACATAGTGGGAGAGTGATGCATTGTATTTCTTTATTACTCCAAGAGTAATATTTCCATTCAGTGACTAATAATGGTAAAGCTTGTCAGATGTCCTATATGACTCACAATATAGTAAAAAAAATATATATATATTTAATTAAAAAAATACATGTTGTTCACTGGTCCTTCCATTTGAAATAAAAACAGTTTGGAGTGTAGCATAACAGGCACTCGTGCCCATTTGGGGCCAAGCTGGCAAATCTATTCCTTTCCCAAAAGGTTAATAACAATCCTAACAGTAATATACATTCAATTTTTTTTTTACACAAAATTCAAGGAATGGGGTCCAGTAGGCCCCCTTACTGACTCCTTCATGAATATGTACTTCTGTGAAAAAATCAATAAAACAAAACCATAGTAGACAGTTCATGTACACATGCACTCCTGGCATCAATGGGTAAATGAAACATATTTAAGCCTATTTAATATTTCTTTTGAAAGTTACTACTATCCCTACTACATACCTTAACAATTATCTTACTATACTAAACACAAGGTTTCAATTTCAATAATTTCTTCCTTTACGAATTCCCAAAATACTAGACTAACTTACCACATTTTCTCTTAAACAAAAAAGAAACAAAAAACAAAAAACTAAGACATTCCTTTCAACATCCAATTCCACCAACAGTACCTTGAGCCCTATTGAAACCCTTCCAAAACTACTAGTCCCTCCTACCGCCCTTCCGAAACAATGCGACGACATCCGCCATTACCTCATTCGTTCTATTCTCATCCTCGTTACCATTGGCCTGTGAACTGGTAGTGGTCGGACCAGTTACAGCTGTTTTAGAGGTTGTACTGGTGGTGGTGGAGGCCACAGTCGAGCCAAGAGGGGCAGCAGTAGTGCCAGAGGAG
>NW_028234403.1:1906063-1911063 GCF_977035675.1 Penaeus japonicus | reverse complement strand
ATCTCACAAGGATATCTAATTCAAGGCAGAAATTTAAGAAGATACAATCAAGGAGTATACCCCAATGCATGGCAAGAAATTGTACAGCTGGGTTTTAAGACCTTCTGAAACATGGAAACCAAGTCCCATGTTGACACTGCTTAACCCGTTGCCAACAGGGGATAGATTTGCTTACCCAGGCTCTAGGATGGGTTTTTATTTCAGAGCGAGGCAGCTTCAGCAACATATCTTGACTTTTCCCACTCCCTTTTAGTCACTCATTGTAGAACTAACGGCATTTTTGTTTTGTTTTTTAGTGTGTTTTACTGTATTTAGAGACTTATATCTCTCTTATCACAGGCTCTATCAATTCTGCAGTTGACTAAAATTGTAGTTCAGGGTCCATATCAGCTTATTTTTTTCTTTATACTCAGTGTGATAGAAGTATTGCTGTTTTATGGGAAGACAAAAAGCAACTTTATTTTTTTGTGTTTGTGTGCTGTCATGAAAGAATACGAAACATATAACCATCCACAATGAAGATAACATGAAGAGGTAAGAGAGAGGAAGGAAACTTGTTCTTATGTCTGTGAGTGTGACAGTAAAAGGCATCCCTTCTGGCACAGGGGCACATTGTAGACAATGGGCATGATTTAAGTCACCTTCCTCTTCTTGTTCTGCCTGCACATACTTCATCTGCTGTATTTAAGAGCAAGAGGTCAGCAACTTGGTGCATACCATCACTCTCTAAAGATAATGCTTGCTAGAGACCATAGATGGGTGCCTTCAAGGCTCTCTGCTGCTGGTGCTAGAAGAAAGTGGTGCCATCTAGTTTTTGGATGTTAGGTGAAATCCTTAATATTGCTTAATATTACAGCACTTATAATAATTATGACTGCAATTGTCATCATCACTCACTCATAACTCATAGCACAATAATATAACATTGTATTCCAAAATCCCCAAACGTCATGATGCCCATCGTCGTGCCAGAGCTCGAGCATCATGTAAAACGGAAAAAACAAGTCACCTGTCATTAACGAGTTAAATATATGTTTCTGTCAAAACTACTACACTGACAGCTTTGGTCCCCCACTGGAAAAGGTGATATCCAAACATTAGGCAGGATCTAAAAACCTTTTACTATCATTGAAAATTTGCACCCCTCTCAACTAATGGAAACAGTTCAACTGGCTAAAACTCTAATCTTTCCAATGAGAAGAGAACATTATTTAGTAATACACACACGCAGAATCCTGGAAGAAGCCAAAAATATGAAAGACTAGAATCACATCAACCAAGGGATCACCTATGCAGTATACTCAAGATAAATGACAAGGATTCAACCCATGAAATAAATAAATAAATAATAATAATCATATCAATAATCATGAACTACTAATTCTAGAAATGAATAATAGTCCTAATACTACTAATGATAAATCTACAGTCAAAATATCTGTATTAACAGTAATATCCATTACAGTAACAATGAGAGTGATTATGATGATGCCATCATAATAATGATGATGATAATGGTAATAACAATCTAAATAATAGAAATAATATTAATAGTAATGGAAATAACAATAATGATAATAATAATAACAGTAAAGCTAATAATAACAACAATAAGAATAATAGTAGTAGTAATTTTAGTCGTAGTAATAGTGGTGGTAGTAGTAATTGTAGTAATAATTCTAATAAGGGCAAGATTCTTTTTCACTCAGAATAAATAATAAAACAACAGGTATGAATCTCAAATATAATACTGACAATAACCATACTATAAACATATCAAATATTAACAAAAAAAACATATAATAATAACAATGACTAAAAGCTATCACTATAATTACAATGATAATTATGAGTGATTTACAAAACAATAATACCAACAACAAATATATTAAAACCATTAAAAGATATCTTTTAAAAATCATAATAATGCCAATACTATATACAAGAATTATTATAATAACACAAACAGTTAATATACCAATAGCACAAATAACAATACCATTAAAAATAATATTAATGTTATCCTAATATAACATCACTAATACCAATAATAATAGTAATAATAATAGTCATTATGACAATAACAATATCAACAACAACAATAACAACAACAACAATAACAATACTAATACTAATAATAACAATAGTAATAGTAAAAGAAATAATAATTTGTAATAATAACAACAATAGTAATAACTACAATAACAACAACAACAATAATAATAATCAAGATGGTAATAATAATGATAAGACAAACAATAATAATAACCAAAACCATTATGGTAAAATAGTAATAGCAATAATAACAAGATGAAAACCAATAAAAACAACAACAATGATAATCTACTGTTACTCCTACAAGTTTTTGTAATGATAATTACAAAACCACATGAACAATAAGAACAGTAATAACAATAAAAAGAAAGCAATAACAATAAAATTAATCATTACTATTATCATGAAGATAATCACACAAACAAAAATTAAGTGAAGTTAAAACAAACAAGAAAAAAAAAGTAAATAAGTAAACCACAGCTACCTTTTCTTAAAAGCATTTAAGAAAAACCCACAAGCCTTATCACTGACTTCCAACAACCTTGTCCAAACCACAACAACGTATATACCAAACGCATTATCTTTACTTTACGGCTGACGTAAACCACGCTAGACCCTACATCCTTTCTCTCTAAATGCACGTGCTTCTGCCTATGGTAATTTTCTTATTACTGAAGATCACTGCTGACAGGTAATGCCAGCTTGGAAACGATGCTTGTTATTTTGTATTTCACTTCTACGTCCCTACGTCGCGATTCAAACCCAGTATAGACGACTTCTTTTCTACTAAACATGAAATGCTACGGAGATTCAAAGTTAAAATATATGACAAAAGGTTGACTTTTAACTTTTTTGACCACGTATTTCACTTCAAATTGCTTCTGTACACTACATCTTGCATGCATTTTTTTATTTTTTTTTTGTTTCTTCCCAGGTAGTATTCATTGTTCACATCAAAATAAGTACTGGCATATAAGTATACCAATCATAATGAGTAGAATAAAATTAAAACATCAGAAAGTGCAGACTCTGAGATTGGAAAGAGTTTTGTTATCTCTTTAAACTTCCTCTCAAAATGCTGCTTTCTTTTTTTAAACAAAGGAGTACTCGCATAACAAATACCCTCACATCCTCTTCAATGTACCAAGGCCTTATTATCACAATGAACTTCAGAAATTTGTATTGTAATTCTGTAACAAACAATAACGCACTCTCTTTCTTAACTCGCAATAATTTCTCTTACGTAATACTTCTTGCTTTTGAAAGACTTGAGTCCTTTTTCTCGAAGCATTATCTTATACTGTTAGGTAATTCGCAAAGAATATTATTCCAGTTCTCTAAATCGGATTCGTGGACGGAATATCTCGAACTCGAGATACCAAACGCACAACCACCAATGAATACGGCACAAAGAGAGGTTTTCTTTCCCGGGCATACTTATTCAGCTCGGTAATACTAAACTCTTCATACTGTAAGTATATGAGTGACCAAGTATTACTTAGAGCCACTTTAACGTAGATATTTTTAAAAATAGTCATTCTGTAACTATGGTCTATTACTAGTACCCCAGTAAACCAAATCATAACCCAATCAGATACCGTAAAACTACATAGCACGAGGAAAGACGCTCAGATAACGCTCCTGCATTTATATATTTATACATAATTTATATATAACCCACATTTTTGCGGTTTACAAGAATGCTAAACTAAAAAAAAAAAAAAAATATCCAATACTCACATACCTAAAAAAAAAAAAAAAATACCATCATCTACACACCAAAGAACATAACAAAAAAAAAAGGACAAACAAAATATAAAATTGCAACATAACACGAAAAAAAATCACAATTAAAACCCTCATGCCATCGCACCTTCGCCTCAGGCCATGGAAAGGTAAACGAATCCACTCCATTATTCACTCGAAATCACGAACTCCATTGAATTTTAAGTGCTAGAGATACGTGATCTGAAGAGCCCCAATACCAGTGCAGGGAGATAGGGTCGTTCCGATGCTCACAAAAGGCGTGGCTTCTTGCTAGACAGACAGATAGACAGACAGACAGACACTCACCAACAGGTAGTAGCCGCAATTCCACTCAAAACAACGCACTCGACCTTCCCGACTCATTTACCCACATTTTCACGCCTCTTGGGCTCTTTTTACTCACTCCCGCGGCGAGGGAAGGTGCTAAACGACTCATTTACTCACCGTTTTTGTGCGCGCAAGACGAATTTAATAAAGAAAAGGCTACAATTCTGAGGAACACCACCACACTGAACCACCGCGCCGCCATGTTCACTCAGGCACTGACTGACGTCACGCGCAGTCCGAAGGCGTTTCCGAGTCTCGCCGGCGTTGACTTCGGCTTCTTCGTTTCGCCGCGTGTCGTCCGAAAGCGTGGTCGTGTGCCGCTCCCGCTGCCGCTGCCGTCGCGTCGCGGTGAGTCCTAGCTAGCTTTGTGTCCTTTAATTAATTAGGGTTGCTAGTCATTCATTTAGCCTGCCTTGTGGTGGAAGACGTCAAGATTGATTAAACCATGGGCTTCATTTTGTAGGATGTTGTATAATATTCATATCCCGAAAGCGGGTTTGGATATCTTTATTCATTGACGGCCTTTCACCGGGAAGAAATACTTGACCAATGCACTGAGGAAAAGAAGTCCCAGGCTCGTGTTGAAGACTCACATGCACTCCCTCCACTCGAGCGCTCTCTCTTCCATGGCAGAGCGACCGAGCCAGGGATAAGGGAAGGACGGGATAGGTGCATCCTAACAGGAAGGATCTATTGGGTGAAGTACCTCAGCGCCGTCACTATTGCAGGAAATAACTAATCAAGATTCGGAACGCGCTAGTGAACTAACTGGCTTGAGATTAGGGAGTGAGTGAATATACATACGCCAAGTATATTCTTTCCTCCCGTGTGTGAATTCCTGAAGGAGATGC
>NW_028234403.1:1886063-1893563 GCF_977035675.1 Penaeus japonicus | reverse complement strand
TATATATATATATATATATATATATATATATATGTCCCATGTAAATGTCTTTCTTCTTCCACATTATTTTTTTCCCCTTTACCTTTCCTTGAGCTCAGTATAACCTTTACCATTCAGCAATTAACAAATCACAATGTCCAACCATTCCTTTACAGCGAAAATGAGGGTGAAAATGATCGCCTCATAATTCTCACACAGAAGCTTTGTGACTTTGTTCTGGACAGATGGGATTATCGCCTTTAACCTCATAGGTCCTTCTCGGAAACTTATGTGGAGGAGGAAACGTTTCGTAGATTGCTTTCATTGTTCATTTTCTGTTCTTTGGGGGCAAATTGGAGGTTAACGGCATAGTGTCATAGTCGTATTTTACACTTTTTTTTTACCAATTACAACCTAATTCGCGTATTTCTTCTAATGGTGTTGTTTATCTAGGAAAAAAAAGTGAGAGGGACGTTTTGTCGTAATGTATACCTCTCCTCCTTTAGTTTCTCTTTTTGAGAAATTCAATATTTATATATATATTTTTTTTTCTTTTCTTTTTTTTTGACATTTACAGCTTTAACAATGCGTTTTTTTTTTCTTTTTTTTTCGTCAGATTCCCTCTTCTGGCAACGTTACATCATCGTTATCATCCACCATCGTTCTTCAACCACTGAAATCCGGATTGCAGCGGATATGAATTTGAAAATGCGATGGCGAAACGCCCATTTCTCTCTTAACATGACGTAATACCTCGGATGAAAGCAATTCATCTTGCGGGGAAGCGCAACCGTAAACTTGGGAATGAATGACCGCAGCGTTGGCATGCTCATGATCTCCGTGAGCTATGACGTCATTTGTTTACATCCGACGTCGCTTACGTCATGACGTCATTCCGGATGGAGGCTGATATCACCGGATGTCAGAACCGCTGCATCCTGATACCTCTCTTTAAAAAAAATATAAGATGAGTTGGAGAATTATAAATGATAAGGTACGATTATATATCTTTCATTTATCTTAATTAATAGATTTGTCTGTTTACTTTTAAATGCCTTTAAATGCTCTTTTACACTCCGTGAGGGAACGGGTTTCCTTATCTATTGCTCAGTGACCGAGGCTGAGGAAAGACCTTCACAATTGCATTCATTCTGATATTATGTCACAGGCGTAAGTGTGTCTGTGTGTATGTCTGTGTTTGTACATATATATATATATATATATATATATATATATATATATATATATATACATATACATACATATATATGTATATACATACACATATATGTATACATATACATATACATACCTATATATACATATATATGTGTATATATTATATATATGTGTGTGTATACATATATGATATATACATACATATAATATATACACACACACACACACACACACACATATATATATATATATATATATATATATATATACATATATATATATATGTATACACACATATAACACCCATAAAATATATATATACATACATATATATATATATATATATATATATATATATATATATGTATATACATATATGATACATACATACATATAATATATATACATATATGATATATACATACATATAATATATATATATATATATATATATATATATATATATATATACATATACACACACATATGTGAATATAAGTGTACATGTAACTATGTAAATATATGCCATAGATTCCCCTCCCCTCCTTCCTCTGCTTTTGTAACAATAGTTAACGTCTTCATATAGACATCAGAGACTTAAAAAAGTGATCTGTGGTATTCCAATTGTGGGTTCAGGAAATATACTCTTGTTTTAGCAGAAGTTAAAGACCAAACGAATAGCCCTGTGACTCCAGGCCGGTGTGAGGAAACAAGTGAGAGGCGGCTTGCGTCAGCTGGTCTAGGCGGGAATGGCAGCTACTTAGTCACAATTTATTTGGCCATTGTGGTAGAGATGTAACAATAAAAATTTATTCGTCCATTGGCCTACTCTATGCAGTAGAGGTCGCGTATTATTCAGAGTTCATCGCACTGACAAATTATTGTAATAGCGACATATCGATGAATTTAGCAAGTTGACAGCATCAACAGGAATCATTCGAACGCGAATTTTTTGTTCGTCTCTAAGACTTGCATTGCGAACGTGAATGATCTTTCATTCATGCAAATCTTCACACCACGAATAGTATCAATGTACGTAGTATCCTTGTTGAATACTGTATCTATAATTATACGGGTAATTCGTCCTGTCTGTTGCATCTTTTTATTTGCCATACACTATCATCAGCACAAATGCTGTCAGTCACTCGTGTTCCTGTACTGAATATGATACCTTTTCTGCATTCGTTCGCACCAGAGCAAGGCCGCTTGCATATATATATATACATACTCATATAAATAGATAGATACATATATATATACACATTCACGCCCACATATACAGACACCCACCCACCCACCACACATTTATATATATATGTATTTTTCAGCCTGTATCATTCCACTGCAGGAAGAAGGCCTCTCAATATATGTATAACAATATATATATATGTATAACAATATATATATATGTATAACAATATATATATATATATATATGCCTGTATATATATGTCGAATTTAAAAGGAGAAGAATGCTGAGTATCAGCTCCATGGCTAGACTTCAAAGCAATGAAATACGACACCGTACTATCATACACTCCCAAAGAAATTTCTCAAAGCATTTCTCTCAACCTATGGCATCAATTATCTTGTGTGTGCATATGTAACGGGACTTTTTTTTCAGACAGAAATTAATAAATTCCTTCCAGGAGCATAACGCGAGTACAAGACCTCGAGCGCATACATATAGACGCAAAACCCCCCAAGCGTAGAGAAAAATAAAACACCGTCTATTTTTGAATCAAGTGAGTTATCCCAGTGAAACTCGAGCCTGCATGAGAATATCGCATCCAGTTACGTCACTGCTGCATGATATTCTACGTTGGCGTGTTGTAAGCCAGCATGGACGAGGGGGAACTGTGTGCTTAGTCGCTTTTGTTGTCTCTTCGCTGGGTCATCTGTTTTATTTTTTTATTTATTTATTTTTATTATTATTATTTTTTTTTTTTTTGGGGGGGTTGCTTATGTGACCTACGACCTTTACAATGAATGGAGAACCGAGGGAAGTTCTTAGATTATTTTTTCTTCATTCGTATAATAATTCTCCGATTTCAACTACATCTTGTGCATTAGTTTTCATTCTTATAATATGACCTTGAGAACTGCGCGCCTTTTTTCGTGCGACCGGCCATTTCGTAGCACCTTTTGCATCTAGAATTCACCGTTGCCTCCTTTTATTTGCCTTCGTCGGGCCTCTCATAATCAACTCATTCTTCGACTGAGAAGCAAGAGCGCACGCACCGCACTCTCTTTGCGTGCGATGAGACAGCCAAGTACTTCAAGACTTCCTCTCACACACTCGCTTTTCGTTCTTGGCTCTTGAGCAGGAGTAGGAGGAGCAGGAGGAGCAGGAGGGGGGGACCTGAAGCTGTTATTTTTCTCATCTCGTTCTTTCTCTCTTGTTTCTTGCTCTTTCGTCCTTGTCTGTTTTTTTTTGTTTGTTTGGTTATTATCATTAGCATTATCGTCATGATCATCATTATTATTGTTGTTACATACCATTGCCGTTGATGTTTTTTTGTTATTAGCAATATAACCTTTATTTCCAATGCTGTTATCATAATCATTATCATCAGTATTATCATCATTATCATTATTATCATTAATACCACATAATCATCATTACTCTCATTATTATCATCATTATTATCACAACCATTACCATCATCATAATCATCATTAGAATTACTACCATCATATTAATAATCTATTAATTAATTCATACATTCATATCCCTCCCTCCCCTCCTTTTTTTTAACAAGTACACCAAATTATACTAACTATCTCAGGAGAGGAATGGCAAGGCAAAGCGTCAGCAAGCTGCTTCTGAAGAGGCATGTTGTTTTAACTCCAAACAGGAGCTCGGCAGCTAAATTGTCCCTGATGACATTGGACTGTGGCCTAGTTATTACAGTTGTTGTCATACATTCATATGTATGTATACACGTGCGCCCACAAACAAATGGAATCCCTCCACCCATGCAGTCAGATTATCTTGCTTCGTTTTATTTGTCTGTTTGTTTCTCAGCTGTCTCCCTGTCTCTCTCTCTCTCCTCTTCTTGTCTTTTTTCTTTCTTTCTCGTTCTCTCTCGTTCTCTCTCTCTCTCTCTCTCTCTCTCTCTCTCTCTCTCTCTCTTTCTTTCTCTCTCTCTCTTTCTCTCTCTTTCTCTCTCGTTCTCTATCTCTCTCTTTCTTCCTTTCTTTCTCTCTCTCGTTCTCTTTCTCTCTCTCTCTCTCTCTTTCTCTCTCTCTCTCTCTCTCTCTCTCTCTCTCTCTCTCTCTCTGTTTAAGTATGTGTGTTTATGTGTGTCCACCCTAACCACATAAAAATGCACACTTCAAAAGATAGTAAAAAATAGACACATATGATATTAACAAGCAAGCAAAGCACACAAGCCTGCATAGCCAAGTCAAACACACAGCTTCACATTTACAGAAAACAAGCAGAAAACTCGGTAATGACACCATTAAACTTGCACAAGATTTCTCACACAGACACACACACATACAAAGAGTGAGTGAGTAAGTGAGAGAAAGAAGGAGAGGGAGAAGGAGAGAGGAGACAGAGAGAGAGAGAAAGAGAGAGAGAGAGAGAGAGAGAGAGAGAGAGAGAGAGAGAGAGAGAGAGAAAGAGAGAGAGAGGGAGAGAGGGGGGGGGAGGGAAAGAGAGAGAAAGGAGAGGAGGGAGGAGAGAAAGGAAAGAGAGAGAGAGAGAGAGAGAGAGAGAGAGAGAGAGAGAGGGTGAGAAGAGAGAGAGAGAGAGAGATTTGATTTTGATTTTGATATGTTTATTCATACTATATACATTGTATACACTTGAATAGGCATAGGAACTATGTCTAAATGATTTGTACAGTTCAGAGAGAGAGAGAGAAGGAGGGAGAGGAAAGAGAGGCAGAGAGAGAAAAACAGAGGAGAAAATGAGAAAAGGGAGGGAGGGAGGGAGAGAGAGAGAGTGAGAGAGGAAAGAGAGTGAGAGAGGAAAGAGAGAGAGAGAGGAAAGAGATAGATAGATAGATAGAGAGAGAGAGAGAGGAAAGAGAAAGATAGAGAAAGAGAGAGAAAGAGAGAGGGGGGGGGGTAGAAAGAGCTAAAGAAAGAACGAAAGAGAGAAACATACAAAGTATTTCTTGATTAAACAGAGCAATCCGCTTCATTGCAGCAGGACGCAACATAAGACAATCGAGGACTGTAAAGCGCAGCGCAAAATCCAGAAACGGCATCGCTCACAACCTTAGAACAAATGCATCGTTATTCGCCGAGACGCAATACCAATGAGACACAGAACAGAAGAGCAAATGCAGCAATTGTTACAACTCCCATAGTCGTAGTAAAAGTGATAATGAACCTTAGCAACAATAGCAACAACGATGCACTTCCCCGATGACAATAACTCCCGACAGCAAACACGGCAGTAATTAGAACAAGACTGACAATAACATCCGCCAAAGCCGTGTCAACAGGGCCATCACAACAACAACACCAGCGACGCCACGCCGGCAGCAGCCCACTGCCACAACACCGCCTTTTTCGCGGCTTCCAACACCTGCTTGCTTTCCCCGCGTTTTGGTTTGCTTTGAGTTGCGTCATCCTCTCCTTCATCTTGTTTGCTTTCACGCCCTCGAGGGATGAACCAGGCTCCACTCAGCCCGTGCTTAGGGCGGTGTTTATCCCTCGGCGATTTATTTACGTTGGGCGTTTAAAATGCCAAGGTGTTGCATTCTGTGCCTCGCTCCCGGCACTCTCGAGCGGTGGCCATGACCCTCGTGTGGCACCGTGGGCGCTGTTCTTCCCTCCGCGCCCTTGGCTTTGGAGATGAAACGCTAATAGCGGCATTACTAAGGACACACACACGCACACACACACAGACACACACACACGCACACACACAGAAACATACACACAGAAACACACACACACAGACACACACACACACACACACGATGGATATATACCTTATCAAATCTAACATTTCCTGTAAGTCATTCTATATCTATATAGAAAGGTGATAACAATGCATGATATAGATACGCTGGTAATGAGGTTTGCCTTGACTGAAGAGTTAAAATTGACATTAACAGGATATACAAACTGTACGTTAAGGTAGTTACTAAATAACGATTATGCTATTTGGAAAGGCCTTTGCAAAAACGACATTGCTTGGGCGAAGTGATAACTAATGGTGCATGGCATTTGAAGATTTCTCTCTGCCACGTTCCAGGTCAAATTTTACAAAGTTACACCTTCGGGTGAATCTAAATCTAATTAAGTGTTGATAATTGTTATACACGACAGGAGAACAGAATATATCCCACGTCAGTCCTTCAAACTTTATCCAAATTTAGGATAGGACAAGGGTACAAATTATATGATTCTCAAGCTAAAAATAACCTGATATTTATTTGCAGCGCGTTTATTTACATGCAGCCATGAAGTATATACATACACCGGGCCAAAGGCATGTCAAGGTTACAGCACTTGCGTAGAAAAAAAAGAAAGAAAAAGAAAGAAAAAGAAAGAAGAAGAAAAAAAATATTAAAAAAAAGAGTAAACTAGCAGAGGCGATCTATGAAAGGACTCGCCAAGGATTGAGGTCTAGCCTTAATCCTTCTAGACACTTCTGGACGGAATGAAAACCAGGCTTGAGGTTCATTTTCAGACGAAGGAAAGAATGACGAAGGCCAACATCCCAGTCCGAAGATGGAGGCAATGCTGGTTGGTCATTTGTGCCAGATAAAATCCCATTAGCCTCGCCTTGTTTACTGTGACGGATGGGGATTCTTCTTGGAGATAAAGGTGACAGTGAGATGGTGGCACAGGCATTATGAGTCCGTGTGTGTGTGTGTGTGTGTGTGTGTGTGTGTGTGTGTGTGTGTGTGTGTGTGTGTGTGTGTGTGTGTGAATGTGCTCTCTCTCTCTCTATCTATCTATCTATCTACTTATCTATCTATTTCTCCATGTGGCATCCTTTTAGAATTTCTCTTCTTCAGGAAAATGAATCTGTGCTGATCGTACAGATATCACTTCTCATTCTTAATCTTACGATAAATCAGTTAGGTTTGCGATTAACAATGCCCCCCTCCCCTCTAGCTATCTTTCTATATACAACATATATATGTACATAACACACACACACACAGAATCACCCTCTCTTTATCTATCTCCCCTTCTAAGTCTCCCTCTCCAATACACAAGCAAACGCCATCCAAGAATTGACCCATCATGCTATAAAATAAACACACACACTTGCCACAGCGTAACGCGACACGCTATCATAGCACTCTCTGTTTACTCGTGTTATGACTGGTGGCGACAGTCTTGGCTTTTACCTCAAACCGACAG
>NW_028234403.1:1868563-1871063 GCF_977035675.1 Penaeus japonicus | reverse complement strand
TCCCTGCTAGGATAGTATGTAGTGCGTATATCGTCTCATTGATGGTTGATATTTTGTTTCAATTTCCAGAGTTCAACAGAAGTTATGTTACGCAGGTACCAGTTCCAAATTAGCCCTTGCTTTGCTCTAAGTGACTGACTGAATTACGAAAGAGGCTCTACGATTTTGACAAGGGCAGCTAACTATCCTCATTCTATACGACGAAAACTTCTAATATATAATATATCTGTAAAAAAAAAAAAAAAAAAAAATATGTGCATCAAACTGAACACGTTGGAAATATCCTCTAAGTGCAAAATATTCATCACATTCATTGCAATGCAAACAGGAAAATTTAATAATCAAAGTAACGTAGCCAAGCGACCACATCCTTGAGAACAACTTCATAATCATTGACTTCATAAACAAGGTCATAAATCTTCACTAAAGACGCCACGATGAGACAAATAGAGCTCAACTCCCCAATGCCAAATGCAAGACTTTCGCCCTTATCTCCGGGACCTCGGCTTATTAAAACCTACTATAACTCAAATTTATTGCCGACTACACCAGAAATTCTAAAAAAAAAGAAAAAAAAAACTAGTGGTCGCCTTATTATTATTATTATTATTATTATTATTATCATTATTATTATTATTATTATCATTATTATTATTTTTTTTTTTTTTTTTTTTTTTTTTTTTTTTTTTTTTTGCCAGAGATCTTAATGGTCGATTGCAAACAGAGGAAGCGAGAAGGGATATTTACTATTGTTTGTCATTTTCATTTTCTTTTTTCCCCGCGAGGTGACAAGTGAATAAAAGGTAGACTGATGACGTCAACACAAGTTCACTACAAATTACTGACAGGACCAACCGCTATTGTGATTATCATTAGCATTATAATGATGGTGCTAATAATGATGATGATAATAATAATTATGATAGTAATAATAATAATAATGATTATAATAACCATAATAACGAGAGCAATAACAATAGTGATGATAATATTGATGATAATAATGATAACAATATTGATAATGATATTAACAATAACAGTATTATCAATGAAAACAATAATTGTAGTAATAACAATCCTAAATTCTCCTGCTAATGCTAATGATTATGATGAAATAATGATAATGTTAATGACTATCACTATCATCATTACTATTATCATTGTTATTATTATTACCCTTATCATTAAACTTAATATGATTACAATGATAATAATGACAAAAGGGCAAGCACAGTGATATAATATTGGTAATATCAATAACAAAAATATCATCAATAATGAGGATAATAAAAACATAAAAATCACAAAAATAAAGTGAAAAAAAGTTAGCAACGCCACTCAATAATGCACAAATGACCTACCAACTCAAACACACACACACACACAAAAAAAAAAAAAAAAAAAAAAAAAAAAAAAAAAAAAAAAAATCCTTACCTTCATCCTGTCCTTGGTTCCCCTCCGTAACAGATGAACCAATATCGGCGTCCGCTTTCCACGCTACTTCTCCATCCGACCTCGCCAACGAGAGGTCAGGTACCTCATCAGGAGCTTTCGTGGTAAGAGCCTTGAGAATAAGGGAAGTCTTGGCTGATGAGTGAGTCAGCGTCACGCCGCCAGGGGGACGCGAGCGAAGTGAAGCGGGTTTCCTCGAGGCGGGTCGAGACTTCGAAGCATCGCTCGAATAAACGGCGTTCGACGAATCGTCCTCGGCAGCTCTCCTTTCCGGTTCCTTCGGTGGTCCAGAAACAGAGTTTGTAGTTCTCAATGGTTCTGTTTTGTAGCTGGACGGCTGGCTGGCCTCGTGAAATATCTCGTGAGTGGCGTGAAGAGGACGATAATAATCTTGAGGATGCAGTAACCTTGAGAGCAAGTCAGGGCCCAGCGCAGGGAGGCCGGAAGACAACAGCAAAGATGTAAGCGACGAGATGAGAATCAAATGACGTATGATTTGGGCCGCCATCAGGACCTGGAGAGGGTGCAAGGCATTGGAATCAAAATCTAAATGAATAAAGTAAATGATATCTTTCTCTCTCTCTCTCTCTCTTCCTCCCTCTCCCTCTCCCTCTATCACTATCTCCCTCTTTCCCTCTCTCTGTATCTATATCTATCTATCAATATATATATACATATACATATATACATACACACACATATATGTGTGTGTGTTTGTGTGTGTGTGTGAGTGTGTGCGCGCGCGTGTGCGTGCGTGTGTGCGTGCATGCCTGCGTGCGTGCGTGCGTACCTGTATATATAAACACATATAAACACGAGGAAAGACAGAAGTAATTCATCACCCCCCCCCCACACACACACACCTCCCCGCCCTTACAACAGACATGCCTAGAACATAAAACTACAACCGACTTACAAGATAACAGTCCCCCCCACCCCTACCCCCCCACTCCCCTGACGCCTCTTCAACAGCTGATAACCACAACCTCTTCGAGTCAATGACGTTTCGTTCTCAGAATGAGTCCATATCACTGGACTTCACGACACA
>NW_028234403.1:1843563-1846063 GCF_977035675.1 Penaeus japonicus | reverse complement strand
ATGATTACAATAATGGTAGAAATAAATGATGACAGCAGTGGTGATAATGATAATAATATAACCATAATACTAACGATGCTCATAGCAATAATGATAACAATAATGATAGTAAGGGTAGATAATAATAGCAATGATAATAACAAAGATAATATTAAAAATGATAATAACTGCAACAATGTTAATATTAATAATAATCATTGTAACAGTGTTGATATTAATGATAATGATTGCAACAATGTTAATATTAATAATAATCATTGTAACAGTGTTGATATTAATGATAATGATTGCAACAATGTTAATATTAATAATAATCATTGTAACAGTGTTGCTATCAATTTTAATGATTGCAACAATGTTAATATTAATAATAATCATTGTAGCAGTGTTGCTATTAATGATAATGATTGCAACAATGTTAATATCAATAATAATAATTGTAGCAGTGTTGATATTAATGATAATGATTGCAATAATGTTAATAATAATAATCATTGTAACAGTGTTGATATCAATGATAATGATTGCAACAATGTTAATAATGATCATCATGATTATAATCTTAATTCTCATTACAGGTGTCTCCTGCCCCCCTTCCTTCGGCGTCAGTCCATCTGATTCGAGCACCACATCAATATATCTATATTCCACACGTAGGGAATATATCACTTACTCGTTTTCCTGCAACGGCGAGCTGTACATGGAAGGCTCCGGTGAAACGCAAAGTGGAAAATCAACGTCAGGCAGTACAAGATGCACCAGGGACGCCAATGGAGACCTGGCATGGAGCAACCAGTTATATCTACCATGTCGATGTGAGATCGGAGTGTCAGCTTTACGTCATTACTTTGTTTGTCTGTTTGTCTGTTTGTCTGTCTCTCTTTTTCTGCCTATCTCTCTGACTCTTTTTCTCTGTCTCTGTCTCTTTCTCTCTCTCTCTCTCTCTCTCTCTCTCTCTCTCTCTCTCGGTCTCTCTCTCTCTCTCTCTCTCTCTCTCCCCAGTTATGATTTCTTTTAATGTTGAGCTTTATCATGGTTGCAGTGGTTGATAACCTCTACCGATTAAGGCAGCATTAATCTTCGATATCTGAGTTTTTTCAGGCAAACTATCTAAAAGATAACCAACAACTGATTAAAGAATTTGAGGACAATTAAATAAACACGTGTATATATATATATAAAAAAAAACAAAAAACATATAGAACGACAGTTATACAGCATTAGAATCTAGCTAAGTGTGGGACTTAACATTTAAATCATTGCTTAGTGAAGGTCATATTCACGGAACTGAATATACATTACAAAGCGTTTCAATGGCTAAAATATGGTCTCGTAAAAGTATTTTCTATGTTCTCCATTAGTAGGAAACAAGAATAAAAAATAATTGTTTTATTCACAATATTTTCAGAGCAACATTTGAAATTACAATAGTCTTTCACTATATTTAAATATAATATTTTTGAATAGTAAAGATCTGTCCATAAACAAAAAAGTTATAGCCATTTTTGTATGAAAATCTTCTGTATGGATATAAATAATATAAATATTTGGTCCACAACTCTAGGCAAAAGGAAAATGCTATATAAAAGTTGTAGCTTACTTCCAAAATTTAAAGATTACGGGAGGGATAATTTTCTAGTAAGCCAATGTATTATACTGTACTTCATTAGAATCAATAGAAAAATCAACCTCCATGTAGGTTTATTCAATTACAAGTTGTGCACCACTTATATAAGACAACTAATTACCAGTAAGCGTTGTAGATAAAAGTATGGTAAAGTTACAGAATAAAACCGCGTTACTAAAATACCACAAATGCAAAATCTTAACCCAGTTACCTACCTAACTTTGTCTAGTTTTGAATTGGTGGATAGCGTACCTCTTCTTTCTCTCCTTTCAATTACTCAGTTGCTTCTAACTCAGCTTTAGATAACCTAGACGTCTAATTAGCCTCACTAGGTAATGACTAATACTCGAAAAAAATATATAAAAAATCAGGAAACACGATTGGATTGACCTTCGTTTTGACGACGTAAATATTTTCCCATTCTCGTTTGATGATAAAAGAGAAAACGGAGAAAATGGAGGGGTTACTCATACAATGTTTTTAACACTAAAATTATAGGATTGATGCCATATTTTATCCCATTTTTTTCAGATGTGGCGAGAGGAAAATATGTGCGCCGAACAATATTATATATTTATAGAATTTCAGTGATGATTTAGATCTTTTTGATATAAGGAAGGGGAAAAAAATACAGAATTTGGGGATGCATTTCAGCTCTGAGACTGACAAAAATATCTCGCAAACCCCCCTTGATATTTAAAACATCACTGTGTAAAGGTTTCCAAGCCAGAGTAACGATTGATGAAATCCTTCCACATTCTGTTATACTTTAGAATTAACTGTATTTGCGTGTCTCGGATATATAACAATTAGGACTGAAGGTTTCTGCACAACTGTTCTGGTGATGCGGTGTGCGTGTCGAATGCTGGCTGT
>NW_028234403.1:1806063-1813563 GCF_977035675.1 Penaeus japonicus | reverse complement strand
CCAATTACTGAAATACCTATCAGCTGTAGTTCCCTATGATATAAAATGCCGGGATACTTTAAGGTCGTAAAAGTCTCTCATTTTCCCATATTGTTCATCGTAAATGTTGTAAAATTATGACATTTACTTCCGTACTGATTTATTTGATTGGTATTCTTTCATATCAATAAACAAACTCCTCTGTATAATGCGATATAAGAATCCATTAAATATCATAGGGTTGTGTATCAGTCAGATAGTCAAGCTAAATGGTTACCTTAAAAGAGTAAACTACGAACTGTAAACTGGTGTGGATATTATCTATGTTCATGTCATTTGCATGGCTAATCGTAGGTATAGATAGTCTTCATCTAAAAATGATTTTGTTAATGAATTCCATAAATGTGCTTACCCAATGTCTATATAATATAAACTGTAATGATGTTGAAGATTCTCAAAACCACAATATATATATATATATATATATATATATATATATATATATATATATATATACTGACACATATTAGCCAGATTAAACAATTTCAAAATATGGTTTTGTCAACTATTCATCTTATCACATAAAAAAAAAAAATATTTATTCGAAAAGAAGTATGAAAATCCAAAATTCAACTACTTATAGGAATCTTTTTTACACTTCGTAGATGTGTGTACGTGTTTCTATGTTTGTAAATTTTTGTCTCTGTGTTTGAAGGCATATTCCTTCGTGTGTGTGTTGGAGTCTTATGCGAGTGCAAGCAAGATTGTGTGTGTGTGTGTGTGTGTGTGTGTGTGTGTGTGTGTGTGTGTGTGTGTGTGTGTGTGTGTGTGTGATGAGTAAGTGTGTGTGTGTGTGTGTTTGTGTGTGTGTGTGTGTGTCGACATAATATTAAGAATTATATAAGTGACCAAATTGGTGAATAGATCAGCAAATTAATTTAAAAGATCGACTATTCATCAAACCAAGAAGAAAGAAGAAACAGAGTCACAGTAGAGCTTTAAGTCGATAGTTTTCTGTCTCTCTTTTATTTAATTAGTTTCAAAAAAGAAAAAAAAATCAGTAAGGAAAGTCTTCCATGTAAAAGGAAGAAATGAATGCTGTATTTTATATCATATATATATATATTTTTTTAATAATCATGCTGAATAGTCATACATGTTTGAAAAGATACTACACTTGATAAATCCTGTTCATTTTGTAACAACACCTATGCTAACAATGCATAATGATAAGGAACAACAACCAATAATGTAAATTAAACACAAGATAAACAATGCAAGTCAAAGGTCAAATAAAAGCACAAAAAAAATCCGTTTCTATTTGAGAATAAATCCTTTTCCGGGGTGGATGGTCGGGGTGGCACTATTTCTTCCTTTCTTCCTCCTGGGAAATCCACTTCTATCTTCCACTTCCTTCTTGCCCTTCTGAGAAGACCAAAGGGGGGCTACCATAGCATAGAGGGGAGATTTTATGGTAAACGGTATGGTGGCTATGGAAGTGACTTGGCTTGGCATCTCATTCCTTTCCGGGTAATTTTCCTCAGAGACTTTGTTGCTGGTCTGTCCCCGAAAGAGACGCGAAGGTACACTGACAGAGGAGAGTAAATAAAAGGGTAATATATGAGACTTCACGAAAACTTCACAACTTCACAACTTCACAACGCATTTCGAGGGCGAAGATTGAATCGACAGGCGTCAATCACAACTCTGGCGCTTGTTCTCCAATTCTCCAATTCTACATTTGTCACAATGAACCTTCCCAGGAGAGGTTATGGTGACTTTTTTGGGGGGGGAAATGTAGTGGGTTGTATTGTGGTTGGTGATGGTTGCTCTGTGGAATCTGGTTGGGGTTCTTCCGGTAGTGACTGGTCTGTGGTAGCTGGTAGGTTCTCCTCTGTGATAACCGTTATAGACTGTTATATTGTGGTTGGTGATGGTTGCTCTGTGGAATCTGGTTGGGGTTCTTCTGGTAGTGACTGGTCTGTGGTAGCTGGTAGGTTCTCCTCTGTGGTAACCGTTACAGACTCTTCTGTAGTAACTAGTAGAGACTCTTCTGTGGAACCTGGTAGAGACTCTTCTGTGGAACCTAGTAGAGACTCTTCTGTGGAACCTAGTAGAGACTCTTCTGTGGAACCTAGAGGAGGCTGGTTGGAGGAAGGTACTGGTGATGAAGTCTGGCGGCGAGTGCTTTTGCGACGTCGACTGTGGGAGCTGAAGCAACCTGTCGACGGGTTAAAGTTGGTTAGATTGGTTGCAAGTCAAGTTTCCCCCTGTGTGTGTGTGTGTGTGTGTGTGTGTGTGTGTGTGTGTGTGTGTGTGTGTGTGTGTGTGTGTGTGTGTGTGTGTGGGTGTGTGTGTGTGTGTGTGTGTGTGTGTGTGTAAAAGATAATTCTAATAATCATTCTACAGTATGATGATACCGTAATTACTAATACCACAACCAGCACTAATCATAATCACACTATGACTACTTTTATTGATGTAGATACTAATGGTGATAATTGTAATAATGAAAACCACAACAAGAAAAAAATAATTCATTACTAGAGACTGATATATATATATATATATATATATATATATATATATATATATATATATATATATATATAGAGAGAGAGAGAGAGAGAGAGAGAGAGAGAGAGAGAGAGAGCGAGAGCGAGAGAGTGTGTGTGGGGGAGAAAGAGAGAGCGCGAGAGAGAGAGAGCGAGAGAGAGAGAGAGAGAGAGAGAGAGAGAGAGAGAGAGAGAGAGAGAGAGAGAGAGAGAGAGAGAGAGAGAGAGAGAGAGAGAGAGAGAGAAAGAGAGCGCGAGAGAAGGTCCTCACCTGAACACCAGTGCAACTCCAAGGGATCAAAAATGCAAGCGAGGTCATCTACCGTGACCCCGTTCTGCACCAACGACGAAATCGACCGCTTGGTCTCGAGGACGACTTCTTCGAACGTATTGATGACGTCCTTCGTCAGCGGCTGCGCGACCTCGACGACTTTGTGAACCAGTTCGATGCCCTTTCCAAGCATCTGCATGTAGTCATTCATCTTACCGGTCTTGGCAATCACTTGCTGTTGAAGGCGGACCAGCATCCCTATGAGGTCCATGGCTGGCTCGAGCATCAGCAACTTGAACTCTTCCCCGACTTCTCGAAGACGTCCTCTGAAGGCCGAGGCGATGCTGAAGAAGTCCGAGGCCATTCGCTTGCACACGGGCAACATGACCTCGACCAGTAGCCTCGTGGAAGGATTGAGCGCCCTCTGGAAGGCCTTGTACGTTGGAATCAGGTCTCGCACCAACCCAGCCTCCAGAGGGACATAGCCTTCCACTAGTTTCACGAGGGCCGGCGAGAACGCCCTGCCGAAGGACTGCAGGTGCGGAAGACCCTCCTTGTCCAGCCGGACCAGGGAAGGCTCGAGCTTCAGGATGGCCTTCTCGATCGCGCCCCTTTGGCTCTGCAGGGACTGGACCACCGGAACCACCCGCTGGAGGAGATCCATCAGGAAAGCGTTCAGGACCTCGGCGAAGTTAATGGCGTGGTGCACGACAGCTAGGATGGGTTGACCTCAAGTTTAGGTTTTATTTAAGGATGGACTGAAGGGTTATGTGGATGTACTTGTGTGTGTGTGTGGTGGGGGGGGGGTATGTGTGTATGTGTGTATGCGTGTGGTGGGGGGGTATGTGTGTTTGTGTGTGGTGGGGGGTATGTGTGTATGTGTGTGGTGGGGGTGGTATGTGTGTTTGTGTATGGTGGGGGGGTATGTGTGTATGCGTGTGGTGGGGGGATATGTGTGTATGTGTGTGGGGGGGTGTATGTGTGTGTTTATGTATATATCTATGTGTATGTGCATGCATATATGCATGTGTGTGCACGCGCGTGTGTAGATATATCTGTGTATATCTACCAGTACAGTTAATAACTATCAGTCAAACCAAACTAACACTCCTATTAAGAAGGACAATAAGCAGAAGAGAATAATGATAATGATAGTAATAATTATAATGATGATAACATTATTAGTAATAATGATAATGATAATAATAACTATAACAATAATAATAATTATTATACTACTACTACTACTACTAATAATAATAATAATGATAATAATAGCGATGATAATAACAGTATTAATCATAATAAAGAATGATAATAATAGTGATAACAATAATAATGACGATAAAAGTAATAACAATAATAACAATGATATCATGATAGTAATAATATCAAGAAGACGAAGAAGAACAACAACATGAGGAAGAAGATTAAGAAGAATATAAAGAACTTGAAGAAACAACAATATGAAAAGGGGGGAAAGAAGAAGACGAAGAAAAGGTGGAGAAGAAGAGAGAAAGATTGAGAGCGAGAAGAAGTGGAGAAGAGAAGAGAGAGAGAGAGGAGAGAGAGAGAGAGAGAGAGAGAGAGAGAGAGAGAGAGAGAGAGAGAGAGAGAGAGAGAGAGAGAGAGAGAGAGAGAGAGAGAGAGAGAAAATGAAAGAAAGAGAGAGAGAACAAAACGGAAGAAAAAGAATATGAACGATAAAAACAATAAAAATAGCAAAATGAAATAACATTGATTGTTACTATAACAATGAAAGTAAAATAGTGAAATAAAAGGATTGATTAATAAAATAATGATAATTATTAATAATGAGTACTACTAATAATGATAACATGGATAGGATGACAACGCTGAACATCATGCACCTACTTAGCTTGCAATCTGTAATTTTCATCTCCTCCCATGTCCCGTTGTTACAAACCACCGCAGTGCAACCCGACCCACTCCTCAGGAAACCACTCACGTGCATTTTCTCGCCATCTAAGCAACCTGCAATGGATGTCACCTCAATTGCAACATGCATGATTTCAGAAGCGAGACACCTGCACCAGTGACTAAGGTCCAGGATTGAGATTAAGGACTGGAAAGTCAGGTAATTGGCAAGGACAAAATAGTGAATTGAATATGAATGGGAAATCATGCGTTTAACTAGACGTATTCTTATATACTGCCTGTAAAAGCTAGCATAAATTGCTTATCAAATTATCATCATCCAATATTAATCAATATCATTGTTAATTATATAGAGCAGTACCATAACATAAAAGTCATAGAACTATCATTACATTACGCGTAAGACTAGCATTACATTACACATAAATATCACACCGAGCTATCATTACATGTCACAAATGTATTCCACATGACCTATCATTCCACATATATATACCAATACAAATAAACATCAATACACATTACATTAATCATGACATTAAACAAGTTCATAAGTAACAGTGACACTTACACCCAATTGCACTGCTCACATCAACTGGTTCAAACTGTGTCACAGTAGAGCCGTCCTGTTAAAGTAAAAAAAAATATCAATCATATAATAAATGTCATGCTAATAAGTGCTACCGATCGCAGACATTATTCATGGAACTTATGAGAGGGAAGGAGGGAAGGAGGGAAGGAGGGAAGGAGGGAGGGAGGGAGGGAGGGAGGGAGGGAGGGAGGGAGGGAGGGAGGGAGGGAGGGAGGGAGGGAGAGAGAGAGAGAGAGAGGAAGAGAGGGAGAGAGAGAGAGAGAGAGAGAGAGAGAGAGAGAGAGAGAGAGAGAGAGAGAGAGAGAGAGAGAGAGAGAAAAGGAGAGAGAGGAAGGGAGGGAGGGAGAGAAAAAAAAAAGATAGAGAGGAAGGGAGGAGGGAGAGAGAGAGAGAGAGAGAGAGAGAGAGAGAGAGAGAGAGAGAGAGAGAGAGAGAGAGAGAGAGAGAGAGAGAGAGAGAGAGAGGAAGGGAGACAGAGAGAGAGAGAGAGAGAGAAAGAGAGAGAGAGAGAGAGAGAGAGAGAGAGAAACGAAAGAGAGACTTACCTGCAATTGCAGACTCCTGCACACCAACCTCGTGCACTCATCAGGGAAGTAGTCAGCAGACTCATTAACAGCATAGAACCGATCGCTAAAATAGCAGCCATCTGAAACACACGAAAGATTTTTTTTTTTAATAACCTAAATGTAAATATGAAGTGTAATCAACATTCGCAATATAACATTCATGATACCTCATCAATTTGCAACATTACAGTCATCAATACCCCCCTAACTTATCACCACTACCAACCACAAGAATGATAACAATAATGATAATTATGATGTTGATAATAATAATAATAAACAACAATGAGGATGATAATAATAATAATACTGATAACAATAACAAAAATAACAACGATAATACTGATAACATTGCTATAAAGAATAAAAACGATAATAAAGATCATAACAATAATGATAACAATAACAAAAATAATCACAGAGTTACGTAACTAACACTTCAACAATCTGCAACACTCCATTCAACAAACGATGCACACATACACACCTTCGCTAGGTCGTTTGCACAAAGGGTCAACACAGGCCGTCTTCGTCTCATACTTCACATCGTCGTTGCTATTGACTTTGGAAAATTGCAGCGAGATGATCACGACCAGTGCAATAATAGCCGGAGTTTTCATCTTGCTGGAGTTGTTGTTACTGTTATGGAGAAGATTTTGTTATTATTATTATTGTTGTTGTTGTTGTTATTATCGTTTTTTTCTGTGATGTAATTAATGTGTAGAGGTAGATTCATGTGTAATGTGGGGATTGTTTGATGTATAATACGTAAAGATAGTTTTATGTATAATGCGTAAAGATAGTTTAGTTTTTTTTATTCAATGTGTAAAGATAGTGTTTTTTTGTGCAATGTGCAAATATAGATCGTTCTGTGATATGTTAAGATTGTTTTATATGTAATGCGTTTCATGTGTCCTTTGCCATGATGGTCTTACGCGTAATTTGAATAATGATAATAATAATAATAATAATAATAATTAAAAAAGAAAAAAAAAAGTTTCTGTATAATGACTAAAAATAGTTTGTTTTTTTATGTAATGTGTAAAGATAGTCTGATGTGTATTTTGTAAAAGTATTTTTTGTGTAATACATAATGATTGTTCTATGGGTAATAGGTATCATAATGTTGGTAGTGTTGATAATGGAAAGGGGTGATTGTGCTGAGAAATAGGTGATAAAGGAAACATAATGATAATAATGAAGAACAAAACATTTTACAACATAATAATAATGATTATAATACTAGTATTAGCAATGGTATAACTACAATGATAATCATATAGAAATGTGTAATTGGTATAACAACAGCACCATCAAACAACAACGATAACAATAATCATAATGATAATGATAAAGACAAAAATAACCATTAATAGGAATATGAATACGATGAAAATGACAACAATAATTATAATTGATAACCTATTCCAGAAACTTCAGAATATCATTACCTAATTTATACTATAACACTGAACACTCGGCGTTCATAAACTCCAAAAATAGTATGATTATTTTTGCTACTATTTCGGTTATTTTTTTCTTGTCTGTTTCATGAAAAGTATGGTTCTGGTTATTAAAAGGTAGGGTTATTAATAATGTTAATGATATTGTTAATGTAAATGATAATAACCATCATGA
>NW_028234403.1:1791063-1798563 GCF_977035675.1 Penaeus japonicus | reverse complement strand
AAGGATGAAATGAATCCATAATAAGATTGGAATATCAAGTTTATCTCCTGAAGAGAAATTACATATTTTAGTATTTCTTTTTTTTTACCATGGTTGTTCTGGGTTCATCTTGACGTATGCAATTTAGCTTATAGCAAATGTGTAGGATAACTTATAAAAACCTTGATCAAATCTGAAATGAGAAATCATTATCAAATCCACAATGTTGTACAATCTAGACACAAAATAACTTATCAGATTTAAAATCAGTATCATAAGCAAGTATATTTCACAAGCAAGTAATTTCCTTTGGTATGTCTCAGATTTTTTTTAATGAGTTTTTGGAACTTCATCATTAGCCCAAACTGTGCAATTCTTTAAAATGTATACTAATATCTTTGCCACACTGTATTGTTCTAAATCATTTTGATTAACTAGTATTATACACAAGTAAGTATTCTTTACCACTAATGCAAATAAAGTTGTAGATTAAATGTCATTGTTAAAGATAATCAATATTGCACTAGCATTATGCAGAGCAAATATAAATAACATTTGGCTAAACATTGTCATATGAAATAATGTAAATTCAAGTCATGATAAACATAGTACTATTTTGCATGTTAGATACATCAAAGAATTTTACACACAAGAACTATAAAATACATCTACATGCTATTTGCAACAGTAAATCTCATTTCATATTTTTCAAACAACAGTGTTATACTAGGTTAATTATCCTAATGTTCTGAAATCAAGATAATTAGGTTAATTATCCTAACTTGTGAAATCAAAATCAAATAACTGAGAATTCTGTTAACTCATTCTGCTATATTTTACCTTTCAATTTTAATAAATTCATCTTTGCAGCCTTATGCAATGCATTACACTTGAGCCAGTTATTAGAATATATATAACTTCTGTGAATAGTTTGGCCATTGTACATTTTAATACTCATCTATCATATTAATAGTTTCTACGTCCCTTCTATGTAAATCTAAGAAATTTTGTTTCTTTTTGCAACTTCATGTTGTATTTGGCAGTTTTACCTTTTCCTATCTATTACATTATTTCCAAAGAGAAAAAAAAAAAAACCCTGAATGATGGGATACCTTTCTATATGCAAATATTGTGCATGTCGTCGACCTTTGCTTTATTCAGTCTAAATTGCTTTACAGTTTATTTTGTTTTCAATATTAAAAAGTATGTAGCCTTTGTTTGGTACTCTATGGCTCTTTATTATTTATAATAGTAGTTAAATTGAGAAAATGAAATAAAAATGCTGTACAATCAGAAAAAAAACAAATCATGTAGGAACAAATTAATAAAAAAAGATATATCATAATACAGCCATAAGCTGCACTTCAAACTGTATGATATTGGTAAACTCATATTGGGTAAAGCTGTTTTTGTGATAGAATAAAATTACACGACAATATAAAGCAACCATACAGTGATGATATAAGCTGAAAATCTAAGCCAATAAATACTTTACTTTAAGGAGCAGCAATTATTCAATAATTTACAAAAGTGTATTATAATGAAAAATATCTCATCTGAGAAAAATAGATATATGAAATTTTTATCACATATATTATGATTGAGCTGAATAATTAGCAATATTCAATGAAATTCACTGAGTAAAACCATTTTACTTGAGGATCAAAATCTGATATTTCCAGCATTATGATTATTAGCTGCAGTCCCTTTAAATGTCATAATTTTCACTATGGACTTTCACATAACCATATATTATAAACTGCAGTAACTATACTTTCTGTACTTCTTGAACTAAAAATGATTTTAGCTACTCCATTGTTGCAAAAATCAGAAATGTCTTATCAATTACTTGAAATTATCAGAGCAATGGGGTCTTATGATCCTTTATTTTCTTTAGAACAACCTTAAATAAATCACTTTAAGTCTCATAGAATCCAATCATTAACAAAGGATCTCCCCTTCAGCTAAAAGAGGAAAATGCAACAAACACGACACTTACGACATAACCCTACATAGCCTGGCACAGGGAATGCGATAATAACATCAATCCTTGCGTCTATGTTAATTGCAAAATCTGGGTGCATTAATACTTATGCAAAAAATTATTATGCAAGGTACCCATACCTTATCTGTTGAACCTAAAGCATACATTTAGCATCACATTGTTCTCACATATACCATATGTATGATAAACAATCTAATCATTATAATTTTAAAAGTATGGATGATAATATCTGCAAATAATGACAAGCCACAAGATTTAGGGAATTTTAGCATTGGCTGAGCAGTAAGCAGTAAGACTTTACTTGATTTATATTCTTGACGAAGACATTTTTGCTGAACCTAAAATTCAGCATCTTTTTCTATTAAACAACTTATTTTCATGAAATGGAAGTAATATTGAATAATAAGTCTATATATCAATAGGAGGATTAGGAAAGACTCAAAATAAAACTATACAAAAGATACTTACAAATGTCTAGATTAAAGACAATAAATGAAATTGCCATTCAAATTAATAATGATAACTGTAACAAAGAGAAAGAAGGATAATGCAAATTTATAAGAGTTTAAAAAAGTAGTAATTCATACCTTGTTAATCCAATACAAGATTAGGAAAAAAATACAATCATAATAGCAATTTACTGCTAGAGAAGCTTCAACAGTATTATCTATTCTTGATAAATATTCCTTAGCAGCTAAATTAATGCTTGATAAACCAAAATATCTAAATAAAAAATGATAGAATGATACCAATTTTCCCCGTCTCTAAAACAAGCGTGGTTCAGGTGACAACTGCATTGTGCATTAGAATATCAAAGAAGGGAAATTTTACTTAACTTCCAGAAATTCTGCAACATTATGGAATCAGAATAATGATTATCATTATCAAAAACTTGTTGTTGGGATATTTAATTCAGATAACATGTATCCCATGGTACAATTCTAACTGACAATCTTGATCTCTAAAATAGTTATACAACAAAATGTAAAATGTTGTTCATAAACTTCAAATGAGAGCAGACCAAATTCCTGTTGCAATGGAGTAACTTTGAAATAATTTCTTGCATAACTGTCTAGAATGATGTAGAGTATTAAAAAAAAAAAGGATAAGAAGAAAATCTTAGCTAATCTAATATTTAAAGTTAAGCATCTTGGAAGTGCTGTACCCAGTTAATGGTATATATATATATATATATATATATTATATATATATATATATATATAATATATATATATATATATATATATATATATATATATATATATATATATATATATATATATATATATACCATTAACTGAGTACAGCACTTCCAAGATGCTTAACTTTAAATATTTGATTGTCTAAGATTTTTTTCTTCTCCTTTTTTTTTACTACTCTACATCATTCTAGACATATATATAAATATATATATATATATATAATATATATATATATATATATATATATATATATATATATATATATATATATATATATATATATATATATATATATATATGTATATATATATATATATATATATATATATATATATATATATTGCAGTGATAAAAAAAAATGTTGGCTATATAATCTAAAAAACATAGGTTATATGAAGTATATGTTGTTTTTCAGCAGAAATAAAGGTATTATATTTTGTTATCAAGAATTAAATGATTAGCTGTCCATACAACTCAAACTGTTCCTAATTACTTCTATAAGCATATCTTATATATAATTATTATTTTATATAAGCATATCTTGTCCAATCACTGAGAACCAACAAATATTATCAAATCAAATAATTGTTTAAGTTCAAGTGTGACAAACATAACTTTTTCTGATGCTTTGTGCTATTTTAAATCTAGTATTTTATGGTGACTGAGTGGACATATTTCTTAAATGACAGACACACAATCTCACTTCAACATTATCAACTATCTATCTTTTGGGACACAATAAAACTTCCAGCATTCTTAGTTCCAGGATCATGCCAGATTATCCACTTTCCTGGACCAACTATGAACAATCCATTCTCATATGCTGATCATTCTTTTTTTCTCAATATTTAGCATCATTACAGACACCATAACATTTGCCTTGCTGATATCTTTAATGAGATGTGTTCTGATATTGTAACCAGTGCAATTACAAAAATAATGATCATACTGATAAATAGTAATATATATCAATTTAATATTATTACATCAAAACCAACTGCCATCAACATCATCAAGTTATTACCATGATTCATTCAAGCAATATTATATTTCTAGAACTCAAGGCCCTTAGTAATTTAGACATTACTTTCTTAATGTAATTCCCTTGTGGTAATGGTTGTGTATATCCTCTTACCATCTCTGTGGTTAATGGGCACACAAGCTCTAGGATTCCATAGTGTAAGGGGCCATGAAAGGCCAAGTGAAATACTGCTCATATAGCTTTTTAATTTTTTTTATCTACTCTTGTGTTGTTTGTTATGCTAATTTGCAACAGGTGCCACCTCTTCTCATGGTTCCATATTGTCTATCTGAGGCCTAGTGGCTAGTCAGGACTATTTTAATGCTACTGGCTAAAAGCTGCACATTTTAAGAAGATACCATCATCCTTTTCTTCTGTGGCATCAATCCAAAATGCATTTACCATATCTTTCTACAATATCCAAAGACTTATTCCATTCCTATCCTAGTTCACTACTTCAAACTACCAATTACCATACTCTATTTCTATTGAAACTAATACCAGACCAGTTTCACACCCCTTAAGGACCTTGGTTTATGTGGCACTGATCATGTTTATGTAAAGGGGATTACTGCTTGCTTTACTCCATAGAAAGGTCATTCAAAGACAGTAGTGACCTTGGCTTCCTGATTAGGTTTGTGAGATTATGTGAATAGGCAATTCTTTTAGGGTTATTAGCATTGAAATCACTAAGAATGACATCTTCCCATGAGATGATTTGAAAAGGATATATTTGGAGAATTTTTGTAATGACCAAAGAAAAGATCATGTTTATTAGCTTTTGAGAATGAATTCACAGACTCCACCATTGCCATAGAAAGAAGTATAGATTTTATAACAAGGGCATTAAAGATGTAAATAAACCAACTGGGATATTTTTCCTGTCCTTGGATGTCTGGACTCTGTAATGTTCATTAGAGAGTCTAGACATCCAAGGACAGGAAAAATATCCCAGTTGGTTTGTTGAAAACAATGTAATTTGTAGGAATTAGAAGTAAACTGTTTATTAGGATGTCTCTATATTTAAGCCTACAATAACTGCTCAAAAAGAAATAAGGAAACCAAAACTTCATATATATATATATATACATACATATATGCCATATTAGAAATAGCATAAAACGCACAAATTGGCTCCTAATCTTGGCCCATAGCCAAGGTCTCTATAAAATCATTCTAATGACGGTCTCTTTTCTTCTATTCCCATCTCAAAAATGGAGACAAGACTTTCCCTTTCGATTAATAGGAGTCGTTCATCATACCTATTACAAAGCGGACCATGCGTGTCAAATAACTTTTTAAATCAAACAAATTTCTCTTAATAAGTAAAGTCTCATGATGACCTGCTTATCCATATAATCATGTTAGTCTTCTTTCGTTTCCAATGATGAAGGCGGGAAGATCTCACCTGGACAATTCAAATGCATTCGATCTCGTTTAACATGAATGTGTATCAACCAAAAAACTCTCAGAGTCTCAGTGTTCGGCCTCCTACCAGCCCTTATCACTCATATTAAGGGCTTTCTATCTGAAAAGCCGATTACTTCAGAGTAGATATTCAGATTGGATGGCGTCTTCTCCAGATCTTTGTTAATATTTGTTAATGCTTTTGTGTCCCAGGGATCCGTGATCTCCCTTCTACATATAATCTTCACTGACCTATATCCAATTTGAAGATGATACTCATTTATGTTTCGTTTTCGGCGCACATCCACTAAGAACCCTCCTCTTGAAATAACTACTAATGTTTCTCTGATGAGATGTACTTCTTTTGCTGGTTGATTTGCACATTCAATCTGTCTCTCCATCAACTGAGACCCCATCTATCGATATTACAGGCCCTTTGTGTTGCCATTATATCCTTAAAGTGTTGAGGCAACGGGTGCTTGAATGGTAACCACCGCGATGATTCGTAGCTTATTGGGTGGTTGAATCAGTTCAGTTCAGAGATTCGGCCGGGCTATATGCACAAAGGCCTCTGTCACCCGTGGGCGTTGACTCATATGGGTGGTGGGACGTGTGGGCGTTGACAGTGCTGTTCCCTTGTTTCAAACTTGGTCTCTTCTGATTTCAGGTGGGTCTATTCCATTGCTGAGGGGTTGGTTGGAAAAGGGGCAACCATAATTTGTCCCTCAGAGGTAAGTAGATATATACGAGGCCTGAAAATTGACATAAAGTACCTCAGCAACAGAACAGCCCCTTTTTAATCATAAAAAAGACTTGCCGTTCCAGTTTATTACTGTAGCAACAGTAGTGACAGCCCAATGGAAGTCGAGTAAGCTGAATCTGGAGAAGATATTCAGAATGCCGAATAATGACCAAGGTTTTCTCAGCTATAGGAGTACGAGCTTCTAAGTCTTCCAATCAAGGGGCAACACCTAGTCTAAGAGAAGTAAAACACCCAATGGAAGGAAAAATGTAGAAGTAAATAATGCCCTGAGGATTAGTAGATTCCCGGTTAGCTACTGAATAGAATGAAAGACTGAGGAATGTAGGATGCAAAGGGTTTGGAAAATGGCCGTAATTCGATATAAATTCTTTATATAACCAAGTGCGGTTATGACCAATCAACTGGTTTAGATAGTGAGAGAAAAGAGCGATTGGGATATTTCCACACCTATTACGTATTCCCGGTAGTTGAAGATTTACAATTTATTTTGTATTCATTATTTGTTCATTAATCCAAGGTAAGACCTCCTTTGATTGGCGAATCTTACATCTAAGTCAACCGGAAGGCTACAAGTATTGAATAATATATACTTTCTGATATGATATTAGCTGTAATTTGAAACGCTATTAGATGAATACACAAAATATTTGATAGTCATTAGTGCTTCTTAAAGTTTAATACTTCGTTTATATATAAGTCATTCTATGAAAACCGTTTATTTATTTTTTACAATAACCAAGAATGGGCCCTTGTTCCCCACAGTTTGATGAAATCTTTAACACTATAGAAAACGGAATGTCTTGCTTATAAAGGGGATTACCTAAGGAATAGTAAGGTAATTCATCACATTTTCCAAAGATGAATGTGAGGACTTACTATGTGGTAACTTGCATGCCAAACTTTACTGAATAGAAAGTAAGGAATAGTGATTTACTTAGATGAAATCCAAGCCTGTCAGACTTTAAACGGAGAAAATTGAAACAAAACTTATTAATTAAGAAGCATTAGCCCTTATCAGTTTTGATAAACCTACGGGTCAGCTGAGCAAGCTCGATCAGATTAAAACACTTATAGTGGGCATTGTTAAAATGAGGGAAATAGCAAAATATACTATTTGATAAGA
>NW_028234403.1:1741063-1743563 GCF_977035675.1 Penaeus japonicus | reverse complement strand
TACCTCGAGAGAGAGAGAGAGAGAGAGAGAGAGAAAAAAAAAAAAAAAAAAAAAAAAAGGGTGTAGTTGCACGTGGACAACGACAACAACAAACAATTGAATGACAAATTATTGATAATGACATTAATGACATTGTTGTTAAATGAATCGATGAATCAGGATATCTATCAATTGCATAAAGAACAATTATTACCACGAGTCACTATCTACAAGCAAACGAAAAATGAAAGAAAAAAAAGAGCTATAGAAACGGGAAAACCACGACATCATTATAGTTTCCTAGCATTACGTAAGAGTAGTATAGTTTCCTAGCATTTCGTAAGAGTAGTATAGTTTCCTAGCATTACGTAAGAGTAGCATAGTTTCCTAGCATTACGTAAGAGTAGTATAGTGTCCTAGCATTACGCAAGAGTAGCATAGTTTCCTAGCATTTCGTAAGAGTAGTATAGTTTCCTAGCATTACGTAAGAATAGAGAGATGTGGAGCCTACGATAAAGCGTGGGTTCTGGAAGGTGGAACTGTGGTGGGCTGTGTGGAACGTGTGGTGTCTCTAGGGGACTGTGGCATTTGTATGAAAGGTATGGAGTGTTTAGGGAATTGTATATAGAAAAAAAATCTATAAAAAAGATGAGTCTTTGGGGATGTGTAAGGTTTATAGTTGTTTGTGAGGCTTGTGGGTTACCTGTAGGATGTGTGTTCCGTGGAAAATCGTGGGCTTTCTTGTATACGGCGATATTTGGGGTCTTTGCGGGGGAAAATGTGGGGGGATGTGGGGGGGGGGGGTTGAGGGTTTCCTTGAATATCACGATATTGAGTTTTTTTTATTTTTTTTATTTATTTTTTTTTATTTATTTTTTTTTTATTTATTTATTTATTTATTTTTTTTTGAGAAAAGAAAATGAAACTATGGAAATATGAAACGGCGCCATATTAAGCAGACAATATCCATGAGCGATCAGGACAGTCGTACGGAGTCGGCATCAAAGTGTATAATGTAGGAACGCACTCCCCCATATTACTTCCTTTTAGTGTAGCAACGACACGCTATCTCGACCTGGGCGGGAGGGGTGTCAGCTGTCAGCCCCGTCAGCACACCGCAAAGACGGATCAATGAAGGAAAACGATAAACCCAGAAGCGTGGTGACAATCACACCTGGCCAACACCTGTCGCTTTCTCTCTTTCCTGCGATCAATATATGGGCGGAGAGGTAAAACACACACACACACACACACACACACGCACACGAACACGGACACAGTCTCGAAGATGCATGTGTTCATACGAAGAAATATGACATTTATATACATAAAGGCAAAGGTACACACACACACACACATACACACACAAACACAAACACAGAAACCGAACACACACAAACACAAACACAGAAACCGAACACACACAAACACAAACACACTCACAAACATAAACACACACACAAACACAAACACAGAAACGGAACACACACAAATACAAACATAAACACACTCACAAACATAAACACACAAACACAAACATAAACACACACACAAAAACAAACACAGAAATCGAACCCACGAACAAAAACACAACACACACACACAAACACAAACACAGAAACCGAACACACGAACAAAAACACAAACACACACACAAACACACAAACACAAACACACACACAAACACAAACAACCAAACACAAATACACACACGAACAAAAAACAACAAACCACACAACCCCAAACACAACACAAATCCCGAACCCCACGAAAAGCCGTAATCCACGAACCACTCTCAATCAGGTCCACTGAACATAATCCGATCTACCCTCCATACCAACATGATCTGCATGCCACTTTTCCTCCCCCAGCCCTCGCGCCCCGGCATAGTGAGAAAACATATATGGGGCGTAACCTCACCCTCCCGATCGCAGCGCGTATCGCCGCCCCCACTCGCGCGCAGGGCGTAAACGCACCCTCCTATCGCGCGATCATCGCGGCTATCGCGCGCCCCCATCCGCCGTCCCCCCTCGTGCCCTCGTGCGCTCTTATCTCTGTTATCAAGCTTGGCTTCCGGGACGCCTCGACGTCCTCCTGAGGAAGGATTTGGCCATGGGGGAGGAGGGGAAGGGGAGGGAGAAGGGGAGGGGAGGGGAGGGGGAGGGGGGGGAGGAGGAGGTAAGAGGAGGAGGGAGGGAGGAGAAGGGAAGGGGAGGGGAGAGGAAGGGGGGGAGGGAAGGGAGGAGGGGGGAGGGGAAGGGAGAAGGTAGGAAGAAGGGAAGGAAAAGGGGAAAAGGGGGAAGGGGAGGGAAGGGAGGGGGAAAGGGGGAGGGGAGGGGAAGGGGAGGGGGAAGGGAAGGAAGGGGAGGGGAGGGAGAAGGGGAGGGGAGAGGGGAGGGAGAAGGGGAGGGGGAAGGGGAGGGGGAAGGGAAGGGGGAGGGGAGGGAGAAGGGAGGAGAAGGGGAGGGGGAAGGGGAGGGGAGGAGAAGGGGAGGGAAGGGGAGGAGGAAAGGGAGGAGGG
>NW_028234403.1:1737964-1740963 GCF_977035675.1 Penaeus japonicus | reverse complement strand
TATTTTGCTTTATTGGTAGTGATAGGGGGGGGGGTAAAGTTAGGATATACGTTCGTTTAACAACTTCTTCTAAATCTCTTTTTTTTTCTGCGTGTGATTTTATTATCTTGTTCCAGAATTTATTCCACTCTTTGCTTCGTCCAAATGTTTTGATAACCTCTAAATAACCTGTCATTCGAGAGCACACCTCGTCCCCCTGCCGTCTTAATCAACGGGATGATAGAATAATCAAGGTGTTATGAGAGTAATCGAAGTATTGCCGATGTCATCAAGGCACAAGGGTGGCCATGGCAAGGTGTATGCTGGGTGTAGGAGAGGGATTATGTCTTGTCAGTTGTATCGCATACACACACACACGTACACACACACACACACACACACACACACACACACACACACACACACACACACATATATACTGTATGTATATATATATATATATATATATATATATATATATATATATATATATATATATATATACATATATATATATATATAGGTAGACAAATGGGTAAGTATATGGACAGATAGATAGACAGATAAACATTTACACCAGAAACAAAAATATACTCTAATACACCATAGCATAAGGTAAATGAGATTCAGTCACGTGATTGCTCTAAAGTCATGTTATGACAACAATATGTCATTCCTTCAGCAGTCCTTCCTGTCCTTCCTGTCAAGAGTCCTTACACTAAGACACATCCGGCTGAAGGAATCCTGAAGGAGGGGGAGAGGGGGAGAGGGGAGAGAGAGAGAGAGATGAGGGGGAGATGAGGGTGAGACGAGAAGGCGAAGAGGTGTAGGGTAGATGGGATTGACGAGATTGAAGAGAGAGGGGGGGAGTTTTGTAAGAGGGATTGGGGAGAGGGGGATGGGGGGGTTGAGAGAAGGGAGATAGATTAGTGGAGAGATGGGGTGATGGGAGACGATGTGCAGATAGGAGATGCTGAGAGAGAGAGAAGAGGAGATTGAAGAGTAGAGTAGAAGGACCGAATGAGAAGGAGGACTAGGGATGTGAGAGGAGTGAAAGGGATAGAGAGATGGAGAACGGAGAAAGGATGGTTGGATGAGACGTGATATAAGGATAGAGGGGGAGAAGAGAGGAAGATGAGAGAGAAGGCGAGTGGAGAGAGGAGAAGTGAGAGATTCATTGTGTTGAGAGAGAGGAGACGAGCTGAGAGAGAGAGAGAGAGAGAGAGAGAGAGAGAGAGAGAGAAAGAGAGAGAAAGAAGTATGCTGAATAAAGGCAGGATGTTTTTTGTTTTTTTTTTGGGGGGAGGGGGGTAGGCACATTCTCAACAGGGAAGTTTTTTGGATAGATTGATGGCGGAGGCTATGGTTCTTCTATTCTTCAAAGGTTATTGAGTCATATTATTTAAAACATTTGCATAATCATCACAGTTGATTTTTTTTTCTCTCTCTCAATCTCTCACGTCGTCTTTTTTTATTTTTTTTTTATTTTTTTTGCCAAATCTCTCACGTCTTCTTTTTCTTTTTTCTTCTTTTTTCTTTTTTGCCAAATCTCTCACATCGTCTTTGTTTGCTCTCATCCTTGAATCCTTTCCTACACTTTTTCTACCTACTGATCTTTGCAATGAATTAGTGTATCTAGACCATGTCCTATTTGCAACACCCGGGAAGGGAAAGCTATATAGCGAGCCCTTGAAGACGTCTCTGGTACCCGTTCTAAAGCCCACAACCTGGTTCAGACGGAGAACAACAGACGGATCTCAGTCTCTTCCATCCTGATAGCGGAGATCCTACGCGCGCAATAGCATGTCCAGAAGGAGGGAGGGAAGGAGACTCGGAACTTGAAGGACTGACCTGCTTCCCGAAAGTCACTCCGATTCAGAGAACTATGGAAGCGGATTTTGCAGTGTGTCAAGGACTCCATTCATAAGTTACACTGCAATATTGAACTATCTATGAAGAGCCGTTGATTGCATACATAAACATAAACGTAAACAAATCTAGTAATACCTTTTTTCTCTTGTTCAGACACAGCCCTTTTTGAAGTCTAATCTGCTGGACTCCCAGCTGGAACAGCTGGGAGTCCAGCTTGATTACACACACTCTCCCTCTCCCTTTCCCCCCCTCCCCCTCTCTCATTTCTCTCTCTCTCTTTTTTTTTTCTCTCTCTCTCTCTCTCTTTCTCTCTCTCTCTCTCTCTCTCTCTCTCTCTCTCTCTCTCTCTCTCTCTCTCTCTCTCTCTCTCTCTCTTTCTCTCTTTCTCTCTTTCTCTCCCTCTCCCTCTCCCTCTCCCTTTCCCCCCCTCTCTCATTTCTCTCTCTCTCTATCTCTCTCTCTCTCTCTCTCCTCCCCCCTCCCCCTCCCTCTCCCTCCTCCCCTCTCCCCTCTCTCTCCCCCTCTCCCTCTCCCCTCTCCCCCTCTCCCCTCTCCCCTCCCTATCTCTCTCGTTAATTTCATCTTCGTCCCATCACTCCTAAAAAAACAAAAAAAAACAAATACCCAAAATCTACCAAAGTCTTTTTGCATCTGGTCAATCTAAGCGTAAGATATTGATTTCCTTTCTGGCTTATCGCGTTGATTGCATTGATAAGAGGCTAGTGTGTGTGATGCCGGTTAGAGATGCAATCGGAGCGAACCGTAATGTGGCGGGGGTTCTCTCGGTTCAGTCAGCCTGTTGTTTGGGTTTGTGTGTGTGTATACTAGGTGTGTATGTTTATATGTATCTTTCTCTTTCTTTCTTTCTCTGTCTCTCTCTCTCTTTCTTTTTTTTCTCTCTCTCTCTTTCTCTTATTTTCTTTCTTTTTTTCTTCTCTCTCTCTCTCTTTCTTTCTCTCTCTCTCTTTCGTTCTTTCTCTCTCTCTCTCTCTCTCTCTCTCTCTCTCTCTCTCTCTCTCTCTCTCTCTCTCTCTCTCTCTCTCTCTCTCTCTCTCTCTCTCTCTTTCTTTCTCTCTCTCTCTCTCTCCTTTCCCTCCCTCTCCCTCTCCCTTACCCTCCTCTTCCCCCTCCCTTACTCTCCTCTCCCC
>NW_028234403.1:1727964-1730464 GCF_977035675.1 Penaeus japonicus | reverse complement strand
TTACCATTATCATTAGTAATAATGATGATAGTAGTAATAATCATAATGATAATGGTAATACTAATGATAATAAGGATAATGATCATCATAACAGCAATAATAATATTGATAATAATGATAAATGATAAATGATAATGATAATAATATTAATATTAATAATTCTCAAAATAATAATGATGATAAAAATGAAAATAATAATAATGATGATGACGATGATTATAATAATAATTATTATAATTATATTAGTAATAATGATAATAAGAATGATAATGTTAATAAGAATGAAAAGGATAATGATCATATATTGATAATAATAGTTGGAGTAACGATAATAGTAATGATAGTGATAATAATGATAATGATAATAATGATGATAATAATGATAAAAATAATGAATAGTTATGACAACGACTATACATACGGATAATAATAAAAAAAATACCATAATAACAATAATAACGATAAAGTACTACTACCAATAAGAATAACAACAATAATAAAGATAATAACAATAATAATGATAATGATAATGATAATACCAGCAACGACCCCATGATTCTCTCCTTGCAATCATTATATATATATATATATATATATATATATATAATATATATATATATATTTATATATATATATATATATATATATATATATATATATATATAAACTTCACCGTCCAAAAAGTTCGCAAAAACTTTTCACCTAAAATTTGCTTCCTGCAAAAGAAGTTTCCCAATTCTCTAACTGAGTCGTCGTGTTGAGCCATGGCTTCGAGAGGTCGTGTTGCTTATGTGTGTTGAATGTATGTATGTATGTATGTATTTTTTTTTTTTTTTTTTTTTTTTGGGGGGGGGGTTGGTTTTTTTTTTTTTTTTTTTTTTTTTGGTTGTGTCGTGTTTGTTTATGTTGTGTTTGTTTGTCGATGTTGATGATGTTGTTATGATGGTAGTTTATTTTTATATTTTTTTTTAGTAGTTTTATTATTATTATTATTATTATTATTATTATGATTATGATTATTGTTGTTGTTGCTATTATTATTATCATTATTGTTTTTGTTGTTATTGTTATTATCATTAATATTATCATTATTATGATAATTATTATCATTGCTATTAGTATAATTAGTATTACCAATATTAGTATCATCATTATTACGGTTATTGTTATCATTATCATAATTATTGTTAGTATTATCATTATTAGTAGTGTTAGTAGTGGTATCATTATCATTATTCAATTTGGGTGATTTAGATGTTTCCTGTAGCCTTTAATTTCCGCCTATTTTGTAAGTAAAACACACAGCTGGATTAGTTATGGAAATTCAATCACTTGTTCTTTGAGAAGATAAATTAACGCTTCTCTCTCTCTCTCTCTCTCTCTCTCTCTCTCTCTCTCTCTCTCTCTCTCTCTCTCTCTCTCTCTCTCTCTCTCTCTCTCGTTCTCTCTCTCTCTCTCTCTCTCCCTCCCTCCCTCTCCTCCCTCCCTCCCTCCCTCCCTCCCTCCCTCCTCCCCTCCCTCCCTCCCTCCCTCCCTCCCTCCCTCCCTCTCCTCCCTTCCTCCCTTCCTCCCTGTATTTCCCACTTCCATTTATCTCTCTCTTCCTCTCTCCCTCCTCGAATAAACCCCGCCTCTTTCCTCTCGCCTTCGCCTCCGTGTCCAGGGCCCCGACTACGACTCAGAGACCGAGGAGGTGGACCGTCGGCGCCGCCTTCAGGAGTACGCCGACCAGTGGATGGTCCTGACGCAGGGCGGCCGGATGCTCAGCCCGAACAACACCACCATGCTGAGGTAAGGAGCCGCGCGGCGTCGTGTCGCCTCCGTCGGGGTGGGGCTGAGGTGGGGGCTGGGATGGGGCTGGGAGGCCGTTGCTGGGCCTTCTTGGAGGCGAACGCGCGCACATGCACATGCTCATGTTCATGCTCAGACACATGTTTATGCACATGCACACGCTCATGCTCAGACACATGCTCATGCACATGCACACGCTCATGCTCAGACACATGTTCATGCACTTGCTCATGTTCATGTTCATCCACATGCTCATGCACATGCTTATGCTCATGTTCATCGACATAGACGTGTACATGTACATACCCATACTCATACCCATACCCATACCCATACACACACACACACACACACACACACACACACACACACACACACACACACACACACACACACACACAAATACCCATGTTCAAAATGTTCACCCGCCCACCGAATGCTTCCGCCAGTGAACCAGGCCTACGATTTTGTATCAATACGGCAACTCTTTTTCTTCTAACGACTGCACTGGCGAGAGACAGCGAAGGCGCCGAGGAATTCAATATTCCGGAAGCCTTGTATCCTCTCTCACGCCCATTGTTAAGTGCTGCGGAGGTGAGATTCGTCTCTTGATTAAACTATAAATGGCAATTTGCAGTTCGGGTGTAATTTGCATAATGAAAGCGGCGGTCCGAGCATGAGGGGGGGGGGAGGGGGACGTGTCTGATGA
>NW_028234403.1:1715464-1722964 GCF_977035675.1 Penaeus japonicus | reverse complement strand
CGAGAGCGAGAGAGAGAGAGAGAGAGAGAGAGAGAGAGAGAGAGAGAGAGAGAGAGAGAGAGAGAGAGAGAGAGAGAGAGAGAGAGAGAGAAAGAAAGAAAAAAAGAAAGAGAGAGAGAGAGAGAGAGATTAAGAGTCTAAGTGAACATTTAGCTCGTTGAGAATGCTGTCTATCTTAGTTTATTTTGTAATTATTTGGATCCTAACCTTTTTAGCAGCATTAGATACTAAATTTATATACTAGATATTAACTGCATCTTGTACGATTTACTTTTTTGTAGTTGAAGGTAGATAGATAAATAGATTGATAGATAGATATGTTTATAAGAGAGATAGGGTAGATTTTGATGTGAAAATGGAAAGGTAAATAACCACAGACAGATATAAACATGTATAATGATATGATAATAATGATGATAATAGTAATTATTATGATTATTGTTATTATCATCATCATTGTTATTATAAGAATAAGAGTAACGATGATGATTGCAGCAATGATGATAGATATAATAATAATGATTATGTCTCATCATTATCATCATTAGTGGCTTTAGTGTTATTATCATTATTATTGTTATAATTACTATCATTAGTAATGTTATTCGTAATTATCTGGATCGAAATTGACTTTTATTTCCCTGCTGTTTATCTTGTCACATTTTTTTTTAACTTTTTGCACAACCATGAATGAAGAAATAGAGTTTGTTTTCTAGTTCCATTTCGTTTAAGTGTTTGCAATATTCATCCTTAATCCTCACACATATTGCGTTTCAGATGCAACGGTCCACTAATCACAGGGAACAATGAATAGCTATGCACTTATTAGAGAATATGTGTATGTATGTGTGTGTGTGTGATTACGTACACTTATGTCAGAACAATGAATAGCTATGCACTTATTAGAGAATATTATTATTATTATTATTATTATATTATATTATTATTATATTATATTATATTATTATTATAATATTATAATAATATTAGAGAATATTAGAGAATGTGTGTGTGATTACGTACACTTCTGCCTATGCACGTGCGCATGGGCGATCTGCCCGAGTGTCTCCCTTGGTCTAACCGCGTTCCGCCCGCAGGTTCCCGTGTGACGACGCCAGCGGCTCCGGCGACCTGACGGAGGAGGACGAGGAGGAGGAGGAGGAGGACGGCCTCAGCGAGCCGGAGCGCATTCCCGACGAGGCCGTGCGCGAGCAGTACATGTTCATGGGCAACCTCTACACCCTGACCCACATCCGGACCGACTCGGACAAGACGGAGCCGGTGGTGGACGTGGTGGCGGCCGAGCCAGGTCACGAGGAGGAGAGGCAGGTCGAGCACATAGAGCTCGACCACAAGCTCAATGGCTCGGCCGTCCCCGAGGAGTCGGAGCGCCCCCAAGAGGCCGAGCACGCCGAGGAGGCGGAGGGCAAGGGCTCCTCCCGACCAGCCTCAAGGCCCACCTCGAGACCTGCTTCCCTCATCCTTAGGTCAGTCTTCCCTTCGGACGTCGCGCAGGAATGACCCGCCGGAGGTCGAGGCGCTGCCTGACGTACGACTCCACAGAGACCCGTCAAAGGGACCTGTAGTCTCACAACGCGTCGCGCACGAAAGAATGTTCTGTCGCTGCCTTCTGAAGCAAGTGAATACACATGGTTTAATTTACGGTTGATTTCCTCCCGGTCGACTTGTGACCCGCGTCGACTTCATAAGACTGCAACAAGTATGACAGGATCGCGTGACCTGATCTATGACACAGCCAGTGTTGAAGCCTAGCAAAAGGGCTTCTCCATTCAGTTATTGTTATGCCATGACGTCAGGCTACAACTTGGTGTTGAACTAAAGCTTATGGTAATCTTGTAGAGGCTTCATTCATGATATTCTAAGACAGATTGCAAGGTGATATTGTGGCGTGATTGACGGAAAGTTCTTCGAATAAACAGGACATCTGAATTACGTTGTGTACTTCGCATGTTTATCACGTGGAAACAGAATGACGAGCGACAGGTGCATGGGTCGGTGCATGATCATTTCTCAACATATGCTGCATTCTGTTGTACATTCATACTTCAACTAAGTAATGTAGTTCTACTGAAGAAGCAAATCCTGGCATGCGGCCCAATGCTAAACCAAAATAGTTTATGGAAAAGTAATAGTATATTCTTTAGGTTGGAATAGTCGATTATCATAATATGAGTCTGGAATGCTAGATTCTCCAAAGAATGGATGGGCGGTTAGTTCCCTCTTTCCCTCTTCTCTCTTTCCAAAGCATTCGTTCATGTGATGAAAAGGAAATTGATAGCTTCTGAATCCTGTATTAGATACGGATTTTAAAAGCTTATATCTAAGTTACATTGCATCGTGAAACAGTGATGCAATTTTTCCTCTAGATAAAATTCTGGTAGCCTTTTTTTTTTTTTTTTTTACTTCCATTAGATTCAACCTTACATTAGACTCAACCTTAAAGAAAATCCACTAACTGCCACCTTATTCATCAACATGAGTTTGTTACCTATTATTCTTAATAGAATCATGATCATTCTGGAGGAATTTAGTCATCTCTTAACCGTATTTTTTTCTTCTGATTCTTAAAACTATTTCTCAAACTATGATTAGATTTTTTTCGACATGTTTGTTCTTTTAAATCACGATAGTTTATGAACACAAGATGCCAACAATGAAATGTTTTGGGTCTTTTTAAAAACCGGAGAATTAAGAAAAATGGAGGGTGATCAAAAAGAAAGGAAAAAAAATATTATCTATAAAATGTTTCCTGTAAAGAGAATATAAACCATTGGGGAAAAAAAAGCTGATTATACAAAAACAAATTGATTCCTATGTTATACTTGAAGACTGCCGTGAAATCCAGCTTCAAATTGCTATGTTATCATAAACTACTCGCGCATATTAATTTTATGATTACCATTACGTTTTCCATGCGACAGTAGTAAAAATTAAACGATTAAGCCCCATTATATGGACATGAAAAAAGTTGGCTTGACTTTTTTTTTTTTTTTTCTTCTTTCTTTTTTACATTTCTATCAATTCATGTCTTGTACAATTAGTTTATATCTTCTTATTTTTCTGCATATCCCCATTCATCATTTTGAAACTGGTATGACTATTTTGAAAGTAATAAATATTACTGAACAGGTACTATGACTTAAGCGATTGCTGTAACCTGTTAAAGGAATGAAATTTCGCTGTATATAATTCATAGTGGCAAGAGCTATTGTAATGTAACAGACATGTATTTTGGTACAAATTAAACTGGTGTGAAATTGGAGTGCTTATTAGGCCAGTAAAGGCACTAGTAATTCAAAAGCTATTAAACCACAGAAGCTCCCTGGTTGGTCGCAATGAGACACTCATCGCAACGTCATTCATTGCACAGAAGAAAAACCCCATTGGCTGAAAAAAAAAGAAAAAAAAGAAAAAAAAGGGACTGTGGGATAGTGACTCAGATTCAACTGAACTGAAAACGAGATTATAATTAGAGAGGATTTTCATGTCTATTGTTACGCTGGAATAGAAATCCTTCGTCGACCGCACTTCATCAGTACCAGCTGATCAGGTCTGCTTGATAAATAGCCTGTAACCTTATGGTGCTGTTGCTAGCTCTATGAACACTGCCCTTCGGATGTGATCGACGCACTTTTCGAAAGAGGAAAGTGGTAGTCACTCTGAAATCCCGCAAAGTCATTGATTATTAGTTCTTATTTTAGATTCTTTGTACTTCTCCTTAGAACACATACTGTCAGGTTGTATCCTTTCCCTAGAATGTGCTGATCATTTTCTGGAATAAGTAGTATCTAATGCGTTCAGCAAGCAGTGCCAATTACCATAGTTATACACACATGGTGCATTCAGTTCCTCTTATTGATAAAATGATTGACAGAAAAGTACCGACTGGCCTTGATGTCTGAGACCATTCTTAAAACCAATTACTGTACTGGAGATGGTGTGAAATTGCCCTTTTGTAATTATAAATCTAACCGCATGTTTTTCCTTGACACAATGGACACTATTTCAAACATCACATACTCATCTCTAGGTATTTTTTGGGGTGTAAGCTGTACATCAAAGGTGTCATACTGATTAATGTTTCGTCTAGTTGCTGAATTTTCTATGTATTGGAAATGTAGTGACAACTTTAAAAAAAAAAAAAAAGCTAGTCTCTTTTTTCTATAAAAATAGCTGATAATATGGTTGGAGATGTATATTTACACTTTTTAAGCACTATGACCTCCATAGCCACTGTTATTGAAGTGCACTCATTAATATATCACATTTGGAATAAAAGAAAGTTTACAATTATATTATACGGTTCATAAGATAGCAATGAGATAATAAGATATTGGTTATAAGTATTACTTAAGATTTGGCTGTAATTAATCTAAAGATCGGGTTTAAATATAAAGCTTCAAAGCCTTTCATATTATTGGTAAAGTTTACTGGAGGGACCGGCTTCTAACCTTGGGTGGGGCCTTAAACCTGGACTGTGGAGCTTCTAAGGAGGGAAAAGCACACCTGGATTAGCACAGCATTCAGAAATAGTATGTCTTTGTTGGTCATGTTCAAGGTCATTCAGAAAAGTTAGTTGTATGAGCATGTGAGTTAAGAATTCTGTGGAATTCGGAGAATTTTCTTCACGCACAGACACACACGCAAACGCACACACACACACACACACACACACACACACACACACACACACACACACACACACACACACACACACACACACACACACACACACACACACACACACACACACACGCACACACGCACACACGCACACACGCACACACACACACACACACACACACACACACACACACACACACACACACACACACACACACACACACACACACACACACACACACACATACATATATATATATATACATATATATATATATATATATATATATATATATATATATATATATATATATATATATATGCACATAAACTCCCAATCATAGTAGGAAAGTTAATCTGAAAAAAATATACAACATTCCAATAGAATGAACATAAAACCGTTAAAACCGTTAAAACCGTTAAAACTGGTAAAAATAAATTCTGAACATAGTAGGCCTACATGCTAAGGTGATAATTTCTTAAAGAAAATTATCTCTTGCGATTAAAGTGTTAAAAATAACCGCCAAAGAATACCAAATGACTATTGAGAATTGCATGTTTAACCTTTTTTTTCCCTATGAATTTGACATATCATTGAGAACTGAAGAAAGTCATTACGAAAAAGAATACTTACTCAAAGACATACATTTCGAATGCTGTATTTCTCTGTCTAGGCATCAGAACTCACTGTATGTGTCTGTGATCGACTTTGTATTAGATTAAGAATATTCTTAAGTTTACACTTTAAGGAAAAAATCATTATTTACATGTGAATATAACAAGAGTTTGTGTATGATGGTTGTTAAACATATGAGAATGCAAATCCTTGTTATGTACCGAGACTGTCGATGGAATGGCTTTCAAGATGAATTGTTGTTGAAATCCAAATATATGCCTGATCTCTTTTAAAAAGCATTTGGTGTTGCTACTTCCTTATGTAGGGGACCCCATGGTAGTAGGCTTTCTCTCTCTCTCTCTCTCTCTCTCTCTCTCTCTCTCTCTCTCTCTCTCTCTCTCTCTCTCTCTCTCTCTCTCTCTCTCTCTCTCTCTCTCTCTCTCTCTCTCTCTCTCTCTCTCTCTCTCTCTCTCTCTCTCTCTCTCTCTCTCTCTCTCTCTCTCTCTCTCTCTCTCTCTCTCTCTCTCTCTGTGTGTGTGTGTGTATGTATGTATGTATGTATGTATGTATGTATGTATATATATATATATATATATATATATATATATATATATATATATATATATATATATATATATATACATATATATATATATATATATATACATATATATATATATATATATATATATACATACATACATATATACATTATCTATATATATATGTATATATGTATATATATATACATATATACACACATGTGTGCATGCGTATACACTTTATAGCAACATTACCTTACATACTGACAATAGGAACTAAGGAAAACTCCTCACCATACAGGATAATAATGGATACTGCAATACAGGACTTACTTGCAATCAACGCAAGGAAATTCCCTCGCATGTAGGATACCAACGTGAACTTGTAGTGAGAAAAGAGATTTTGGAAATCAACAAGCAACATCCTCGACTGACACCGTGAGAGAAGAGGGTGTGAAGTTATGCAATAAACACAGAGAGGTTTCGAGATGTCTCAGAGTTTTTGGAAAGTTGGATTGAGATTTTGGTATTTAAGAGTGAATCAGTGGGGGGAAAAATATTATGTTATGATGAAAATAGTAATAATAAAGCTCACAATTTTTTTTTTTTTTTTTAACTTTTCAATTTTACAATTTCCCTTCGCTTCTGAAATCCAGTATTATCATTGATGTTTTCCTTCACATCACATTGTATATTTTTAATTGTTTTCTTCATGATTGTCCTCATACGTAACTAGAGTGCAAAATGCCCATTATATAAATTTACCATTTTGCTTTGTATCGTTAAACAGATGACGGATTTTTTGTCAATTAATTTCATATCAAGGTAAAAGTAACAAACGTCTTCAACATACTCCGTTTTAATCCCGTGATTTCTTTTATTTTATTATATTATTATTATTTTTTTTTTTTTTTTAACGGTCTCTTTAATCGAATGACTGTAATCTACTGTATCCTGCACTCAATGCGTTGATGCAGATCCTCTTGATTCTATCAAACAGAAACAAAACTCTTATATTTGATCGGGACCGTTTGACCATTTGACCGTTTGACTCCAGCTTCAGCAACTTTAGAATGGTTAAAGCGACCTAATAACTTTGACTATTCAGGACCCTTCGTCCTTACAGAAGGTGAACATTGATTAACTGTAGTCGTTTTGAAGGTGCTTTTGCGATTGGCAGATTAGGCTCTGACGTCTATGAAACCGGTGAAGTTAGTGCGCGTGACATCTGTAAACTAGTAGCATACTGGTCATTCTCTCTTCCTAGCAAGTACGAATATATTTCAGCATGTCAAGCCGTGCTTTGTACACTTCAGTGCCACTACTACTTAGCACTGCTGTAAAAGGCTGCAGCTCTCTCTCTCTCTCTCTCTCTCTCTCTCTCTCTCTCTCTCTCTCTCTCTCTCTCTCTCTCTCTCTCTCTCTCTCTCTCTCTCTCTCTCTCTCTCTCTCTCCCTCCCTCTTCCTCTCTCCCCTCCCCCTCCCTCTCCTCTCTCTCTCTCTCTCTCTCTCTCTCTCTCTCTCTCTCTCTCTCTCTCTCTCTCTCTCTCTCTCTCTCTCTCTCTCTCTCTCTCTCTCTCTCTCTCTCTCTCTCTCTCTCGAAATGTTTGGTCAGGGGTCATTGGGTACGCGGGTGGGTAATGGAGATCTCAGGTTCTTCAGCGACTGATAGTTTCTGATGGCTGCTTCATTATGTTT
>NW_028234403.1:1672964-1710464 GCF_977035675.1 Penaeus japonicus | reverse complement strand
TAGATGATATAAGAGTTATGATACAATAATACAGTTCCTTCAACCACTCCGGAGATGGTGATACTAAGCGTTTAGTATGAACCATAATTTCTCAATGACTTATTAAACTAAAGGGGGACAAAATGTCTATAAATCTAAATCTTCTTACAACGCAGCTCAGGTTGCTTTGGTCATGATTAATATACAAAGAATGCAATGTTAATCACAACTTACCAGCACTGATCTAGTAAATTATTGAAAAATATCTCAAAATCCACAGAAAATGTGATTATAGGTGCATCTAATGCTGGATAAAGAAGTAACACATTACCTCAATCTTCTTTTGTTTTAGAAAATCATACCCTTACATAAATTTATCGTTTTATCTTACTTCTACTAGATTTAAACGAGTAAAAAATAAAATAAAAAAATCCCGCAACTTTTCTCACAATTTGAAGTTCAACATCTCTGGTCAGTCCTTGTAATGAGCAGGAAGCGAAAGTGCTGGGCTGTCTCCACTCTTCCGACACTGAAGAGCTGGGAAGCGGGCAGTGGGGGCGTCCCCAGTGGCTAGGGGTGCGAGACGGTCTTGCTGCAGGGCCAGATCGGTTCAAATCCAACCGGGTGCGAAAAATTCTTCGCAAGAACCTTCAAAATTTCAAACGCGCATTTCCATAGAGAAGAAGGCTGCCACTGAGAAACAAAGACGATCGAGACTATGGTCCGCGCTCATGCTGATGAGCACAGGCCTCAGCCTCTATATAGGAGGTAGTCACAACAATAAGTAAGTTCGTGCTATTGGAAGCCTATAAATTCTTAGAGTTGCTATTGTCAGTTTAATGATGACAATTTGCACCTTTCTCCTTGGAAGGACTGGTTAAGTATTTGCTAAATAGATATTATAATATTGTTATTTGATATTCTCTGGGGATAATTCACAAGCTAGTCACCTACAATGTATCCAACAAGAGATGTGCGTCTTCTATGATAGTTATCAAAACATCATATAAAAGGCATCCCCACTTGCTGTTGGGTCACTTTTTTAATCATGAACATTATGTTGTTTTTTTTATATCTGAATTAAAAAAAAAAAAAGTAATATAAGTCTCAAACAATTCCTTAAGTTCCTAACATCACAATGAAATGGATCCAAGGATAAGGTGACGTTAAAAAGAAAATAAAGAGACAAACGATAAGGAGAAAAGGGAACTGCAGAACTGTACCACATGATAAACAAGAGAATTTTCTTGGAAAAGATGATTCAGGATAGGATGTCTCTCATCCTATATTAAAGTATTTATGGTATCTATTTATAAAAAAAATGGACCAAAAAATAACAATAATAAAATACAAAAATGTTAAGGGTATATGCCACAAAGTATATGTAATCTAAGCATACATATACTCTTAGGAACATCGGATTTCAAATCCTATCCTGTTGGTCATCCGTTGTAAATAATTTAGAAGGCTTTTAAAGTGGCACATTGGAAAGTCAACAGAACACATCGGGAATGTCACTGTTAAAAGTGGTTAAAGATGAAGAGACAGAACTTCTAACATGACTCACTTTAAAGACTATGTTTCACATGATAAGCACCATTCAGAGAGAAATAAAGAGATAGAGATGGAGAAGACTTTCTCACCAAGCGTGTTTATTTCCTGTACATATATACACAAAAAACCTATTTAAAGCTCGGTCAAGTCTCCAGTTTATATCATCATCACCAAGCATTACTGGATCATCACAAACAGTCACAGTTCCTCACAATTAAGCAGTATTACAGCATTAATTTTACTCCATTTACTCTCTGCACATTATAAAAATCTTTATTATATATTATGGTCTAAGTACAAGCTATCACGCGAAGGACTCCTTATTCGAGGCATCCTCCAGGTCCTCACTGATGGCTGACATTGCTTCACTACACGGTGAATTCGGGAGCTCCAGTCTGTTGAGAGAGATTAAAAGGGTATTATTTCTCCGGTAGAGGAACTCTGAATTTGCAATATGAAGGAGACAAGAGACAAGTCTGTCTATACTTTTCTCCTTGATATGATATGAGAGAATAGAAGAAAGGTAAAAGCCAAAAAAGAGAAAACAAAAGAAAAATATATGAATGATTAAAATTCATTATTTCCAAAAATAAAAATATAATCTGCCTGATAACTATCTTTCCAGTAAAAATATCTATACCTTAATTTCATTAGTTCAATATAACAATGTCTTTTTATAAAAAAAATATACCTATATATATAAAATGCATACACACATTTATATGAAAAACTCTTTAAAGATTTGGGCATGAGAAGTTTAAACAAAACAAAATTTAAAACTTGCAGTATCATTCATAAAAAGCACCAACAGCCTCAGAATTATTCATCTAGCCATTTGCACTTTGCAAGAAGTAGTTTCCCAATAACTATAACTTTTACAGGCAATCTCTTCATGAACAAATGCAAAATTAAGATCACTTGTAGAACAGATATTGGTCAAAGAGGGAAACAAAGTATTATTCTACAAGTAAATTAAAGTCTTAAAAACTAATAAAAGATACACCTAGCCTTCTTCACCTTCCAAAACCAACTGAAAAAAGAAAGAAAGAAAAGGGGGGGCATGCATTATTCACTCTAAAATAAGATAAAAATAATACTATGAGAAAAAAAAAAATTATATCTATAGTCTAATAACTAGCACTCATTATCTGACTTATATCATGAAATATAATCATAATTCACAAAAAAATCAAAATAAAATGTCAACTTCCATTTACATTTAGAGCATTTCTTCCACACATGAAACAAAAAACATTACTAATAATAACATTTTTATTCCTTTTTAGCCATACTCACTCCTTTTCAGATACAGACATACATATGTATGCTTCAATATCTGTGTATAGATGAACATTTGTATTTATGTAGAGATTTCATGAGTGAGTGTATGTGTAGCAAATAATGAAAGTAAGTGGAGAGTAAGTATGTGCAATCATCAAATTATTAATTACATTCAAGAAGCATTTACAAGCATACTTAGGATCTGGGTTTTTCATAAAAAGCATTAGTTTTGCAAATCATAAAAGGCAAAAAAGGTTGTTCAAAGCAGGTTAGGTGCTCAAATATCTACTGGGTAAAATTCCCGATCATATTCAATATATACAGATGTCATTTTTAACATTAAGAATATCTTTAAATCACTTTTAAAAAATCCAGACTTGTTTTGGGATTCTTGTGCTAACAGGAAAGTGATATTATCCTTATATTTATGGATGCCAATCTGACTTCCCCCGGAATATGTGTTTTACAAGTCAGATTTCCTTTCAACAAAAATGTTTTGATTCTTGATTATAAGTATAAGTATAAGTATAAGTATATAAGTATATATATAAGTATATATATATAAATATGTATGTATTATATATATAAATATATATATATATATATATATATATATATATATATATATATATATATATATATATATATATAATAATATATATATATACATATATATATATTAATATATATATATTATTATTATATATATATATTATATATTATATATATATATATATATATATATATATATTATATATATATATATATATATATATATATATATATATATTATATATACATATATATATATATATATATATATATATATATATATATATATAAAAGTAGGAAAAAAATTCAATCTCTCATAGCAGATACTTGTAAAAAATTGGATCATATGAAACACTATCTGCTATATTGCAATCATCTAAGACCTACAGTTGCTAATATCTATAATATTGATATACAGCAGATCCATACAATGTCCCATATTTGAAAAATAACAAGCACTTAAAATTCAAAATTGCCCTTGAAAAAAAAAATCACTTTCTGTAAGCACAAGAAATTCTTCACAATTAAAGGATTTATAACTTTATTTAGCAATGCTAATAGCACTGGTAAGTTTAAAAACAAAAATAAAAATAATCTAAACATATAACTGATCTCCTGAGCTTAATATCTAAGAGTAAATGATAAACGTAACTAGAAAACAAATATTCTGAGTTGAGCTAAATGGTTAGACAGTCAATCAACCTAGGCAAAAAGTCTTCAGATATCAAACAGACATTCAGATATCAACAATGGGACTAGATCATAAAAATCAAGTCCTTAATTAAATTTGTCTGCATTTTCCAAAAAATAAAATCTTCAATAACAACTTATAACTTATTTTAGAATCAAAACATGAATGAATCTTGTAAAACTAATTCCTGTCTTTGCATCACGGAAACCTACATTAGTGTATTTTATCTCATTGGCTGCTTAGCTTTGGCTGGCAAGCATGTCGTGTTCAAATTCAGAAGACTGGCATTAACAACTGGCAATATGAATGGCCAGGGAAAATATGCATTTTTAGATGTTACAATTTTATACTATGCACTGCTGTAGTATAATTTCTTTATTTCATTCACTTGAGCACTAACTTGGCCGCTTTGGCAAAAGGGAATGCCGCAAAGCCAACTATCTTCCCCAATTACCTGTCAAGCTGCTGCACTTCTGAAGGAGGAGTGCGAAGCGTAGAATTGGAGGAGGACCTCTGTTGCCTCAAGGACGCAGTCAGATAAGAACTCAAGCTGCCGTCGCTGTCGCTGTCACTAGAAACAAAGAAGTATGGTCCAAGGAGGCACAAACACAAGGGCCCAAGCCAGGCACCAGACTCAAGCCATGGGGCAGGTAAGGCACGCAAGCTTTGTTAATAACACGCAAAAGCTACTCACAATATACCCAGCCAAGGAAAACTGTGGAGAAAATCTGGTGAATTTCAAAGGTATCTGGTTTGGGTATGGGATAGGTGGTTACTAAGGCTTTGCTATAGTAAAATTATGCACAAAGTCTAAATCATATTAGCAGATGGTTTGTACATGAGCACTATTATGCCAATCCTATTGCAATTCATTCTATGGTAATACATTAATCATCTTAATTCATGCTATAATAATACAGAGTGGGACAACACTTGGAATGTGGTTAGACATAAAGCATTTTTATGAGATAATAATCATTGTTTTCTGTTAATGTTTGGCATGTAAGCATGCAAGACATACAAAGGTGAGGAGGTTAAAAGATTGAGAAGTTTGGGCAACTTTCATATTATAAAGGAAAGGTATTCAAGATTGCCCTGGCGTGAAGCAGTGAATTTGGTAGAGTCATGTTCCCTGTACTGCCATAGGCCTGCAGACAGGATATTCTGCCTAGAAGAAATCCTATCCCAAAGACTGGGAGTCGTAGCTTGGTACTGCTATTCTTGGGAGTGAAGTTACCTGTCGGATAGGTCGGAGTCGGAGTCAGAAATGTCACCCTGGATGGCCTGCTGGAGGTCCTCAATCCTCTTGAATGCCAATTTCAGGTCACTCTTGAGGGTGATGACTTCGGAGTCCGACAGTTCCAACTGCTTCTCCAACTCGTTCTTCTTGTTGACGGCATCGGTGTGTCTCTGCTGCAAGGCTGAAAGGTCCTCCTTGGACTCACGCAACTGCCTTCCAAGTCTCTTGCTCTGGTCTTGAGCCTGACTCTCCTTGAGCCGCGCTGCATCACACTCGCTCGTCAGACGTTCAATCTGGTCCTTCAAGCGACCTATTTGACTCTGCAAGACAAATTTGAATGTATATTAAAGACCCTACCACAGGTAGATAAGCATGACTACATCAGTTAAAGGTTCTAAAAATATTTTTCTTCTTGATTCAAAGACAAAATGAAAATTAATCTTTTTTACTCCAGACTTACCTCTAATCTTTGCCTAGTTGTCTGCTCAAGCTCTAGCTTAGACTCAACCTCCTTGATCTTCATCTCGAGGCGGCGCTGAGTGTGGATGTTTGCTGTCTCTCCTTCTAGCACCTCTACCTTGCTGGTCAATTCTAACATTCTTTCCTGAAGAACCTGTAGACAAGGAACATGTATTTAGAATCCCAATAATCAATTAAAGTCCAGGTAATTTGGATAAATTTGGAGTTCCTGGTTCCTCTAACATCAAAATGAAACACTAGTGCCTAAGAAGTATGCATATGTAATAAGAAAGAGGAAATGAAAGACATCAAAAATAATTATCACAGACAATAAATATATATACCTGCTCCGTTATATAAAAAAATATGTATGTTAAACTTTTCTATTCACTAGAAACACCATGCTTGTCACCCTTATTACTTACCTGTTTACTGTGTTCTAGTTCTGCAATTTGTTGTGATTGTTCTGAGAGGGTGATCTGGTCTACAGACAGCTGAGACACAACAGCCTTGTATTTCTTCATTACCTCAGCCACCTCTTCTTCACTTTCTTCCAGCTGAATAGAAATCATGATTGTTAGTTTTATTGTCAATAGTTAACATAAGAATGTACACTCCATTTTCTCATTTTCTAGAGTAAGCTGGATTTACAAAGGTCATATACGCTGAAGTCTCGTTGGTACATTAACTAACCTGTGTTTGTAATTCTGACTTTTCTTTGCACATTCTGGCACACTTATCCTCTGATTCATTCTTGTATCTCAGAACTTCTTCCAGTTGGGAATTGATTTCTGAGAGATCTGATTCAGCTGACTGGCGAGCCTTGATAGCTGCAGTCTTAGCAAATTCTGCATCTTCCAACTGAAAGGAAAAAGCCTATGATTAAAGAAGATGAAGGAGAAGAAGAAGAAAATCAATAAATACAGCTAGTTATTTACCCTATTAAAAGCTTATTCAAACCTTTTCAAAATACATTCAAAGTCCATTAATCTAAAAATCTGAAAGTGGATGTGTGTCAAGTGGATGAATGAGAATGAATGAAATCTGAAATGTGTGAATCGCTAAAATAAAGCTCACCTTGATATAGGTAATGGAATGTAATTTGAAATAACAATCATTTCAAGAATTAAACTATAAAAATATGAGCTTCCAGTAATGGTACATACTCAAGCAAAGTCACTCCACAATAACCTAACTAATTATTCCAACAAATAACAGCAGAGTAATACTTTCAACAAAAAGAGCATACCCACTAACACCTCGCTTCAAAAAGAGCCAAACGTTACCTGAGTTTTCAGCTGTCTAACGAGAACCTTGTGACTGCCCTCAGACTGTGCTTTCTCCAGCATAGTCTGTGTATCACGTAACAAGACCTTAGTCTTCTTCAGCTCTTTCTTGAGCTTGTGTACATAGTCTTCATCAACATGGGTGATGGTGCGGTCTTGCAAGTCGGTTATACGCCTCTCTAGCTCGTGCTTCTCACGCACCAACATTGTTCTCTCTTCGTGCTCGTTCTCTAGCTGTGCTTCCAGTGCTGTAATATTGTATGGATTATTCATAACTGTTGTTAGTCTTATTAGCTCCCTAAAAGAATTATAGTTATGTTTATAGTTTTAAAACACTTTATATGGAAAACTGGTTCCTACAACCTTTTTGTACACTGGAATTTCCATAATCAACAATCATAAAGGAAAATTATTTAAAACAGAAGCCTTTCAATCTATAAAGCTATGACCGTACAGTAATATCATGGTAATATTTTGTTTAATAAACTGCCTTAAACACTATTGCTGAAGGCCTAGATCTTCCCTGAGAACTCTGTATTGAGCAAAGACAGTAAATATCTTGTTTTGAGGGGGTAGTAAAAGTTGTGGTATTCCTTTTAATTAACTACTTAGAGAGTGAGAGGTAAAAGTGATAGAAGAAATGAAACTTACATGCTTTGCATAAGGACTAAAGCAAATCTTGGGTTCAAGTCCCAAATGTGGAAAATAGGCAGAGAAGAAAAACTGTTGCTTCCTTCTTGACCTCATGGATGAGAATTCTTAGGACATTTTTTCAAAGAAAAGAATCAGATCTGAAGATAATTTGCCAAACATTACCTTTTACTTTCTTTTGGGCAGCTATTCTGACTTCCTCCAGCTCCTCTTCTCTTTGGGCCATCTCGCGGCGATTCTCCTTCCTCATTTGCTCTATGCTCATTTCTAATCGCACCTTTGCGCCCTCTAGCATTTGCACCTGCCCTGCTAAGTCATCTAGCTCCTCCTCCTGTTGATAAAGCATTCATGGAATATACACAAATGAAGAAAATATAATCACAATCATATTTAACATTTCAGGTAACTACTATAGGCCAGCCATTATTATGCTGTACGTCTTTTTAGACACAGGACAGCAACGAGTTACAAACCTGATCTTTGATGCGCATCTCTAGGTCATGCTTGGCCTTCTTTAGTGTTGCAATCTCCTCCTCGGTCTTCCCTGTGAAGTTCAGGTCCTCAATTTCCCTGTTGAGGGATGCAACTTTCTCTTCCTTCAGCTCCAACTCTAGCTTCAGGGTCTGCCAAGAAAGAGGTAGATAGTTAATTTATGTTTACTGCAAATTTTATGAGATAACAAAACTGACCGGCGGTGTAGCCTGTCTTGTTAGCAACCTGGATTTACAACCATATTTCTATATCATAGAAGGTCTATCCAATTCTTCCGAACATTATCCTTCACTGACAGATTATTCTTCACAAACCTCATTCCCATAATGATTTATAAGTGCTCTATGACAACCTACTTTACTCACTAGTTGATGTACACAAAAACTACTTAATTAATCACGCAAATTAATTGGTTCTATTTGGTGATGTAAAAACTTATATCGTTACTGATAACTTTCTGAACAGGTTATAACATCTTTCAAGCTTAGCTATATGTTTCATTACAACATTTTACTTATACAAAATATCATATTTAGATAATACAGTGATGTAAAAGTGAATCTGATGTGGTTTTCAGTAAGCCAAATTCTTGAAGCTTCCTGGAAGAGACGTAATATCATTAATCTTGGTAGATAAGAAGGCTACCTGATAAATTATAACATCATGGCCCAAAACTGTCCCTCTTATCAAAGACAATCAACCAAATGTGTATACAAATCAGCAACAACCCATTCCACAGTCTGTATGCTGTTCTCATTCTCTAATTGTATAATTTCTATCAGTTAACCATGCTCGAACTTTTAAATGAGTCATTGATGTATATTCCAAACAAATAATCCATAGATCAACTGCCAAGAACATGCTTAAAGAGGCCCTGGATAATCCACCTTGACATTCCTTAACAATTGTCAAATTTGATAACACCTTGAGGTCATTCTGACAGATTTTGAAGTTTCATTATCTGTAAAAATGTATAATGCATATCATATCCGTTACATCCTTAGGTAATGAAAATAACTGTTAATAAATAAAAACATCCCATCCGCATCTTTGCTACATATATTCAGAGTATTTCTCCAGAGCGAAATAACAAAACGCATTCTTCCCTGTGCTTTGTTTTCACCTGATCCCCAGACCCACCCTATGTAATATAAGCACATGAGAATCCAATAACAGGTTCACCTTCGAAGCCAAGGTGACTTTGGCAGGTCAGGTCAACAATAGGAATATGATCAGGTGAGGCTGGTGAATGTCACCAGGTCAAGTTACTACCCAGTCTCTCGGGTTTAGGACTACCTTACAATACCCTTAGTTGTAGCCAGCCAGAAGTTCATCAACATGTTAAAAGCAACGAGAGAAGGTACTGAGACTTCAATGAGCCCTTGAACTGCATATATCAACATTATAAATGCGTTCACCTGCTGTTGCCAGAATCTCTTGACGGCCGCATTCCTGACAGGAGTTGTGTATCTAAGGGAAGTCTGGTCCCTGAGGAGAGAACAGTCTAACGGGTCCTCGAGCTCCTTCATGCCGCCGTCTTGACCCGGCGAGGTTGCCTCTGCGGGGGGAGGGGCGGGGGGGAAGGCCTCTATGGGTGTCACGTCCCCATCCACGGTGCAGGGCGGCGGGGGGAGGCAAGTCTCGACCTTCTTCTCCACAGAGCCGTTGGTGACGCAGTTCTCCTCGGCGGACGAGAACTGGTTGAAGACGTCATTGGAGAGTTTTCGAAGCGCGGTCGTTCGCGGAGGGTCCTGCGTCGGGGACAGGACCTCCTTGGTGCTCTTCACGCCGAGGCCTTCCCACTGGGCGATGCGCTGTCGCACTCGCTCCCTCGCCTCGACACTCACGCGTTTCTCTTTCATGTTTTCCCTTGACGCTCGAGTGTTTTCCCAGCGACAAACACTTTCGTACTTTCTCTTTCTCTCGAAGCTTAACTGCGCTGGGAGTTCAGTTCATTGTTCGGTGCGCTATTTCTAGCCTTACTTGAAAAAAAGAAATAATTTATCCAAATTACTCTACGATACCTTTGCACAAAATGTAGGTAACCAAGATGTTGCAGGAGATACACGGAAAAAAAATATCCCAAAGCGTGGCAGGACTTGTTCCCAATATGGGATTGGTTGCTTACGTCACAATTCTGGGGAACCTGCTATTCCTGCTTTCTTGAACTGATTTCAATATCACAAGCGGTCCTCAAGTTCTCGACATTCTACCGAATTCCCTCATGAAAATCCAAGAGGACGACCTCGCTTCCCATAAACGCAAACTCGCACATCAACGAAACACGACGACGATAATGGTGCGTCCACGAGCGCATACAAATGGCCAGGGCAAGGCACTGGCCGCGGCGTCCTTCTTATACATGCGGCATCTCTACTACCATGCTTCCCACGACTTGCACAACTGCGCTAGGGCTTATCACGCCGCATACAAAAGACGACAAGACGGTGTCGAAATGACGCGACGACGTCAGCTGAAGACAAAACAGATTGGAAACTGTAAACTAATTTCACTCTCACATGACAAGCGTCATTTACAAGTTAACATCTATATCACTAACACTGATTTAACTTTCACGGAAAGATCGCAATAACAAGATAGTCCAGACGTATAACTAGACCCTGGAGAGGAGGCTCCTTGGAGACACCGTCCATATACCCACCGCAGGTCCTCATATCAGGTAGGCCTTGTACCACTCACAGCCCCCTAGGCTACACAAAACAACCCGACTAAACCCCCCCGTAGGATAATTTCACTTTCCACAATTATCTAAGCTCTATAAACGTCAACACTCGTCATAAATATCACTTTTCATTCACTGCAAAACGAAAACACAAGGCGAAGAGAGCGTCGGCAGACACACGATCACCACCGCTTCTATGACCACACTGACTCGGTTTCGTCTGACCTGCAGAAAACGGGAGACGGGAGGTCGGAGCGCCGCAGTTGGCAAGCATCAGCGTTTGCGACCTTTTAAAAGACTATCAAAACAACAGATATACACTCTCTAAATACTAAAAAATAAAAATATACATTCGCAAGAGATACGAACAATTTAAATTTTCAAGTAATCAACTTTAAGAACATGGTTAAGAATTGATAACATGCAAGACGCGCTGGCAACTCGTCCATAACAGTACCAGTCCCCTGTAGGAACCTGGATTGATTCATGTGTCTCCCTATCGCATCTCGCCCATGCCTTTTGCCGAGGGACTTACAGCGCTAAACGGCCTCCTTTATTTAGATACTGATGGCCGAACAAGAGGATGAATGAAGCGCATGGACGGAAATGCGAGAGAGGTAATTCCTCCTAGGAGCTGAGCCTCACATCTCGCTTAGGTCAAAATACCGCGCAAAAACTTGTTTTAAACGCAAGCATCGCTTTTAGACATATACTATTAATCACTGTTCCCAAAGAAAACAACTTCCGACGGGCAAAATGGCTATAATATCCGACCGACAGAAAACAAGTAAGCCTCTCAAATCCTGCTAGAAAAAAAAACAAAAACATTCCACAACAACAGAAATCTAAGCTTATCAAAGACGCATCTGAGCTTATCGACGATTCAGGTTTGGGCGTAGGATGCTTGCCCGCAATTCTCTTGGGTGTTGGGGGAGGGGAGAGGGGGAGAGGGGGGAGGGGGGGTCAAATAGAGCACGGCAGCCTACCCATGGACCTTACACCTCACTAACCTCACCTGCGACAGCTGTACTACTACGCGTTCCAAAAAAGCGTAAACACCATTCAAATACGCAATACAAAGGACAAGACGATTTAATTGCGTTATATCATACGCATTAACTTTATTTCCATTCAAAGAAACTACTTGAATTACACATTATTCAGAACTCAGAAGAAAAAAAAAATCGATACGTCATTCTCGCTAAGAAGAAGAAGAAGAAGAAGAAGAAACAAAAAAAACATAATTTTCTCTTCCGAAGACATAACCGAAGACTATCTGCAAAAATAAAAAAAATCTCGCATAGATCGCATTGCAGAGAAAACCACGTATCTCATTACCGACGAAGGTTACTTACTATCCCCCAGACAGTGTCACCGGAAGTAAGCGAGGCACGTGGTTCTCAGGGCCAAGGGAAGGTATGTATGTGTGTGTGCATGTGCATGTGTGTGTGTGTGTGTGTGTGTGTGTGTGTGTGTGTGTGTGTGTGTGTGTGTGTGTGTGTGTGTGTGTGTGTGTGTGTGTGTGTGTGTGTGTGTGTGTGTGTGTGTGTGTGTGCGTGTGTGTGTGCTATAATCCTTTGTAACACACCTCCTACTATACGAAGCCCTGAGACAGTATTTTATTCAGCTCTGATCTAAGATTACGATTTTAATTTCGTTCGCAACATATTTCAGTTATTGAAATCGATATGTTATTTGCAATAGGCATAGGCAGGCACTCTTGCGCTTTAATTAAATTCCGATGTGCCTTGGCCAGCATCGCATCTAAATAAATATAAGACCACGGTTCTCGTGTTTGCTTTCAATAGCACGTCACATCTCAATCTAAAATTAGGAATATCATGGAATAGTCACCATGTCTAATCGAAGGCTAAATACCGCCGCTTTTCCCGCCATAAAACATTTCCTTCCCCCTTCCCCCTTCCCCCTCCCCTCCCCCCCCCTCCCCCTCCGGCTCCGGCGTGTGGTCGGTCAGCCTATCATGTTTAACCTTGGCCGGCGATCCGAGTCTCGGGCAGCAGGTGCGCGCGCTCGCCTCTCGTGGCTGATTCCCGAGCGTGCTTCCCTTGACACTCTTGCACGCTGCACGGAGGGAGGAGGTCCAGGTCCCCCCTCTTACGCCACGCCACACTTTCTGGGAACTTGCGGCGGCTCTTCCAATCAACATCCGCGGATGACTTTCCGGCGTCATCCGACACGGGGTTTGCTTGCCGCCATATTGGACACGAAAAAATAAAAATAATAATAATCTACATGTTTTTGGTACAGATGCGTTTCCTCCCTCGACCGACCTGTTTCATAAACCGGAAGAACATAATATTTCCGAAGTTTATAAGTAGGAAAGGACGAAAATCGGCATAAAAATGAATATCGTAACAAGCATATTTCAAACACCCTTGCGTGTCCTGGGCCTCCCAATTCTATCATTATCATTTACCAGCCAACTTTCCCCTCCGAGATCACCGGAAACGCCAGCATCCACCCGACACTGGATTACCTACCACAGTCGAAACTCCACAAAAAAAGACAGGGAAAAGTGGAAAAAAGGAAAAAAAAACGCGAGACATAAGAAAACGATCTGCTTGTGACCACTATCGCCGCCACCCAACTTTAAAACCCAGACTCTAATAATGCTCTCATACTTTCGATAGCTAATTTCTCAGAGTAGTTTGTATCTTGTTTTGCATTTGTCATCTCGCTCTTTGTCATTGCTATGCCGCACGATTCCGCGGGGAGAGGCGAGACCGGCCGTTTAAATAGACGAGAGGCGTCGTGGCCAATGTTACCACAACTGGACCCAAGTGACCATTGACAGTGTGGACCGCCAGGCGTACCAACCTCCCCGTGGCCTTGCCTCGCTCGAGCTCACACACACACACGACCTACTGCAAGTGTCTCCTAACTACTACCTCTCTCTCTCTCTCACGGCCATCTGAATTCGTTCTTACAACCTAAATCATCCGGCGTGTAAAAGATGATGCTTTTACAATCCCCGATCGCCTTATATGGGCCACAGACGGGGAAACAATTATGCTCTCCGGTGTTAGTGCCGCCGGCGCCGTTGGTTTTATGGCCGCGCCGTGGCACGTCTTCCGCCATTCATTCGACGATCTTCACCTGTGGCGCAGGGACTCGCACTTTCTTCAGGTCGCTATTATACAAAAAACAAAAAACAAAATTGCTCTTATGACGACGAATAGCTTCTAGACGATACCGGTGTTTTAAGTACTGGGCGGAGGAGCGCGTAAAATGTGAAGTACTATAACCTGTTATCACAGCATAAATTTGGCTTGGGTATTTAATGATCCTAAGACAATTAGAACCCTGGCGTTTGTAATCACTGCATAAGGATATCCACTTATTAATCAAGGCTAAATTAATATTAATCTGATTCACATAATTATCAGGAACTTCTCTGGAAGAAAGAATGGAAATACAGTCATATATGCACACACACACACACACACACACACACACACACACACACACACACACACACAAACACACAAACACACACATATATACATACATAAAAAAAACTCACATACATACATACATACACAAACACCCGCCACATACGCATAATACATAACACAAACACCCACCCACACACACACCCACACACCCCAAGATATCTACCGTAAGAATTTACAGTTGCGTGCCCCGCTGCGTCCATACCGCCCTCGTCACGCCCGGCGTTTCGCGCACAAATACACGGCTGCCCTCGGGGTCTTCGTCGAAAGAGGAGCCGGCGACGACAAGCCTTATCACTAAATGTCGCGAGAAACCGGAAAAGCCGTAATAAAGCCACGCATATTTACGTTTTTATCAGCTGGTGATAAAAGCCAGATTTTCTCACTGATAAGTCAGGAAACCCAGATTTTCTCACTGATAAGTCAGGAAACCCTTTATCTATTTCTCTGTTTCATTCTCGTTCACTTCATCTCCCCAGAAACCTCGGTCGCATTTCTTCATTATTCTCTCGTTCTTTCTCTCCTTCACTTCATCAAGATATTACATTACGTTCGAGGAATGATTTCCAGGATGGTTTTATAAATCTAACTAACTGTTAGTCCGTTACATCATGCAAAGCACCAGTAATCAAATGAATATGCAATTTGTCAGAAAGACGACAAAAGTCACTGGTGTCGAGGCTCTGCAAGAACCATACCGCGGAATAACCGTTAAAGAAAAAAAGAAAAAAAAGAAAAATTACTTCCTGATATAAAATGCTCAGCGACAGTTGGGCAACGCAACATGAAGTCAAAACACGAATAACAAACTTCCCTGCAAACAACAACATCTCACATAAGGCTGAAAAATAACGCGATAATAATAACGCCACCGACCGTTATCGCCAACTAGTCACAGCGAATTATACACCGGTCCATCAGTCCTGCCAGGGCGCAATCTCCTTCGCCGATTACTCTGAATCTCCGGGAAAAAAAAAAATAATAATCCTCAAGCAATTTTGATAGACAGAGGATTTTTTTTTCATGAATTCTTAAGTAACGGAGCTCATCAGAGACGTCTCTACGCAGTACCTCTTATAACGCCCAGTTATAAGAGTCGAGGCGAGGCAAACAGCAGCAGGGCCCCGCCATTCATGTCGGAGAGGACGTCACCCCCCCACCCCCCCCCCCACCACCCCCCACAGCCTGCCAGCGTCTGAGCAGATGGCCACCCGCTCCACCACCTGTCTCCCGGGCGCCGCTGGATCACACCCCATAAAGAAAACAATGGCCGAGAGCTTCTTTATTCGACGTCGTAAATCACGCGGAGGAGTCCAGGTGGCGGATTGAGTGCCACATTCTCGGCGTGGCGTGGCGTGGCATCCCCGGGTTGCGCATTAAGCTGATTTGCGACGGCTGGCGTGCAACCTGTCTCGCTCTCTTCTGCTTAACGTCGAGTGATCTGAGCACGAATGGCAGAAAATCTCCTACAGTTGCTAGAACCGATGTCCCCCACCCCCACCCCCACCCCCACCCCTACCCCCTAAAGAGAGAGAGAGAGAGAGCGAGAGCGAGAGCGAGAGAGAGAGAGAGAGAGAGAGAGAGAGAGAGAGAGAGAGAGAGAGAGAGAGAGAAAGAAACACGATCGACGTCCTTCCGTCACGCTATCGATTCAACCCTGACATTCTCTCCTTTTTTTCCTACTGAAGTTACAGCAAAAGCCTCGAAAAAATATCCATACTAAAACACGACGAGGAGGAAGCGCGAAAACGAGACCACAAAACTCGTAGAAACCACGACTCGAATTCACGAGCGGGAGAAGTGCCAGGCACTCTAGCCACACCGAACATAAGAGTTCCCTTTAGCGCGGCCCCGCATGGCACACCATTGCCCACCGCAACTACTGATCCATGACAGACCTCCCTCCCCTTGCCTTGAATGCCACCGCAAGAAAACATTCACCAATTCAACCACTGAATGTTACTCCAGGCTCCCCCCCCCACCCCCCACACACAGCCCGCACAATGACACACTCGATCCCAACTGCGACTTGTTTGTTTTGCTTCAAAGCTTTACAAGTACAATTTCCCAGAACAATAAAGCATAATCTACAAATGAATATTGCTCCCAAACGAATACAGTTTCAAAAGGAAGATACAACCTCAAAAAGATTATTTACAATACTGTTTCAAAAAGAAAATATATACGCCCTCAAAATGAAGGTGAAACAACGACCATAAAGCTTTCGTGCTCGTGAACTCCTTGCCTTTCTTCTGCTTCAGGAAATTCGCCTGTTTCCTCGCCGCGCTCATCCGGGGGCCATGCCTTAACCACAACCTTGAGAGCATGCAACACTTAGAGTGAGTGAGGGAGAGGGAGAGGGAGAGGGAGAGGGAGAGGGAGAGGGAGAGGGAGAGGGAGAGGGCGAGAGAGGGAGAGGGCGAGGGAGAGGGAGAGGGCAAGAGAGAGAGAGATAGAGGGGGAGGGGAGAGAAGGAGAGAGAGAGAGAGAGAGAGAGAGAGAGAGAGAGAGAGAGAGAAAGGGCGAGAGAGAGAGAGATAGAGAGCGAGAGAGATAGAGATAGAAAGGGCAAGAGAGAGAGAAAAAAGAGGAGGAGAGGGAGGGGAGGGAGAGGAGGAAAGAGAAAGAGAGGAGGGAGGGAGAAAGAGAATGAAATATAGAGGCAAAGGGCGGGAGAGGGAGAGGAGGAAAGAGAAGAGGAAGAGAGGGAGAGGGAGAAGGAGAGAGAAAGAGAGAAAGAGAGAAAGAGAGAGAGAGAGAGAGCGAGAGAACAGAGAGACAGAAAATGACAAGTCAGAGACTGAGAGAGAGAGCCAGCCATGAGCACGTAAAGGCAACGGACGACACAAGAGTTCATGACACCCTCGGCCCTGACACGCCATGAGGCCACTGAGAACAACCCTTCCCTTGTTCGACGCCATTATAATGTGGATCCAAAAATTCGTGCAGGTCACCTCGCCCGACCTCTTACCGTAACTTACGCGCTCTACAGTATGCACTAGCGAGGGGGGGCGGGGCGGGGCGGGGTGGGGTGGGGTGGGGTGGGGTGGGCGGGGGTGACAAGCGCTTGCAGATCCATTTCCCCCTCCTGCTTTTATGTGTGTGTGTGTGTGTGTGTGTGTGTGTGTGTGTGTGTGTGTGTGTGTGTGTGTGTGTGTGTGTGTGTGTGTGTGTGTGTGTGTGTGTGTGTGTGTGTGTGTGTGTATGTACGCGCGCACGTGTGTTTGTTTGTACGTGTGCTTGCTTACTTGTGTAAACGTGCTTCGCATTCACTTAATTCTCCTGCATGATCTTACTGGCCCTCATATATCCTTAGCCCTGTTTGTGTGCTCAACGTTATATCTGCGGTCATGACCACGTGTCTCAACCCTCCCCCCTCCCCCCTCCTCCTCCTTCCCCCTCCGCAGCACCGCACTTCCGGCCGACGTCACGGCAAAACGTCACCGTCGCTTTTGTACGTGTTTAGCGGAGCACGAACGCGTGTGCTTGGGCGGCGCGGCGCGTCTCCTCCGTCAGCTGACTCGACAAGAAGCATTCGTATTTGTCAAGTTTATTTTCCTTCACTTCCGTTCGTGGCGAATGAGCACAGCCAAGATGAGGGGTGGGTAGGGGCACGGTCGGATCTGGTGTGCCCCCTCGAGGTACGTGGAGGCGGGCGCGGCCGATCCGTGCCCGGCCCGGCCCGCCCCGCCATACCAGTACCTGCCCGGATACCCTTTAATTAGTCTGTGCCAAGCTTACCTGCTTGTGCGGTCGCCGCTTCCTCCCCAAGGCTACAAGGTACTACTACTCCTCTATCGCCGCCTCTATTATGGCGGGTGAAGGGTCAACACTCCCAACGGCGGCTCGGGAACAGCGCAGCCACTTTCGTCGAAGGAAAGCCCTCCCTTGTTCGCGCGACGGAAGGAGCAGCGAAATACTTTCACCGCCTCGCATCTATAATAAAACTATCTTACTGTCTAACTTACGACTAACTACCACGATCATAAACAATGCATGTGTTACGTATTCAATGCATGGAAAACGCCAACGCAAAATAACCGACCCACACAAACCAACACGGTAAACATTTCAGCATACCTCATACCTATCGTAATTCGCCCCACGTGAGCACAACCAGGTCACCCTGAGATAGCTCGATTCATAGCACTGATCCACTCCTATCGTAATCCCCCATACGATTTAATCTCCTGTACTCTTGACTATCTTGTTTTTGTTTATTCGCGGTTATCAGTCTACCTTCGAGGGACCAAGGGGGAGAAAAGGGGGAGAAAAGGGGGGAGGGGGGAGGGGAAGGGAGACAGGCAGACAGACAAACAAACAGACAGACAGAGAGAGGTAGAGAGAGGGGAAAGAAGGAAAGAGAGAAAGAGAAAGAGAGAGAGAGAGAGAAAGAGAGAAAGAGAGAGAGAGAGAGAGAGAGAGAGAGAGAGAGAGAGAGAGAGAGAGAGAGAGAGAGAGAGAGAGAGAGAGAGAGAGAGAGAGAGAGAGAGAGAGAGAGAGAGAGAGAGAGAGAGAGAGAGAGAGAGAGAGAGAGAAAGAAAAGAAAGAGAGAGAGAGAGAGAGAGAGAGAGAGAGAGAGAGAGAGAGAGAGAGAGAGAGAGAGAGAGAGAGAGAGAGAGAGAGAGAGAGAGAGAGAGAGAGAGAGAGAGAGAGAGAGAGAGAGAGAGCAACACAGATGATGGACGGTGAGACGGAGACACAGTCAATAAAGAGAGTCACTCAACGAGAAATGGAAAGGTTCCAACGCGAGCATAAATCGGCAGAGGAATGACAAAAAAGGAAAATTATTAGAAATGGAGTAAAATGAAAAAAAAAAAAAAAAGAGAGAAGAGAAAAATGACAAGACAAGAGAGAGAGAGGAAGAAGAAGAAGGAAAAAAAAGTGATGGGAGAGACGCCGATCCATAAAAAAAGACACACAAAATTAACAAAGAATAGAGAGATAAAAGAAAAAAAAACAGCAGAAAATGAAAGCGGAGAAGCAAAGCGATACAAAGAATTCCAAAGAAAAAGAATCCTACACTAGGCCGCCACAGGACGAGCGCCACCTACGTCATCGGGACAGGATCTCGGGAAGGGAAGTGGTTTGGCCCCGCAGGAAGAGAAAGAGAAAGAGAAAGAGAAAGAGAAAGAGAAAAAGAAAGAGAAAGAGAAAAGAGAAAGAGAAAGAGAAAGAGAGAGAGAAAGAGAAAGAGAAAAAGAAAGAGAAAAGAGAAAGAGAAAGAGAGAGAGAAAGAGAAAGAGAAAAGGAAAGAGAAAGAGAAAGAGAAAAGGAAAGAGAAAAAGAAAGAGAAAGAGAAAGAGAAAAAGAAGGAGAAACAGGGAAGGGATGGAGGGAGGGATCTACGGATAGGCGGGAGGGAGAGAGAAGAATATAGAATACTAGATAAGAGGAGAGGAGAGAAGAGAAGAGGAAAGGAAAGAAGGAGAAAAGAACAAAAGAGTAGGATAAAAGAGGAGCAGAGAAGAGAGGAGAGGAGAGAAGAGGAGAGACGGAGACGACCAAGTGTGCCAAAACCCTACCAACCCTACCACCACTTCGCCATCATCTGGTTTTAATACTCGCGCGATTTCCAGGTGTCGAGTTCTCCCCCCTTCCCCCTTCCCCCTCCCCCTCCACTCCCCCTCCCCTTCCCCCTCCACCCCCCCTCCACTCCCCGCCCGGCCTTGCCTTCGCGGATCTCTTACGCCCTCAACTAGTTTAACGTCGATATCTAGATCACCCAAGGAGAACGGGGATACGATGGGCTGAAACGGACTGAATGGAGGCGAGGGTGAGAGTGAGGGTGAGGGCGAGGGTGAGGGTGAGGGTGAGGGTGAGGGCGAGGGTGAGGGTGAAGGAGAGGGTGAGGGTGTAGGTGTGGGTGTGGGTGAGGGTGAGGGTGAGGGTGTGGGTGAGGGCGAGGGTGAGGGCGAGGGTGTGGGTGAGGGTGAGGGTGAGGGTGTGGGTGAGGGTGTGGGTGAGGGTGAGGGTGAGGGCGAGGGTGAGGGCGAGGATGAGGGTGGGTGTGGGGGCGAGGGCGAGGGTGAGGGTGTGGGTGAGGGTGTGGGTGAGGGTGAGGGCGAGGGTGAGAGTGAGGATGTGGGTGAGGGCGAGGGCGTGAGTGAGGGTGAGGGCGAGGGTGAGGGTGTGGGTGAGGGTGAGGGCGAGGATGAGAGTGAGGGCGAGGGTGAGGATGAGGGTGAGGGCGAAGGAGAGGGTGAGGGACCGAGTGAGGGACAGATTGAGGGTAGGGTGAGGGTGAGGGTGAGGGCGAGGGTGAAGGTGAGGGTGTGGGTGAGGGCGAAGGAGAGGGTGAGGGACCGAGTGAGGGACAGATTGAGGGTAGGGTGAGGGTGAGGGCGAGGGTGAAGGTGAGGGCGAGGGTGAAGGTGAGGGTGAGGGTGTGAGTGAGGGCGAGGGTGAGGGTGAGGGTGAGGGACCGAGTGAGGGTGAGGGTGAGGGTGAGGGACCGAGTGAGGGTAGGGTGAGGGTGAGGGCGAGAGTGAGGGTGAGAATGAGGGCGAGGGTGAGGATGAGGGTGAGGGCGTGGGTGAGGGTGAGGGCGAGAATGAGGGCGAGGGTGAGGGTGAGGGCGAGGGTGTGGGTGAGGGCGAGAATGAGGGCGAGGGTGAGGGCGAGGGTAAGGGTAAGGGTGTGGGTGTGAGTGAGAGTGAGGGTAAGGGTGAGAATGAGGGCGAGGGTGAGGGTGAGGGCGAGGGTGAGGATGAGGGTGAGGGCGTGGGTGAGGGCGTGGGTGAGGGTGAGAATGAGGGCGAGGGTGAGGGCGAGGGTGTGGGTGAGGGCGAGAATGAGGGCGAGGGTGAGGGTGAGGGCGAGGGTGAGGGTAAGGGTGTGAGTGAGAGTGAGGGTAAGGGTGAGAATGAGGGCGAGGGTGAGGGTGAGGGCGAGGGTGAGGATGAGGGTGAGGGCGAGGGTGAGGATGAGGGCGAGGGGGTGTGAGTGAGAGTGAGAATGAGGGCGAGGGTGAGGGTGAGGGCGATGGTGTGGGTGAGGGTGAGAGTGTGAGTGAGGGTGTGAGTGAGAGTGAGAATGAGGAACAGAGTAAGAGTGAGGGACCGAGTGAGGGACCGAGTGAGGGTGAGGTGAGGTGAGGGATGGGGAGAGGGAGGAATGGGGTGGAAGATGCAGGGAGATAGGGAAAGAGATATTCACAGATAAATAAATAAATAAGTAAATAAATAGAGGGAGGGGTAAGGAAATAAGTATGTGAGGGGAGTGAATTGACTGAGGTTCTAGGTGAGTAGGTGGGTGAATGAATGAGTGAAAGTAAATAAGTCTGTCAGTGTCGCATTGTGAGTGAGTGGGTCTTTTAGTGAGTGAGTGAGTGAATGAATTAGAAACTTTGGGGTTATATAACTGACTAGTTTGTATAATTAAGAGAGTGGGAGGGTGGGTGGGTGGGTAGATGGGTAGATGAGTGAGAATAAATTAAGTCTTTCAATACGTAAAGGAGTTATACTGTAACAGAGTGAGTGACTGACTCTTTTAGTGAGTGAGTGAGTGAGTGAGCGACTTCTGACTCTATCAAGCTTATTGAGACAAGCGGTTACATCTCAAGAGCGGCTGAGTGAGTGAGTGAGTGAGTGAGTGACCAAACTAGTTAGCGAGTGAGCGAGACAGACCGCAAAGGCCTCGAAACGTCGCCATGTCCGCCTCTGTCGCCAGGGGAAACGCCGGCGAGAGAGAGAAGAGAGACGAGACAAGAGAAATACAGACAGGCCCATTACGAATCGAGAAGCTTCTGCGGAAGACAGAAACGCAGAGCATCCAGACCATAGCCGCCGCCCCTCCCCCCTACTCCACCCCACCACCACCTACTCCTCCTCCCACCTTCACGTCATGCACATCCATCCCCACTCCACCCCACCACCTACTCCCCCTCCACCCCCACCCACACCATGACCATACAGCACCCTTCTTCCACTCCACCACCTCCTCCCATCTCCCCCTCCACGCCATGCACATAACCTCCCCTCCCCCACTCCACTCCACCCCACCCACCCACCCACTACCACCATCACCCCCTCCTCCTCCTCCCTCCACGTCATGCACATGACCGCCCGCCACCGAATGATCTACGCATCCCCCGCCGCCCGCCCGTGCGACCGTAACGCTGCGCCGCCAACCACATCCCGGCCGCCATCGGGAGTTCAAGACTAACCAAGATAGACTAACCAAACTGGGCAATTGGTGCATGTCAACGGAGAGTCCTACAACACCCGAGTCAGGACCTGGGCGCCGTGGAGTCCTTCTCCCCAGTGGCCGTCTGGCTGCATATTGCGTCATTCCCTCCCCTCCTTGCAAGCCGATTCACTTGAATTTTTCCGATCTTTCTGACAGTGATCCTTCAAATTTTCCGATCTTTCCGACAGTGATCTTCGCAACGCATGTCATGATGACATGTCGACCCACTGCTAATCTTGTTCGTATTGCATAAAAAAAAAAAAATCGATGACAGTCTTGTTCACATTGCATAAAAAAAAAATCCCTGATATTCTTGTTCGCATAAGACTTGGAAACCTGGTTACCAAATCTATATTCACCAACTATTACTTTCCCTCCGCCCATTACCCTTGGGGGAAATTCGACCAAATCATCGGGAAATGACCCTCCTTTCACAATAATAAAACGGATGATATAAATGACAATAACAAACCATTCGCTGCGTACATGGCACGGCAAGAACAACCTGAATTGCATATATATATATATATATATATATATATATATATATATATATATATATATATATATATATATATATATATAGATAAAAATATGTATATATATGTATATATATGTATATATATATAAAATATGTATATATATATATGTATATATATATATATATATATATACATATATATATATATACATATATATATATATGTATGTCTGTATGTGTGTGTGTGTGAGAAAGAGAGAGAGAGAGAGAGAGAGAGAGAGAGAGAGAGAGAGAGAGAGAGAGAGAGAGAGAGAGAGAGAGAGAGAGAGAGAGAGGAGAGAGAGAGAGGAGAGAGAGAGAGAGAGAGAAGGAGAGAGGGAGAGGGTGGGAGGAAGAGAGAGAGAAAGAGAGAGAGAGAGAAGAGAGAGAAAGAAAAAGAGAAGAGAGAGAGAGTAGAGAAAGAGAAAGAGAAAGAGAGAGGAGAGAGGAGAGAGAGAGAGAGAGAGAGAGAGAGAGAGAGAGAGAGAGAGAGAGAGAGAGAGAGAGAGAGAGAGAGAAAGAAAGAGAGACAGAGAGAGACAGACAGAGAGAGAGAGAGAGACAGAGACCACGTCGCGTCCGGCCGGAGTGTAATGTAATGTAATGCAGGCAAATCGGGGGGAGTTCGGCCGCCACTTAGCGAGCTTTCCCACGCACTTCCTTCGACCCCGCGAGCAACGTCTTCACGCTTCTCGCTTCCACGCCCGTGATCACGTAGGTGGCACCACGTCCCGTTCTCTCAATTCTGCTTATGAATGGGCGCCAAATGCAGTTTGTATATACTGTGTATATATGCTACTATGCACATTCACTTATCGATAAGGCCTGTATGTACACGGATCTATATGTAAATATGGAAGTGCGTATATGTATATATGTATATATGTATGTATGTATATATGTATGTATGTGTCCTTGTGCAGGCACATGTGCATTCACTTATCGGAAAAGCCTGTATGTACACGGATCTATATGTAAATATGGAAGTGCGTATATATGTATACAAATATACATATGCATGTGTACTTGTGCAGGTACATGTATACGTACCTTTGAACCGTGCATCAAAATGCATCCCAATTTTTCGACTGAAATTTAAAATAAGTCACAACGCCATATCCGACACGCCACTTTTTGACCGGCACACACACGATTACTAACTGTCAACTGGCCGACCGATCCAGCAATCACATTTTCCTGTCCCGTTCAATTGGAAAGGCCACACACGGCATATACTAACTAGGACGTTCCCGCCACAAAGCTTCCTCCTCGATTAACTGGAGCGTGGCTCTATTATGTTATCAGACTAATGGCCAGTAATGGAGCTAGCATAAGTAAAGTAGAAAGCCAGCTTTTTTCCCCCCCTTTTATTTTATTCCCATTTTAAAGGGGTATCTCCCGTATTTGTTTTCCTTCTAAAACACTTTATCTTCTGGTCTTATTTACGGCCGGCGACTAAGGCTGTGACATAATCCTAACATGTTAATCCTGAACCACGTCACCGATTGAACAGAAACACCGTCATAAGATAATACTTATAATACCTGTCATCACTTGAGAAAAAAAAAATGAGCAAGAAAATATTCCATTTTTCTACAAGTGACATTAGAAAATTGTTTTAAGAATAGATAAATAAACGTCTTTTCCTTTTCCACCTGGCGCAATTACACGTTAATGCCTATGTAATTGATGTAATCATGTAGAATTACCATAACCTCAACATCATTCCTTGTATCTGTTCTTACTCCAAGTAGCACGTTTGCCTTCATTGAACTGACCTGTGAACCTAAACCTTTGTCAACTGACTTTATCCCTACTGCCTACAATCTTTGGTGTGGATTATCTCTATTTACCTTAATTTGCATCATGACTCATCTGTTCAGATTATCTTTTTTAAAGTGACAGATGTTTTTCCAGTCACTAAACCCTCCACATTTATCCTTGCTAATCTCCTTAAGCCTTAATATTCGATGCTGAAGATCTTACACCAAGCAGCACCACACATAAAAGATAAACCAGCCAGCCAGCCAGCCCCCTCTCGCAGATACTCAACGTGGAATGCAAACACTCACCGATACTTCTTGCTCGAACGAATACTTCTGGGAGAGGATCTGATCTCTTTCCCTCTGGATCTTCTCCTTGTTGGATCGCTCACCCCGCAGCTCCTCTTGTACTGCCATCATCTCTTGGTCAAACCTTATTGTGGAAAGAGGAAAGAAAGGAAGGTTTAATTTATCATCTTACTTGATGTTGAAAGAAAGAAAGGTTTAATCTATCATCTTACTTGATGTTAAGTGGCACTGGCAAGTCCTATTATACATCTATTTGAAATGTTTACTGCAGGTAAGATTTTCGACTAGCTATGGTGTGTTGTATCACCTTTTAGACTTTTTTTTACTGAATTTCTATCCTGAATGAGAGTATTCTGAGCTTGAGAATAATGTGTACGTAAGTAAATACATACTGAACTATCAACAAGATAATAAAGAATGTTTTTCTTATGGGTATTTTCAACTATGTCCTTCAAGGTTTCAGAATTAGAATCTATAAATAAATATATAAAAATACCCCAGAAATCCTAAGAGGTTCACACCCTATAAAATGATCATCGTCTACATAATCCACAATTAATACCTTATCTCTGGAATACTTACTTCCTCTGCTTCTTCTCCAGGAGGTTATTACGCGATGTCTGTTCCTCCAGCAGGATCTTGAGGTCGTTCATTTCTGCTTGGAGTCGTTGGCACTTGCGCTTCATCTGCGCCACCACCTGTCGTTGTTCGTCTGTTTCTTCATATGCATCTGCCACCTGAGGGGGAAAGTTTTGGAAGGTAGAGTAAAAACTTGTTAAATAAATCTACCATTTTGCTGAAAATCCATAACAAAAACTTCAATTTATTTGGACACCATTTTTTATGGAACTTTGTTTTTCTTGTTTCTCATCATTCTGATAATCTTTCACCTTTTAAAAATCTAAAATGGGTTTTTAATTCATCCATAGTATTATTATAATATTTCAGATATACATTCTAATGAATTAAGCTGGTGAACCTCTCAGCATTCATTTTTTTCCATAGGTAAAAGCTTTCATGGTTCTATCCATAAACAACCCTTACTGGTATAAGCTCACTTCATAAATATCAAAAGAATGTTAGTTTGACAAGCATATTTGTGAAGCAGGAAAAAAGGTAGGTATATTCCAGAATAATAATAATCAAATGAGTCCTGCCATATAACCTTCTGTTTTTCGATGAAGTTATAAATATATCCACAATAAATTATTAAACCTCTTATCTATTTTACTCATTTTTGTGTAAAAATAAAAGTTGTTCACACAAGATTATCCTTTTCCTACCATGAAGAATCTCTCTAAAATTCAGCCTGCGCATACAAGATAAGGCTAGGGCTTGGATCTAGAGGATTCAGTAACTAAACTTACACCTGGATTATCAGTTGAAGTTAACGCAAAGCATTGGTGCTAATACCTTACACAGACAAAACTTGGCATCCCTGTCAGTCTCACTATCATATTAATTTTCAATGGTAAACATTTTGGTCATTATTTAATTACCAAAAAAATTGAAATACAAAAGCTCAGTAATAACTATATCCCTATTCTATTCTGTCCCAATTGTAAAGGCAATCAATAGGCCTATGCCAAAGCCACATGCAATAACTTGCATCAAGAAAGTGCTATTAGCTGGTAATGCTGGCTGCATATACGAAGAAATGTAGTAGTTCACGTACAACATGAATCAAGAAAAGAGTAATTTCCCCATTTACCCATGGTATTGTTTATCATTCAGAACCACAGATGTTAAAGAACTACTTTAACTCTTTAGCCAAGAAATAAATGTTTTGAACATAGAGAAGAACAGAAGGTAAATTGGAGAATCATTCTCAAGGAATAATTATTAATAAACTGCCCTTCTTTATGTTGGTCAGAGCTGCTACTGAGCTGGTATTATCAATTTTCCTTATTATCCATTACCAAATTGCATATTAATCCAATAGACCTGAGCAATGAATATGGTAGAAAATATAGTATTTAATTCATCATTAATTTTTTGGCCATTATTCAAACACCTGGGTATAATGCAGAAAAAAAAACAAAGTCACTATCAACTTTTCCTCTCTTATTAATTTTGAAGAAGTTAAATTCAGAAGAACATTAATATTAGAAATATCCAATACCACAACTTAAATGTACACATAAAATCCCACTGACAACAACCAAACAGGGTCAGCTCTAAAATGACAATGACTTAGAAATAATCACGAATACTACAAGAGAAAGACGGATTCCTTGCATACCTTTTTCTCCAGCTGTTTCTTCATTAAGACCAGCTGGTCATAGTCATCCTCCTGCTGCTGCTTCAACTGCTTCTTCAGGACCTCGATCTCTCGGAGGCACCACTCGTACTTGCGCTTGTACAGAGAGGCATCTTCGCCATAATCATCGTCGTCTGCGTCCCCGTTGAGATCTGCTGCCGAGAGGACTTCCGTACGGAGTGCCAGTTTCTCCATCTCTAGCTTACCATTCTCTGTCGTCATGCGCCTAACGTCCGTCTGTAAGACACCCATGAAAATTCAGTCACTTGTTCTTTCTTTGGATTATTTCACTCCAAATTTATGAATCTATCACAAATGGCCTTTCAATAATTTCAAATGCATAGTAGTGTATGAAGTATTTAGAAGTTCAATAGTTACATCTGCTTAAATTAAAAAATAATAAAAAAGTATCATCAAACAGTTAAGTATCAAGTCTTTGGTAAAGGAATACAGCACCATAACATAATAACAACACGGTATAGTTCAATCACAATACAACACTGACATATTCTATAGCACTCCACCACCACTCTATCATGGTTCCCAAAATTACCTGCAGCCTGTCTAATTCCTTTTCTAGCTTCATTCTTTCTGCCTGTTCAGCTTCCAGCCTCTCTCCTGCCAGGTGTGCTGTGGTATGCTCTTCTGAGAGGTCTGCTGCTACCTCTGACAGCTGTGTAATAAGGAATTCTTTTTAGAATGTGATATGGACAGAAAGTGCAACTTATAGTTAGACCTGATTCTAATATTTCTTATACTATACAGTTCACATACTTAAATATTCTCAGCATGAAAGCACAAATTCTTAGTTAATTGTTAGGAATTTGCTAATAGCACTACTATTATAAAGTAATAAAGTTCTAATAACATCTAACAGATATTCACATATTTGGAAAAAATGAAGTCTAAAGATCTAAAATAATATTTGTTAAATGATGTATACAGGTATTGGCAATACAAAAAATAATACCATTAAGTGAATACATTTTTTTTTTAATGTGTATATCTGTGAATAAGTTAATATTGCACTAAAAATGTAGAAAGCTATGAATTGACAGCACAATTTGTGACATATAATTTTAAAAAATAAATACAAATATCTTACATAAAAAAATAAATAAAATAAATCTGTAGAACCATAATTTACTGCAATGAAAAGTTGTAAATGAAACATCATAATGGATATGAGACCAAGGATAAAAAATAGTTATGATTAGTAAAATTTCTAAAATACCTGAAAGGAATAAATCATATCTATTAAAATGAAATAAAATAAAATATGTACATGAGCAAAAGAGCTAGTTTACGCAAATCTGGCATTTTCTTCTGTCATGTGGTTCTTCACATGACAACTTACGTCGCACAATATTCCATTTCTTTGGAGCTCACACTTAGCTTCTAATACCATCTGCGCAGACTGGAAGTGAACAAGGTATGTGAACATGTTATACTGAAATTTGAGATAATACAAAGAGGATACTGGGTATATGGTACATCCATCTACACAGGGATATTCTTAAAAGTAAATCTACAACATCAAACTACAGAATTATCGAGGTCTACATACACACACACAAGCTACAAGTAGGGAGGATAGGATTTATGACAAGCCATTTTAGACACTACTGGATCCCAGGACTTTTATTTTCCCCATTCCCTAAGGGATATGTGTGGTTTGTAGACCTACTTTATGTAGTGCTGCTGCTGACAGTGAACGGCTATAAGACCTTCTGAGGGACTTGTTGGAGCGAGACCTTTTGAGGAGTCGGTCTGTCTCGGAGAGAAGAGCTTCAGTCTGTGCTACTACGGGAGATGGTGTGCAGGATCTCTCAGAGCGATCCATGGGAGTACGTGAACGAGAGCGTCGATCTCTCTCTGCCTGAACATCTGGGAGAGGCATCAAGATATCGAGCTGGGTTGGATCCACCACATTAGAAGAGGGTAAAGAATGCATTTGGGATGGGTCAATGGCGTCAACATACACCTCTTCCTCGCCTTCTTCCCCTATGCAAGTCGTATGGTTCTTTTCTACATGTAACTCTATTCTTTCACTCAAGGGTATACGTCTTTCAGTCTCCTTTGAAGGAGTGGATGGTGCTGATGCAGCTGAGGTAGAAGGTTGAGGAGATACACTTTCAGGCCCTAACAGAGCAGATGCTTCTCTTATCAAAGCATCCACCTCTGATTCTATTTCAGGAACAGGTTTGCCTAGTATTTTGTTGTTCGTTTGATTTTCCATAACTTCTTGAGGCATCTGAACAGCACCTGGCTGAGGTAAACTAGACTGTACATGAACAGATTCTCCTGCAGCCTTTGTCCCTATGCCGAAAGCCAATTTCGTTTTATTAACCGCTCCAAGAACAGCTCCCTTCAGAGCCACACTTCTTTTACCTTTCTTTTCCTCGTGTTTAATATCCTCATTATGTTTCTTCATATGTTTTTGTATGTCTCCCTTTGCCTGATGAACTTCTTTCATTGTCTCAGGTAATTTGAATACCTTAGGCCTGCAACCAGTTTCTTCAGGTGTTTTCAGTGTTTCGGGAACAATTTCTGCTGAATTGATTTCTGTTTTCATTACTACATCTTTAGTCTCACTTGGCTTGACAGTTGTGGTGGAAGCTTCAGCAACTACAGGCTTTAAATCAGTCATTTCTAAGGCCTTGGAATCCTTTGCATCATCTCCTGTCAAAGCCTCCACTTTCCCTACATCCATACTTGGAGTCCTGATGCGAACTTTCTTCTTTTCAGTTATGCTTGCTCCAGCATCAGCCACCGGATCTGTTTTTGATAAGGCATCTTGCATTTCACCTGGCTTTGCCTTGGTAGCCTTCCTTTCATCTGCTTTTTCATTATCTCCTATCATATCTGTCTTTACCATGGCATCCTCTATCTTATCTGTCTTTTCCTTAGCATCTTCTACCTTATCTGTCTTTACTTTGGTATCTTCTTCTACTTTCTTTGTCTTTAATTTAGCATCTTCTGCCTTATCTATCTTTATCTTGGTATTCTGCATATCCTCGGTCATTACCTTGGCTTCTTCTATCTTATCTGTCTTTACCTTGGCATCTTCTTTCTTATCTGTCTTTATCTTGGCATTCTTTATCTTATCTGTCTTTACACTGGCATCTTCTGTTTTGTCTGTCTTTTCCTTGGTATCCACCACCTTATCTGTTCTTTCCTTAGCTTCCTCTACCTTATTTGTCTTTTCTTTGGTATCCTCTACCTTATCTGTTTTTTCCTTGGCTTCCTCTACCTTATCTGTCTTTAACTTGGAATCTTCTACCACATCTGTCTTTACCTTGGAATCTTCTACCTTATCTGTCTTTAACTTGGAATCTTCTACCTTATCTGTCTTTACCTTGGAATCTTCTACCTTATTGGTCTTTACTTTGGCATTCTGTATTTTATCTGTCTTCACCTTGGCATCATTTTTGTCTATTTTTAATTTCTGTTCCTCTGGTACATCTATCTTCACCTTGGTATCATTTTTGTCTATCTTTAATTTCTGTTCCTCTGGTTCATCTATCTTCACCTTGGTATCCTTACTTTCATCTCTTTGTTCGCCTGGTTTCGCCTTCAGATCACTGGCTTTGGCATTCTGGGTTTCATCCACACTTATCTTGGTATCTTGTGTGTTTACCTTGGTTTCCTTAGCTTCATCTGCCTTCACCTTGGTATCAGTTGCTTTGTTTACCTCTTCCTTCTGCTTCTTAGTTACATCTACCTTTACCTTGGCATCTTTAGCTGTTTCATCTATTTTTGTCTTGATTTCCTTAGTTTCATCAATCTTTCCCTTGGTTAACTTAGTTTCATCTGTCTTTACCTCAGTGTCCGTATCTTTGTCATTCTTCGCCTTGGCATCCATTAGTTTTCCTGTCTTTTCACTGGCATCCTCTATCTTGTCCTTAACATGCTTATTTTCTCCAATTTTTACCTTGGCATTATCTGTCTTATTTTCTTTTAATTTTGTATCCTTGGTGTCATCTTTATCCTTGATGTCATCCACCTTTGTTTTCTTGTCTGTGACCTTAGACAAAACCGTTTCACTTTCTTTTCCCTTTATACCAGGTTTCACCTTTAATTCTTTTGATGTGACTTTTGAATCAGCACTATCATCCATCTTTTCTTTGACAAGTGTAGTGTCCTCTGACTTGCTTTGTTTAGCTTTGGTAATAGCTGTTTCATCTGAAGCCTTACTGGAAGGCTCAGCAGTAGGTTTGGCTTGAGTGTCTGTGGTATCCTTGTTTTTGAGCATTTTACTGTCACCATCTTTGCATACAATCTCTTTAGTTGCAGCAACTTTTGTTGCTTCATCTGTTGCTTTAGTTTTCTTGGATTTTTCATTAATGAGAATATCTGCCTTGTCTGTAACATCCACAGTTTTTGATGTTAAAGTCTTATTCTCATTAACTAGAACACTGTTAGCTATACTGTCCTTGTTGCCAGGATCTGAAGATTCAACTGCCTTGTTCTTTGCGTCTGACTTTTCAATCACAGGCTCTGAACCAGTCTCCGTGCGGATTTGCAATAAATCTGCTTTATCCTTCAAACCATCAAGTGCCTTATCAGCACTTGTGACATCTGTTTCACTTGATTTTTCTGCATCCACTACCTTCTTCTTCTTCTTTTTCTTGTTGACTTTTGCTTCACTTTCACCCAGAGATACACTTGAAGTTACTGAATTGATGTCCCCATTTGGTATAACCTCAACTTGATCACCCTTAACCTTTTCTTGAACATCCTTTGAATCTTTCTTTTCTGAGGTCCCACTGCTATCCTTCTGGTTCACAACTGTCTTTCCTTTCTCATCTCCCGGCAATTTGTTTATAGTTTTCTCTTTGTTGATCGCATTTTCTGTTGCTTCATCCTTTAACTTTGCCGTTTGGTCCTTGGCGCCTGAATGTTTTTTCTCAGCCTCTTTTCTGGGATCGCCTGGCTTTCTGGTAAAGGATGCAACACTTCCAAACTTTGAGGTGTTAATGCCACCAATATTTTTCTTTGGAACTGGATCTGGAGGTCTTGGTTCTGGGTTGAATGGTGGGCTGTAAGGGTTCTTCAGTTTGCTTATAACATTGTTCTTGTTCTCTGGAAGCTTAACCTCATTCTTTGCACTACCTTGATCTTTCCCCGCTTCAAATTTGTTGGCAAGTCCAGCTAATTTGCCGATCTTGGGTGTCTTTGCTCGGCTGCTCTTCAGCGAAACTTGTGAAACCTCTTCATTCTCCCACTTGTTCATGATGGATGCTAATTTATCACTTCTACTGCGTCTAGCACTTGATCTCTGAGAATAGTCTGGTGATACTGCTCGTGAAAGGTCACTAGCTACTGAACTGCATCTGCTACTTCTCTCACTGAATACTTCTATCTCTGATGTGTCATTATCCAAGCAGTTCTCTGGTTTTGTTGCTGGACTGTCATTACCAGAATTTTTACCTTCTTGGACTTGATTTACTGGCATGGCTTTATTTACAACAGGTGTAATCTCTTCTTGTTTCTGACTTTCTGCTAAAACACCATTGACCATGTTGGTTTGATCTGCACTTTCGGCATTTTCCTTTTTCACTCCTGTGCTCAAATCCTGAACACCAGCCTTCTTACCAATCTCACCATCATTTTTCTTATCAGCTTTGTTTGGTGCTGGTGCTTTACTAGCATCACTGATCTGTTCTGTAGACTTTGGTTCACTCTTGTTGGAAGCAACCAAGCCTTCTTGTGCTTCAGCTACTTTTGTCTCTTTCTCAGATTTCTCAGACTGACTAACTCCATCTGCAGGGGCAATCTGAAGTTTTCCAGTGACCACTGCTGGAGACTTTATGCCTAACACTACAGCTTTTTCTGGAATCGGACTTCCTGCTCTTACTTTTCGAGATGTATCTGCTTCTTGGTTCACCTGACACATTGTGGATTGTTTCGTTTCTTTTTCAGTCGGTTTGTGTGTCGATTTTGGAGTCGTGTTGTCTTTCGCAGTGTCGATTGTCTGTGGTTTCTTTAATGAAGCCAAACTAGATTCTACTTCAGCATGGAGCTTTGTTTCCTGCTTTGTCTCTTTGGTAACAGTGCCAGTCGTTTTGTTATCAATGGCTGCGGGATCAGAGACTGGTAAGGTTTTGTCAACTGGGGAAATGGCTGGCTGTGAATCTACAACTTCAGGTTTTACTGTATCTTTATTTGGAGTTGTAGTTGGAGGTTTTGGTGCTGGATATTTCTTGAATGATGGTGCTCGAGTGGCCTTCTTACCATCCCCTGTACTCTGTGGTTGGTTCTCTGTGTCGGATGGTACAGGAATGGAAAGTCTCGTTTCCACTATTGCCTTTTCCGGCTTTTCGCATTCAGGCTTGGCAGGTGGCAGAGTGGAGTCTTCATTAGCAGGTTCTGCTCTATTTGACTGAAGTGGTTCGTTCGCATTTTGCTTCGCAGTAGGAGGCTTTGGCGCAGGATATTTTTTAGGAGCACTGGGTATCTGTTGTTGTTCTGGGTGGTTTTTCTTTGGCAATGTTCCATTTTCAACTACTCTCGTTACTGCAGGAGCTTTCTGTGTTGGTTGCCCTGGATTGTGTGCTGCGGAGGTAGCTGCTTGTGGCTTCAGGTTTTGGTTCTTATCTGCGGCACCAGCACTGGGAACAGGCTTTGAAGCCACCGCATTCTTTGCAGCAGAGCCTGGCGTGGGTTTGGCTGCAGGTGCATGGTGCTGAGCTTGTGCATTGCCCATAGGCTTGATGCCTTTATTGACAGCCGGTAAGCTTTGACTGTGGGTAGGGGGAAGGTAGGGTGCCTGGGGGGGTTGCTGTGGAGGGGGTTTAGCTGGGGTTCGAGGGGGTGGGGGCTGCTGACGGAGGGCTGATATCGCCACAACATCGAAGTACTCGTCGTCACTGTCGGAGCTCAGGTCATCCAGCTGTGGGCATGGGGCTTGTCAGTCCTTTATTTACAGCCTATCAGCTTGTCTCAAGTACTTCCACTACCACTTAAAAAGTTCAGAAAAAAACGTCAAAACAAAAGTATAAAAAGCAAGAGAAGAATTCTTTGTCATTAATTGCAAGTTAATGAAGAAAAATAGTACATAAAATTATTCAACAACTGACCTTGTAAATGATCATTTATACTGTATTTAACTTAATTCACAAATACATAAAACACTTAAATATATTTATATATACAACATATACAGACTTCATGCAGCAGCCGGAACACCAAACAAGAAAAAGGGAACAAATAGCAATCACTACGTGTGATTTAGCCACTACACACAAACACATGATTATACAAAGTCTAGATTAACAGGATGCCAATGTATGAATCTTTCCAAAAATACCTTCGTTCATGCAGAACAAAAAAAAAAGTTAACAAACTATAAATACACCATACTACTAAAAACCTTCAGGGTTGATGTACAGTGGAAAACAATTTTTTTTTTCAGATTATGGAGACGATAAATCACAGGAGAACCTTCCCCTCTTCGCTGATCTCCCATCTTTTCAAAAATACCCTTAGTCATGCAAGTTTATGAGGGCAAAAAAGGGATATGGAGCAAGGTCTTCTTAATTAGTTAATCATCAACATTCACGCTCGTGAGACTTAAATTTCTAAAAAAAAAAACTGGATCAGGGTGAAACACAGGGTAGAGCCATGCCCGGAGGGAGTTTGGAGTAAAAAAAAAAAAAAAAAAAAAAAAAAAAGAAAGTAGTAGTGTGTCAAGTGTGCAGCCGCGTGGTGACCATGAGAGGCATGGGGCATAAAATTGGAGGACTGACTCATGGCGACTGACAATTAAACAAGGAAAACACGCGCACCGAGTGACTGCCACCGACGGCGTTAAGATAGCCTCGGCGGCTCTGACGTCATGTTCTTTCCGTCCCGCTTAAAATGCTAACTTTAGTACACACTCTGCGCCTAGAGATGAGATGACAATGGTCGTTGTGATGCAAGGCAAAGGATCAAAGGCCACAAAACGTACATGTTTATGTTGATGGAGTCGCGGCCTTCAGTAGAGGGGCGTCATAACAAACAAGAGTTGCATTATGTGACCGGTAATTCGCAGGCAGAATAAAAGGGATTATGTTGGCGCTCACGAATCAAATATAACATATGTTTGACAAGAGAGTAATAACCAAATAACCGAAGCACTGTCATTTGGGCATGCCAACCTGCAGATACCAGTTAATGGCACTTACGACTGCGCTAATCATGACAGATTAAAAATACAATCTTTAGAACCCTCCTTCCTGCTGTAACTGGTTCGTATTTTTTTTATTCTACAACCCAAAGAGCTTCCCTTATTTATTGTTGAAACAAAGTACTCTTATCAATTACTTATCTAAATTCAATCCAGTTATTCACATGTTATCTTTAAATTACAGTGAGTCTGGGAGAAAGGAAGGGAAAAGGAAAGGGGGTAGAGAAAGCAAGTGCGAGAGAGAGCGAGAGAGAGAGAGAGAGAGAGAGAGAGAGAGAGAGAGAGAGAGAGAGAGAGAGAGAGAGAGAGAGAGAGAGAGAGAGAGAGAGAGAGAGAGAGAGAGAGAGAGAGAGAGAGAGAGAGAGAGAGAGAGAAAGAGAGAGAGAAAGAGAGAAAGAGAGAGAGAAAGAGAGAAAGAGAGAGAGAAACAGAGAGGGAGAGAGAGAGACAGAGAGAAAGAGAGAGAGAAACAGAGAGGGAGAGAGAGAGAGAGAGAGAAAAAGAGAGAGAAACAGAGAAGGAGAGAGAGAGAACACCAGATAAAAAAAATACAGAGAGAAAACGTATATTACTTTATTAGATTTATGCGGAATGCAAGGATAGGGGAGGGGAAGAGAAGGGGTGGGGTGGGGAGGGGGGGTGACAGGAGACAATATACACACTTGGCAAAGAAAAGGGTGACTCACTCCTCTCACAAGAAGAACGTGATGGCAAGAATCCACTATGGGTGTCCCCCAAGCCCATGTGTCTGTGTGTCGACACTCCCATCCCTGTCCATACACACTAATATACCTACACGCATAGACACTTTATATGCAAAAGATAAATAATGGGTAGTTATTTAACACGGGCAGGTGGTAAAAACCATTGACACGGCGGTCTCTGGGTTAAAAATAATCTATGCAAGTGCATGGGAGGAATGTGTAAATACATGCAGTAAACAGGAAGTCTTTTCCAAGCAAAAAAATAATTATAAAAAAGAACAGAGTCTTGGGTGAAAAAAACAAAAAAGGCTGCAGGCGATGGAGGTAAATTAAGTTTTATTACGGAGGCACAAGCAGAAACTGAACAACCTATCAGCTGTTTAACGAACTCCCACCAACCGCTGTATTCACACAGACACACACACATTCAACAGCAGTAAAAGGGGGGAGAGGGAGGGGAGGTGTGTCATCCACTAGACGTTCTTCAAGGATGAACAAAAGACAAGGATGAGCGACAGACCAATCACACAATCACCTCAAGACGCCATGCAAGATGCCGAAGAACACACAACACGCAAATCGATCGAGGACAACTGATGTTAAATGAAAATATACACATATTCCTCCATTTCGTCCCGCTTTCTCACTCCGTCTCTCTCTTTTCCCTTACCCGGGTTGGGTCGAACGGGGTGTTGCATTCTGTGGCGCCGTCAACATCGATGGCGGACAGCTGCGGGCAGACAGACCAACACACAACCATGAATGCTAAAGCTCGAACTCACGGAACGCTTTCAGAAGAGGCCCGCGCCCAGACATGCACACTTCCTTCCTAACTCTAGGGATCTAGGACTTCAGAGTGGTGGGCATCGTAGGGTCACTAACTGGACAGGAATTGCATAACTGCCGGGCACCAAGCAAGCAAAGCTAACATGAATACAAATGAAGCACAACTGTAACAGGTACTAACAGGTATGGAAAAAAAAAATGCAGGACAAAGATACAAAAAGGATCAGACACACAGACTACCAGACAAGTAGGTTGTCTAGCAGGGGTTTGCGTGGACGAGGCGAACCTCTCGGCTCGGAAAATACTTCGCTACACTACACAATGACCTTCATTAATTCCAATCTGTGGCGGTTGATGGGGGTGGGAGTTGGGGGCAGGGGCAGGAGTATAGCCACGAGGGCAAAGGGGCAAAGGGTAGGGGGGGGGAGGGGAAATGAAGGAAACGAAAAACGAG
>NW_028234403.1:1662964-1667964 GCF_977035675.1 Penaeus japonicus | reverse complement strand
AATAAACAACAACAGAGTCCACAAAAAAAGAGCAAACTACCCAAATATTAATATCCCATACTTGCTAACGAAACTAATTTTCACGATAAGGGCGACACTCGAACGGAGTGCAACCAGGAGTTAACGCAGGTACAGGCACCAACCAACACAGTGTCAGATTACTTGGCACCAGGCCCATCCTCTCCCCTCACCTTCCCTCCCCCCTCCCCCCCCTTCTCGCCCCTTCAGGTACTGTTTCTCGGAACCTATGACGTCATTAACCCCACCCCATCCCCACCCCCACGCCCTCCACTTCCTTACCTCCTCACTTCCTTCGCAGTGTCACGGCACCCCCTACCCCCCTACCCTAACCACACTACCCCAGCGCCTTGTTTCCTTCGCTCGTTAGGCTCATCACGCTGCAATCATCAACGCCGACGAAGAATGTCACGTGCGTCTCGACTTATATGCCACGTGTCGCAAACTTCGGCTCCTCAATGAACGTCAATGCCCTGGGAAGGAGGGAGGTAGGGAGGGAGGGAGGGAGGGAGGGAGGGAGGGATGGGGGGTGGGGAGGGGAGGGGCGTCCGCGTTGCTGTGCTCCTCACCGACACAGTGCCACGCATCGTTTTATGCTTGCGTTACAAGTAGAAAAAACAAAAACAAATGAAAGAGTCTCTGCGTTGCGGCTTCGTGTAAGCTCCATAACAATGACCTGTCTTTGACAGTGGGTTTTTTTTTAATCTGAAACAATTTTGGAATAAATAAAAATAAAGTCAGAACCGGGACAAATAGGGAGGAAAAATAAGAGCAGATTCTCACGCCATAATCCTTTAAGACCGGAACACCCTCCAGACACAGCCCATATGTAGCACAAGTCTCCATACATTCAAATTTAGCCTTTCTCCTCCGTTGTCGTGCTTTTCGTCGTCCTCGTTCTCTTCCTCTCTTTCTTCTTATTATTTTTATTCACCTTTTCCTCTCTTCAAAATCTTCCCGAACCAAGCTCTTGTCGCTGAAGGATGTATCCAATAACATTTAGAAGTAATCGGTCTTGTTTTTTTTTTTCTTGTGAGCTGACAACTCCACTTAAGCTTGGAGAGTTAAAGCTTAAGCTCCAAGCCCGGCGCCAAATCGACCTTCCTAACTTAAGAAGGGACCTGACTGCCATCCGGCGAATATGGCGGGGGGCGTTGGGGGGGGGGGGGCAACAAGGGTCCCTCGGTACACACCCGGAAGACGCGGCCACATACCTGTCATCTTTCACCCCGTCCACACCATCTCCAGGAACCAACGCACGCGCGCACACTTCCGCACAGAGGTGAAAAGTGCGCTTTCGAGCAAATATAGTACCCTCACCTGACAGGGACGTCGTCGCACCTACGATGGGGGGAGGGGGAGGGGGAGGGGGGGAGATAAGAGCGGCCCTCAGCGTGTGAGAAACGCACTCTAGGCTGGAAGGAGATCGAACTGACAGCGCCTAAACATCCTAACCATCAAGCAAATACGATCTTTGGAACTTAATTAATGAGAGCGAGTACGTACAGAGGAGTAGGGTGGGGCATCCCGAGACGGTACCCACCCACCAGCGACGCATGACAACCTATTAATGAAGAGGTAATAATCTCCTGCTGCGCATTATACACCTCAATTGCCACCCACGTCGCCGCTAATAAGGTGACGCACTATACAAGATCATTTACCAAGCTACAAGACAGCGGTTCTATTGTTCTGTGATCGAACACGTAACTCGAAATCAAACGGAATAATCCATGTCGGGCTTTTCCCGTCTGTTAATCTAATACTTGGCGAAGGTCTTTTGGTAATATTTTCTTCAACACTTATCTAGAAGGAACTCTAAGCGAAAATAAAAGCGTACATATACACTTTCCTCCAAAGCCAAAACACACAAGAAACCCTTTGTTTTTGCTCGTAAAAGGGTCCATACTTAAAGTCCCAAGTAAAAAAAAAAAGACCAGACTAGAAAAAAAAAAGAGTGACTCTCCAATCTTGCGACAACGATACACTACACCTCCAAAACAACACCATCATTAACTGGTGCTCTCAACTTCGAGACCATGCTAGCAGACCTAGACCTCTCTGTTTAAGAGCTGTGCACAAATGCCCTAGAAGAAGCTACCTCGCGACGGCGGAACTAGCTTTCCCCCCTACAAGAAATCCTCTCACACCCTCTCTTTCTGCTTCTACCTCTCGTCTCGCCTCGCCTGGCCTCGCCTCTGCCCTCCCTCTCCCCCCCCTTCTACCCTGCTGCACCCAACTGCTGGATGCTGGCCAGATGGTTCCGGCCATTACAGGAGCACCATCACCTCGCTCCCGAAACCACAAGCTCAAAGCTCCTAACAATCCCCTCTCCTTCTCTGACACGAGGAAATCGCACCTCAGCAACTTTTCTTCACTGCTCACACACAACCTTTTCTTGGCAGTGTCACTTAGCGACAGCCAGAGACAAAGGGAAGAGTATTCCAACCGCCTCAAACAACTTTTTCAAAGTCTCTTCCCATCCCAACTCAATAAAAAAAAAAAAAAATCTCAAAGCCTCTATGCAATGAATCGGTGTTGACAATGAGCGTCTCCTCTTGGGTGCAAATAGGTGCTAACAAACAAAAGACATGACAGAGTCATGTCGCCACCGGGAAGTCCCGGGTGCCATTACAAGGTGCCACAAGGGGCGTGCCAGAATAAAGTGCCATATCACCCTGTCAAGACCTCGCCCTGCTATAATGCTAAAGCCAGGAAATTACCTAAAATAATCTCAACACCGCACCCTCGACAACAACGCTGAGACAAACCGCCCCGGTGCTCAGAGTCAACATAAAATCAACTCCCCTTCAAGGCACAATGGCAGCCGTAAGCATAACACTACACAGTGAAACTATATCAGTGTCGGTCGTCAGCCGGGCGACGCGACTTGTGGGTGTTGGCACGCGGGAAGTTGGGCGGAAACATCAGTGCCTCTTCGCCACCCACAACAGACGGCTCCCGTGGCTGCATCACGGGCGTCGCGACGGACCCGTAACCCGCATCGAGTTCCAACGCGGGTTATCTCGTCTCCATCTTTCTCTTTACTTCTTTATCTGTCTGTCTGTCTGTCTCAATGTGTGTGTGTGTGTGTGTGTGTGTGTGTGTGTGTGTGTGTGTGTGTGTGTGTGTGTGTGTGTGTGTGTGTGTGTGTGTGTGTGTGTGTGTGTGTGTGTGTGTGTGTGTATGTGTGTGTGTGCGCACGTGTGTGCTGCGCGTAAACGTGCGTAAGTTTTGCTGTTCATGTGTGTACACGCACAAGCGTGTGTTTAGCCCGAGATTTGTGTCTCGTGCAAGTAGCCACGTCCAAGTACACAGGCAGGCGCAGAGCGAGGCCCCATGAGTGCGTCGGCCGAATTTAGATGGAATAATTGCCGAGTGGGACGCGGGACGAGGGTCGCAGGACGGGCCATGTGCGGGAAGGCGGGGGCGGGGGCGGAGGCGGCGGCGAGCACCATGGGCACCATAACGCACGAGTTTCAAGAGCGCGGTAAGTGCCGAACTAAAAGCTGGAACTGGGAGGAAATTCCCGCTCGGCTCGGGCACCGCGCTCCTGAAGAGGGGAAGGTGGCGAGGGCAGACAGCAAGAGGAAGAAGGAGAAGGCCAGGGCAGCCAAGAGGTGTAGACACCTGCCAGTACACTCAAGATACCTTCAAGTAGAGAAATGGTTTTAAAGGAGTGTCACGGCGCTGGCCACAGATACTGGGACGGGGCAAGGTCGAGAGGGGGGAGAGGGGAGGGGGAGGGAGATAAGGGGGTAAAGGGTATGCTCGGCTATACATTTTCAACGTATTCTGCTCCTACCTGTATGTTATCAATTTCCTTTACAAAACTTTGGATATATATAATAATACTAATAATAATAAAAAACAATGTAAACTGGATACCGCACAGAAATAGTCACAGTCGAATCCCACGAACCGTGCTCGATCTCCCCATTCCGATTCCTGATCACATACACCACAAAGACGCTCATGGACGCCACGAGAACACTTAGCATGGCCGACAAAGACACACAGGACACGAGCAACGGTGAGGTTAATCCGTGAGTGAAGCAGGTAAGTTCCCTTGGGCGGTGGAAGTCGCCGAGACACACGGAATCACAACAAGCGAGAAGGCTGCAACAGCCTGCACGGGTCAGCACCTCGGGCTTGGGCCTGCTGACGACCCTCATGGTCCTCTTCATGGCGGCGAAGGAGGTCGGCCGTGGTCCTCAGGGATGGTCCTTCATGCCAGGAGCAACGCCACTGCTTGTCGACTGTCCCTGTGCGCTCATTCTCTGGCCCTCCTACGGACGGGATTACCATGTCACCCGAACACAACCCTCACTCTGCATCAAGCACTCGCCTGCTTGTCTTCCTCTAATTTTAATCTTAGTATTAAAAATATGAACAAATACATAAGAGAACAGTTCTAGTGCACAGCAAAGCTGGAACGTATATTTGGCTGGCAGCTAACTGGTATGCTGTGACTAGCGACGCTAAGGCTACTGCTGCGTACATCACCCTTGCTAAATTTGCAACAAATAAACTGTCATGTGAGGTTGCAGCTACTCCCTACTTACCCATAACGCCGCAAGCACACACCACCCTCGACTGTTCACCAGTTCACCAGTACTCATTCATCACTGCCACTCGTAGACACTCCCTACATACCATATCACAGCCCAGCCACCTCGCGCGTGAGTCCGGGACGATCCGCACAGATCCGCTATGGCGATCCCCTCATCCGCTCATCCCGCGGGAGCCGGCGGGCCGCAGCGCTCCACAAAGGATCAGGAGATTACTAGCGCTGGCCAGGACCCTAGGACTCTCCCGCGCACAGCTGCTTGCTCGCCCCACGTACACACAGCCACACGTCAGGGACTCCGCGCGCTTCCTCCCTTCCCTCGGAGCGGCGGGCGACGGAGGCCCAGCGGGTATTACCTCCTCCTCCTCCTCCTGTTGCTCCCACGCCCGCTGGAGACGTCGATCGAGGGAGG
>NW_028234403.1:1655464-1657964 GCF_977035675.1 Penaeus japonicus | reverse complement strand
GCCGCACGACGCGCTGCTAAACAAAAACAAATCGGGAAAATAAACTCCATGCGGTCGGCCGCCACTTCACAAAAACGTTGCTTTATTTTCGCTTCTCAAACGTGCCTAACGACTCTCCATAACTGTCGATACACGTGCGCCGTACTTCCAAACGTCACCCTAACTTGGGATCGTGAAACGTGGCTACCGCGATGCAAAAGAACCTAACTATATACCCCGACCTTCTATTTTATTTGTTCTGCTCAGCTTTATTCTCGAATTGAGCAGTTTCCTTGCTATTCCTATTGCCCAGCAGCCTTTCCTCAAAATCCCAAGTCTTGCCCTCATCTTTGTTTCCACTTTGGGTCTCTGTAATCATTTATCAACGAAGAACCCGGTCGCGTAATCAGCTGATCGGGAAACGAAGGCATTGTTTGTGTTTCCTCCGCTTGCCTTTAATAATACAAATTTCATTCACTTTCTCTCTCTCTCTCTCTCTCTCTCTCTCTCTCTCTCTCTCTCTCTCTCTCTCTCTCTCTCTCTCTCTCTCTCTCTCTCTCTCTCTCTCTCTCTCTCTCTCTCTCTCTCTCTCTTTCTCTTTCTCTTTCTCTTTCTCTTTCTCTTTCTCTTTCTCTTTCTCTTTCTCTTTCTCTCTCTCTCTTTGCTTATTTGTTTATCTATCTATCTCTATTTGTTTGTTTGTCTGTCTGCTTTCGCCCCTCTGTCTCTATCTATGTCTCTCTCTCTCTCTCTCTTTCCCTCTCTCCTCCCCCCCTCTCTCCCTCTCTCCCTCTCTCCCTCCCCTCCCCCCTCTCTCCTCTCCCCTCCCCTCCCCTCTCTCCCTCTCCCCTCCCTCCTCCCCCCTCCCCCCCTCCCTCCCTCTCGCCCTCTCTCTCTCTCTCTCTCTCTCTCTCTCTCTCTCTCTCTCTCTCTCTCTCTCTCTCCCCCCCCTTCATCCGAGACACATTCCAGCGGTTGTAGTTCATATTGCTAAATCCCATCTCGTGTTGGCACCTGCCGCGTGTGACAAACGCCAGAGTGTCAGAGTGCGCTCATTTGCCTTACAACTCATCAAGATCTAATCCTTAATTGAAAGTCAAGTGAGACATCTCGCTGGAATCGGCGTTCAGCCACTCGAGACCTATTCGCCTCGCCCCCATCCGAGAGACAGCTTTAACCTTACTCTTCATGTGAGTTGGCTCTAGCCCTACTCTGCTTCCATGTTCCCCGTGCGTCCACCTCGCGCGAATGGAGAAACACTTCAGTCCAAAAGTAAACAATCAGCAAGTCTGGCTTCGAGTCGACGTCGCCGCCGCCACCACCGCTGAGCCGCCGACTGCCGCAGAACGCCGCCATTCGCCACCGGAGGCAGGGCCCCGCCCTCCAATTCCGACAGTTCCTCCCGATGACCTTGGGAATCCCGTCGGCAACCTTGGCAACGAGGTATTGCAGAGTGCGAAATCCCATGCCGAATGCCCATTTCGCGGTGCCACGTAGCACCAAGACCCCTTTCGAAGTGAAGCATGCTTGCTTTCTCCGCGCGGCAGCCCGGGATCCATCCGCTCGGCAAACAGTGCCAGGAGAATGCAAGGCTTCGTTCGGGGCAGCCTCGTCCTGGTTGGTGTCAACGAGTCTGTCGTAACCTCTTTGCTTTATACGGGTGTGCGGACTGCGTAGGTGAGGTGCGTTCTTAGGCCCTAAATGTTAGCATAGAATCGAACGGGAAGAAGAAGATATATCGGGCTCAAGTAGCCCGAAAAATGCCTCGCAGGCAGGCTCCACTTCCGGCCGCAGAGAAACCATAAGGGAAGGGGAAGAGAGACAAAAGGGGCAGGAGATAGGGGGGGAGAGGGGGAGAGGGGGAGAGGAGGAGAGAGAGAGAGAAAGGGAACAGCGTAACATTTCCGCCAACAACTTTGATCTCACCTTCCAATCCACTATATTCCATCCCGGGGTTCGGCAAGAGCATCAGTAACAAAACAAAGAGGGTAAAGTGCCTATAAGTCATTATTGCCCTCCTGGAGTGGCTGAGGATCATATTCGCTTGTCGGGCACTCGGCCTCTGCTTCTAAACGAGTCAAAAGACTTGGAAACAACCATAAAAACACTGAATGTGCGATCTACAACCTCAACAGAACTCGAAAAAAGAGTAAAGCGAATGAAACGAATGGCCAGTCGCATATACACATGCATGGTAAAAATATCCTCACCAACTCTCTCCTGCCTGCCTGTCTGCCTGCCTGCCCCCCTCCCCCCCCTCCCACATCACACGAAAGCAGAGGTTAACCTGCGTCCGGTGGTATTCTAACGTTTCAACAAGTAACTATTTTGTTCTCAGTGACACTACGCAATCACTCACGCAAGGCATCCAATTTTTCATCATCTTAATATCAAATCCAACTTCCCAATTTTAAAATCTGCCTTCCTGTTTTTCATCATCTTAACATCAAATCCAACTTCCCAACATCAAAATCTAAGTGCTATTATTCATACTAGCCCGATTCCAATATGTACCAAGAAG
>NW_028234403.1:1637964-1645464 GCF_977035675.1 Penaeus japonicus | reverse complement strand
ATGCAACAACATGCACTTGGCGTTTGAACAGCTTCCGCGGCAGCAAATTGGATCAACCGGTAAGCACAGGCGAAGGAAATCAATACGCAAGCACAACAGACGGCACTCGGCGGTCACTTCAAGCAATGCAATCCGAGCGACAGCGGAAAGCGGCAGAGCGAGTGAACGGGGCAGGACGCGAGATGCAATCCGGAATCTGCATCGATGACGTGACGCACAGGACGGCAACAGCAGGTGCGTTATCCTTATCCTCGTCGGTTGGCACTGGGTCTTCCGCCACTCCCGTGCCCCTTCGCATACCCCCGCTTCGAGGGGCGTGTGTGTTCTGAACGGAGGCTGACTCACGCTGAGTCACGCATCGTCTAGCTTCTGGACGATGTCTGTATCGAGACACATAAATCTGAGACATAAATCATGGCCATTTTTTTCATCGATCAGTCGTTCATCTTTCTAAGTTCGGGGGGCGGTTTCATTTCGATTTCCAAGCGGGAAAGTCGTATAAACAAATGATTATCCACTTATGCAAAGCATCACCAGCCGAGGCCACTTTCTAAGTTGCACCCGCGACCTTGTTTGTAAGTTCGTAAGTTCGCAACCACCTCGCAAAAGAGGAGCTTCCACCAGCCCGCATAACCGCACGCCCGAGGTCTGCACTGCCCTCTACCTTACTAGCCCGCGTGTGCCCAGGTGTGCGGGCGTCTGCTGCCCCCCGGGGAAACAAGGGGGCGCGCCATCGTGCAGAGCTCGGAAGGAAGGGGAGAGAGGAAAAACAGGGCCCCTCCTTATCGTATATTAAATCTCCTACCTCTTTTCATCTCCCTCCCGCCCTCATAATCAGATCCGCCCTCAAAAAAGAAGAAAAAAAAAAAAAGTGACGTAAGCGCAAGACGCGGCGGGCAAGGCCCCTGCGCGACCAACACACACCAGCCGCCCGTAACACAACACTGGGCCACGCTCGTCTTCGCCCTCCTTCCTTATCCCAGCCGCCCCTTTCCTCCCACGCCATTCGCAACATCCCGATCTTTCGCAGATCTGCCCCCCCCCCACCCCCTCCAACCACACACTCTGCGGCTGAGGTCTCTCTGCAAACCGCATGCTGCACGCTCACCAAGAGACTACGCCCATCGAGGAAGCACCTCAGCTCAGCTCCACACACTCGTCTTATCTCCGCCTCGGCTTTAGCATCCCCCTCGTCCGCACGTCATATGCCACCTTGACACCTCTATCAACATTCATATCAACCAAGCAATAGCTGACCTTCGAAAACACAAGTATCAGTTTGTACCTACACCCATAGATCTCTATGTTTGGAATAATATAATCGTAACGTGATTTTCCGATCATCATAACCATCACCATAAATATCGAAGTGACTCATGTTCATCTCAACACTCGAGCACAACAACCGAGGGGGCCAAACTCACTCGAGGGGCTGATACTACGGCATGGTAGAGCAGCTGGGATACCGCGCAGACACTGGCTGACTGACGAGCAACAATCCGAAGTGGTCTTTTAATAGCACATTATAGCAAATGTTTAAACAGAAGATAAAGTATTGTACATCTTGTAATGTGTCTCTCACTCATAATTTTTTTCGCTGTTATAATCACAAAAGAACCTCCGTCGCCTGGAGGATAGGCCAAACAAACAAAACAAGAAGTACTAGCGTGCTCCGTCATAATGCAGGGAAAGTTGATTGACACTTGCTAGCTACAGGATCAGGTTTACCTGCCAAGCACCGGCTTTAGGGCTTAACATTCATCGTGTTAGGAATTGAACTAGACACTCTAAATCACCGAAATAATGAAAATGAAAAAAAATACATGCAAAGTAAGTCTCTCTTCCGACCTACGTTATTCACAATCGCTGCATGACCCAGTGTACCATGTTGACATTCCTCCGCTTTGTTTCCTTTCTCCCGACCACTTACATACACATCTTCCATGACATAGTAGTCCAAGCACATGGCTACCGCAACCCCCCGCCACTAGAGCCCGCACACGCCGCGAGCTTCATGCAATGCAAGCACACAATTCAGAGTCCGGCTGCAGACTGCTTGCCAGGACACAACAGGCCCGCGAACAATGACGAGAAGACCTGTCAGGTGAAGTTTATCTGCGTGAGAGCGTGACGGGCGAGCAAGCGGTCCGGTGGGAGAGAAAGGGGAGTGGGGGGGAGGCACTATGGAGGGAGAGAGGAGAGGGGAGAGGGGGGAGGGGAGAGGGGGAGGGGGGAGGGGAGTGGGGAGGAGGCACTATGGAGGGCGAGGGGAGAGGGGGAGGGGAGAGGGGAGAGGGGAGTGGGGAGGAGGCACTATGGAGGGCGAGGGGAGAGGGGGGAGGGGAGGAGGCACTATGGAGGGAGAGGGGAGAGGGGAGAGGGGAGAGGGGAGAGGGGAGAGGGGAGAGGGGGAGGGGAGTGGGGAGGAGGCACTATGGAGGGAGAGGGAGAGGGAGAGGGAGAGGGAGAGGGAGAGGGGAAGTGGGAGTAGGGATAGGGGAGAGGGAGAGGGGAGAGGGGATGTGGGAGTAGGGATAGGGGAGAGGGGAGAGGGGAGGAGGAAGAGGGGGTGCGGGAGCGGATACGTCACTGCTTTTCATAAGTTTGACCGACGTGAATTTTACAAGACGTCCAATCTTTTTATCACATTATTTACTACTTAATCGACAAATAATCCTTAAAATAAATAAACAAACTGGCGATCGAGGACAGTATAAGATAAGACTCACACATACTACCAAAATGCCTCCCCAACGCTACTGAACCTGGGGGAGGGGGGGGGAGGGGGAGAGACTACAGGTTCTAGAAGCGGAATGAACCTGGGCAGTTCCGACTCGACCTTGGCCAAGACAGCGTCAGCAGGAGCACGAGAAAGCCGTCTTGGCGCTGCTGCGTCTCGGATCGAACTGGGGGGAGCGAGCGACGCTGGCAATAATGGGCAAAAGGGGGGGACAACGAAGGGCGAACGGTGTGAGTATGCAAGGTAATATTGTTGCAAAGCACGATGCCGCCGCACGTAGGTCAGTTCTACAGCACCAGCAACTATCGCCGTTATTGCTGACCCCGTTTCTTACTTAAAACTCTACCGCCACACCCCCAGCAGCAGCAGTTAAATGTAAATAAAACAACCAAATATTTACCTTAAAACCTACACAAAATCGTATCCACTGAGATCGTAATCAACTCTTACGATATAATCCTAACTTACTCTTTATATTCCCTTCATTAAAACTTGGAAAGGCCGGGGGAGCTTTACCGTAGAGGGAGCGAGTTTACACCAAGAGGCTGCAATGTATATAGTTACACCCTGAGGTACGCCCCCGTAATGAGCTTCTGTTTACGTGGGTGTTAATTACGGGGAAGATCTGGCAGTTTGAGATGGTTACTATCACCTCAAGTACGCTGGTAAACTTGTTATGATACAGCTTGGGGTTTGTGAATATATGATCATTTAGCAATATAAAAGCTGTATTATAAAATTAAAAACTATCACTCACCCACAAAAACGCATACACACACATTCACGCGCACGCGCACGCGCACGCACACACGTACATATATACACACCGTATAACCACACACACACATATACACACACACATACAACACACACACACACACAAACACTTAATACATATACAAGAGCACATCCACATCTGCATAAGAAACTCACTGGAGTAATGCAAGGTCACTCTCCCAACCACAAACCAACATAGGTTTAGGGAACAATGACAGGACTTCAGACATGAATTGCTTTCACTTATGGGCCTAGTGTAACAACTACTTGATCTGACAGCAAGTATCTATCTCACCATCAAATTCCAATTTTAATACCAAAATTATCAATATCTAAACCAAGGAACAGAATCTCGAACACTGAAATAACTCTGGGATGCAACATAGTGTTCAGAGATCAAGTTTGGTCCATTCGAAATAGAAAAGTTTCTTATTATCCTATTTTCTATGGCTAAGAGTTCTTAAATGTTCTTAAATAAACTGGAGCTAACTGGAGCCAGTCAGATCATTTAAAGGCAGTACCATAAATTTTAATCTAAAATTACAATCCTCTCTTATTTGTTTATATGATAACAAATCCACTACCTATAAGGTGCACTTTCCATATGCTATTCTTTTCCTTGAGCAATCAATGATTCAAAAATAAAATTATCTCTGATTTTATGAGGTATCTTTGCAATCTTGAAAATAGTTTTAAAAAATATTGATTTAATCTAACTGGACTACTGAATACATGTTAGCACAAAGTTGGGTCTGAAATCAAAGATCTAGTCCAAGTGGCAGACATCACAATTAAATTTTCAAAACTATGCACAGATAACAAATAAAACTAGATTTATGTGCTATATATATATTTTTTTTTATCTCACACATGTCCTGCATCTATTTCTCTACCTTTTTAAACTTCTGGATGTTTTTCCTGAATTAAATTACATGCCTATCATTAACATTCCAAATGCACAGTTTAATATCCCACTGAAAGTCCAGTTCAATCCCATTATCTATGAACTTGAACTCACAGGTCATGTGTGCAAAAATCATCACAAGTTGCCTCCTAAATGACGCACAAGGTTGCATGTCAGGAAAGCATCAACGGACAGTCCTAACTTAAGATGTTTCAACTTTGATCCTTTTCCGGGCTGGAAATAAGCAGACCAATAAACTCATGTGTATATGTATATGTATATATATACGTATGTGTATATGTATATGTATATATATACGTATGTGTATATGTATATGTATATATATACGTATGTGTATATGTATATGTATATATATACGTATGTGTATATGTATATGTATATATATACGTATGTGTATATGTATATGTATATATATACGTATGTGTATATGTATATGTAGGCATAGTCAGCCATTCAGTCACGGGGGTAAGCAAATAATACTCTACAGGGTACGTACTAGTGTTGCCAGTGCTTTTCGGAAATCCCATCATGTCAACAAAGAATCCATCTGTATCACTTGCATGATCTCAACAAATTTAAAGATGAAAAGACAAAATTCTAACGTTCCACAAACTGGCCATATTAATAAAGACTTTTTTCATTTTACAGTGTCCTCAAACTTACATGAGTTTATCAAGGATACTACCAGGTCATAGGTCATGGTGCATTTTTACTTACCGTCTGTACTTTCAAAATGAGATCCTTAATTTTTGCTTGTTAATATTTATAATGTTTATCGAACTTCTCACATATTTTCCCCTATCTTAGAAATATATCAATCTATAATATGGTGGAGAATAACCTTTAAATCACTTATATATAGACCTTCATGCCTAAATTACTCTCTGTTCATCAGACCGACTTTCCCAAAATCATCTTAATATGAGAGACTTTTCCTATGAGTAACTGTATATTCCTATCCTCATACAATCCCAGGCACAGAAAATCAATTTCAAAAACAGACTTCTTATCCCTAAAAACATCTAAATCTTTTTTATCTATTTTTTTTTTCATTCACTACTACACCATGAAATACCCTGGTCTTTATGCTACTAAAATTCCTTCATCATAAATGGACTAGATGTTTGGATATCAGTAGGCAAGCAAGCACATACCAATTGCCAATTCTGAGTGTTTATCTTCTTTATCAATGAAATTACTATCATTCTTACATATTTTTCCGTTACACTCCTATCTAATAAAATGTACATCTTCCAATATTCACCTCCCTTCCTTTAGCAACATTCTATCAAGAATCATTTTGTATTTTCAAAGTGTACTTTATTCATTATGCATTGTATTGAAGCATTCTTCTGAATCCAACTTTTTCATTACTAGACTTTTCATATGTTTTAGGTAATTCTTAATCATGCATTCATTCAACAATGTACAGAAATATTGGCTAGATGCTCTCACATGAATTTTCTGGCTTCCTCTAATCAAATATTTGACCAGATGTCAAAATCACTTTTGAATCTATTTTAAAAACTTCATAACCTGAACTAGAAGAGAAAACATATCAATAACATCTTCTCTATCTCGAAAGAAAGACAAATTAAACCTTTCACTACTGTTTGCCTTTTCAATTATTTTCAAATCTTGCAAGCTAGTTCTCTTATACAAAATAATGCACTTAACCATCTCTACAAAAGTCTGTATTTCATTTATCAAATCCTCCATTCTGGATGAAAGAAAGGACCCCAAAATAAATAAATAAACACAATTGTAAGTCTAGACAACAAGAAGTAAACTTCCATGCCTTTTCTTATTATCTGAGTCATAAAATATATTTTCTCAGCCCTCTAGTCACACATCAAAAACTGCATAATTCTTAAGCATCTACAAAATACGGAGCAATCTCACTCGAACCTACCTTGGTTGCTCTGAGTTCTTCCTCTGTCCGGTGTACATTGAGGAGTGGGGTAACGCGTACGAGCAGCCTCCACCATGGCCAGTCTCTGACTCCCATGAATTTGCGCACATTCTTCTGAATACAGCGAATTGCTGTCTCTTGCACCTGGAACAAAGCAATAAACAAATCTTAGAAATAGTTGTTTTGCAATAATTTTTATAGTGCAATTTTTTTCTTCTGTGATACTTGCAAAAAAGTATATGCAACTTGAAAGTCTCAAAACTCACATGCAGAAATTATTCCAGTGAGCATAGCCCTCTTCTTTAAGTATATCTTCTCAAAAAATATAGATCAATAAAATAACATTTTTAAAATTAAATTTCTTGCAGAACATGATCCAAAGTACTATAATCTATTATAATTGCCAACAGACAGAAGTAAAAATTACTATAATTTTGAATATATAACAAAAATTAATAACAAGAAGCATTAAAGCAAAATGGGCATAGAAGAGGGAAAAAAAATTACAAAACAGATCATTCCTAGCAATCTTAAAATGAAAAAGCAACCATTTCTATCTCACAAAATGTCATTAGTCCACTTACTTCCTCTCCATCAGTGTAATGCAAAGCACATCTCTTATAAAACAGGATGATAAAAGCTAAAGCACTTGCATTGATCATGACCACAAAACCAATCTTGAGACACACCAAGAGAAGACAACACAATCCCACTTGCTTTTTAGCAAGATTTGAAACAACACCTGGCCAAGCCATATCTTCTATTCCTGATTTTCAACGGAATACAGGGGAGGCACACCACCATCAAAATATAAGTTTAAATGCAATTTCACTCACACATCACATCTAATTCATAAGAGAATATACATTTAAATTCTTAAAAGTCTACATAATCACAGTTCAAGTGACATACTGATCCTTTCTGATTACTGAAGCCTGTCCGGTGTTGTCTTATCAGAAACAATCACTACTCCACAAGTGATAAAAAACACCTTTATCTCTACTCCACAAGTGATTAAAAGCAGCTTTATCTCCATCATAAAAACAAATGGAGTTAATAAAAAAATAACAAAAATCTGTATATGAGATAATCAAGATATATATTAGATATACAATAGAATATATATACAGGATGACTTGGTCTTTG
>NW_028234403.1:1625464-1630464 GCF_977035675.1 Penaeus japonicus | reverse complement strand
AAAAAACAACACAAGACAAATAAGGCTCATCGCAAACACATACAAAAGGTTTATTTGCGTATATATTCTCTCTCTCTTCAGTCTGATTACCAACAGCAAAGACTTTCTTTAAAATGATAAGAAGAGATATATCGAAAATACACCTATATGCAAACAAACACAAATTCACCAAAACAAATGCAAAATAAGCCATGACTAGACCAACGCCTTACGTTTTTGTTTCTCGTACCTTCAATTCATCTCTTAATAACGCATATTCCCCCAAAAAACAAACAAACAAAACACAAACCAATACCCAAAACCGCACATGAAACAAAAAGAAAAAATCCACCCCAAACAAAAACCAACAACAAAAAACAACAACAACCCCATCACCTCACCCATGCGCCTCCCGCCTCTCCTCACCCCCACGTCAAAAAAAAAAAAAAAAAAAAAAAAAAAAATTCCTCACGTTACTTTCTTCCGAGCTTTACCTGTTGTCGGTGCCCGTGGGCGGCGTGTTCCCGGCCAGGGGCGCTCTCCGCCACTGCTCTCTCCTTCAGAGTCGTCACAATTATATTCCGTAATTGGGGGAAAAAATAAAATCGCTGTTTGTGAACGGCAACGACAAAATGGTTGCTAAGTTTAAATCCGTGCGGGCTTGGAAACTCTCTCAAGGGGGGATGGACTGACCAGGGGAAATGAAACTGCATTCGGCCACTTTCACATGGTTGCAATAAAAACAAATAGGCAAATGTGCGGGTAGAGAATAGCATGAAATAAACAGAGGAAATAACAGGAAATGTCAAACAAACAGAGAAATATACATAAAGGCCTGTGTGCGTTATGGTCAGCTGACAGTCAGTCTGTTTGTTCCTCTGCGGTCTTCTGCTCTGCCTCTTTCCCAAACTTTATCTTTTTCTTTCCTTCTTCGTCTCTCTCTCTTTCTCACTCTGTTTTTCTCTTTCGCATTCTTTTTCTTTCTTTGCCTATCTATCCCACTCTACGTGTCTCTTTATCGAAATCTTTCATTTTTCTTTCCCTTTCTTTCGTTCGTTATTTTTCCTTTGTTTTTCTATCTTCCTTTCCTACTTTCTTTCTTTTTCTTTCTCTCCATATACTTTTACATGGGTGGGTGGGTGTGAGTGGGTGTGGGCGCGCGTGCTCGCCAGCCTTTTCCAAAAGGGCCATAAAGGCGCTAACCGGCCCGGGGAAAGTCGGGAAACAGCCAGCGAAAGTGCGCCTTTCACCCCCTGTCCCTTGATCACTGCGAAATATCCCTCGGGGAGCCGGAAGTGGGCGCCGTGGCTATGCTAATGGACTCCCGCATTTCCCCTCGAACGCCTTCGCTCCGACAAGTGCCATAAGGTGCCATAAGGGCTGTGATTTCTCTCGGGAAAAGTGCCGGCATTCGGCGGGGCCATATACTCTTGCCTGCCCGGCCGATGTCTCTTTCCGTCTCGGCTGCTTTCTCTTCCTTCACCTCTTTCCCTGTTTCCCTTATGCTTTCTTTCTTTCTTTCTTTCTTTCTTTCTTTCTTTCTTTCTTTCTTTTTCTCTCTCTCTCTCTCTCTCTCTCCCTCTTTCCCTTTCCATCTCTCTCTCTCCCTCTTTCTTTCTTTCTTTCTTTCTTTCTTTCACACTGCTTCTTCCTTTGTCTTTGCTTCTGTTTTTCCCTTTTCCTTTCAGTTTCCCTATCCATCTCTTACCCTATTCCTTCATTCCCTTTCTTTTTAATTTTTGCTCTACCTCTCCATTTTCCATTTTCTCTCTCTCTCTCTCTCTCTCTCTCTCTCTCTCTCTCTCTCTCTCTCTCTCTCTCTCTCTCTCTCTCTCTCTCTCTCTCTTTCTCTTTCTCTTTCTCTTTCTCTTTCTCTTTCTCTTTCTCTCTCTCTCTTTCTCTCTTTCTCTCTTTCTCTCTCTCTCTCTCTCTCTCTTTCTCTCTCTCTCTGCATTTTCTTACTGTTTCTCCCTTTCTCTCCTCTTCCATTCTTCTATCCAGAGGAAAGGAAACAGTTGCAATAAGAATAGATGAATAGGCAAGATTAATCATTCAATGAGAGAGAGAGAGAGAGAGAGAGAGAGAGAGAGAGAGAGAGAGAGAGAGAGAGAGAGAGAGAGAGAGAGAGAGAGAGAGAGAGAGAGAGAGAGAGAGAGAGAGAGAGAGAGAGAGTGAGAGAGAGACAGCCGGTTGCCATCAGCTGAGCCAAGCAGGTCATCCCAGTGCATCTAGTTAACACAATGCTGTCACCGCGCGGAAGCATTTGCATAAAATTCCGCGGTAAACACCTAAGCCACTGACGTAAACTTGACCACGCCCGCGACGAGTGGGTGAGCTAGATAAGCATTACTGGGCCATGAAGTGCTCGGGAAACTGGGAGAAAGAATAAAAGAAAGAAAGAAAGAAGAAGGAGGAACAGAAGAAGGAAATGAGGATCAAGAAGAGGGGAAAAGGGAAGGAGAATGAGGAGGAAGAAGAAGAAGAAGAGGAGGAAGAGGAGTGAGAGGCAAAGAGGGAGGGGGATGGGGGTAGGAAAGTAGAAGGACAGGAGGGGGAAGAGTGGTAGTGGGAGGGGAAGGGGGAGGAGAAGAAGAAGAGGGTGGAAGACGAGAAGGAAAATGAGAAATAGAAGGAGGAGGAAGAAGATAAGGCGGAGAAGCATAAGGACAGTGACGAGGAAGAGGAGGAAAAGAAAAACAAGATAAAAAAGAACGAGGAGACAGGTGGAGTGGGGTGGGGTGGGGGGAATCTACTTAACCCTGCACCGCATTTCTGAAGGCTATTTCCTCGTGATTAATTTCCATATTTTCTGCTTGATTACATGCCACTCAACTCAGCCTGATTCTCTATCCTGCTGGCTTATTCTGTCATTCCGTTTGAACATAATTTGCACTGAACTGAATGTGCATGCGGATGACCAGGCCATCTATGTTTGACACATTGATCCTGTCAATCAACAATTAGATGAATCGGTAAGTAGGTAAATAAAGAAATAAATACTAATATAAAAATATATTTTTGGGACTGATCGTTGGGATGCCAATCTCTCTAATCCGCAGTCCCTCCGATCCCGGCGCCTTCAGCGTGTGTATCCTTCGGCGGGCGTGCACGTGTATATCCTTCGGCGGGCGTGCACGTGTGTATCTTTCGGCGGGCGTGCACGTGTGTATCCTTCGGCGGGCGTGCACAGCGGCTTGGCGAAGAGGCCCGGCGCGGAAACGGTGAGGCAAGAGCGCCCACTTCCTCTCCACAAATCGTTATATTCATTCCTTAGCGCCACCAGACCTCGCGGCGGACCGCAGTCGCTTCCACTTCCTTGAGAACGAGGAGGAAGAGGAGGAGAAGGAGGAGAAGGAGGAGAAGGAAGAGGAGGAGGAGGACGAAGGAGGAGAAGGAGGAGGAGGACGAAGGAGGAATGGGAGGAGGAGGAGGAGGAGGAGGAGGAGGAGGAGGAGAAGAAGGAGGAGGAGGACAGCAACGACGAGGAGGAGAATAGACGAAGGAGGAGGAGGAGGAGGAGGAGGAGGAGGAGGAGGAGGAGGAGGAGGAGGAGGAGGAGGAAGAGGACGAAGAAGGAGAAGGAGAAGGAGGAGGAGGAATAGGACGAAGGAGGAGGAGGAAGAGGAGGAGGAGGAGGAGGAGAAGGAGAAGGAGGAGGAGGAGGAGGAGGAGGAATAGGACGAAGGAGGAGGAGGGGTATCGGTCTTCTTTCCCTGGCGTCGCGTGACCACTGCCATTCGCTGAGTGTCGGCCTAACGAGTCGCCAATGCAGGAAGTGTTGTGTGTAGAGGGGAGGAGGGGAGAAGGGAGAGGAGAGGAGGAGGGAGAGGAGGGAGAGGAGGGAGAGGAGGGAGAGGAGGGGAGGAGAGGAGGAGGGAGAGGAGAGGAGGAGGGAGAGGAAGGAGAGGAGGGGAGGAGGGAGAGGAGGGGAGGAGGGGGAGAAGGGAGAGGAGGGGAGGAGGGAGAGGAGGAGGAGGAGGAGGAGATGGAGGAAGAGGACGGAGGAGAAGGAGAGGAGGGAGAGGAGGGAGAAGAGGGGAGAAGGGAGAGGAGGGAGAGGAGGGGAGGAGGGGAGAAGGGAGAGGGGGGGAGGAGGGGAGGAGGGGAGGAGGGAGAGGAGGGAGAGGAGGGGAGGAGGGAGAGGAGGGGAGGAGGGGGAGAAGGGAGAGGAGGGGGAGGAGAGGAGGAGGAGGAGGAGGAGGAGATGGAGGAAGAGGACGGAGGAGAAGGAGAGGAGGGAGAGGAGGGAGAAGAGGGGAGAAGGGAGAGGAGTGAGAGGAGGGGAGGAGGGGAGAGGGAGGAGGGGGAGAGGGAGGGGAGGAGGGAGAGGAGGGGAGGAGGGAGAGGAGGGGAGGAGGGGAGGAGGGAGAGGAGGGAGAGGAGGGGAGGAGGGGAGGAGGGAGAGGAGGGGAGGAGGGAGAGGAGGGGAGGAGGGAGAGGAGGGGGAGAGGGAGAGGAGGGGAGGAGGGGAGGAGGGAGAGGAGGGAGAGGAGGAGAGGATGGGAGGAGGGGAGGAGGGGAGGAGGGGAGGAGGGAGAGGAGGAGGAGAGGAGGGAGAGGAGGGAGAAGAGGGGAGAAGGGAGAGGAGTGAGAGGAGGGGAGGAGGGGAGAAGGGAGAGGGGGGGAGGAGGGAGAGGAGGGGAGGAGGGAGAGGAGGGAGAGGAGGGGAGGAGGGAGAGGAGGGAGAGGAGGGGAGGAGGGGAGGAGGGAGAGGAGGGAGAGGAGGAGAGGATGGGAGGAGGGGAGGAGGGAGAGGAGGGAGAGGAGGGGAGGAGGGAGAGGAGGGAGAAGAGGGGGAGAAGAGGGGGGGGGCGATGTGAAGGACAGGAAGCACAACTGACCACGCACTCTTAATAAACAAAGAATTTGTTTACAAGCCGCGGTGAGGGGAGACGGCTAATTCAGGGACAGAGGGAAGTTTAGAGGGGAGGGAGGGGGGCGAACCGCCGAACCGCCGAACCGCGCAAATCGCCAGAAAACATCACGAACGAAAAGGAAAAAAAAAGACTCTCCGACACGTA
>NW_028234403.1:1615464-1617964 GCF_977035675.1 Penaeus japonicus | reverse complement strand
GAGTCGTTGCGCGGCGCGACCCCCCCCCTCCTCCTCCCCCTCCCCCTCCTATCACGGATCATTATGCCTGCACCGGAGGAGTCACCAGCCTCGACCGGTGAACGGATATGATTTCCGACAGCGGAAGTCTGGAAAGACGAAAGTGTCCGCCGTTTACCGGACCTGAGCGGTCTCGCTTGCGCACCCCTGCAAAGCGCCGCAGCTACGCTCACTCGTTTCTCTCCTCCCTCATAATCGCCGCTCGTTTCGCTTCATACCACTCTCCTTGCATAGCGGAAGGCTGGACACGAAAATAAAACGAGACTGTCTTCCCCAAAAAGGCGGGGCGGAGGGGGGGAGGGGATGGCCAATGCATACAAACAGAGTTCATATCCGTACACCCTCGTGTCCGAAAGGGGCAGCACCTAGCGGCCAGGAAGGAAGGAGTCAGCTGCGGGCGTTTAACAAGCGGTAGGAAACCTATCCCTGCCACACGCCGACGCACCTTCGACGGCGAGTCCACAAGCTGCCAAACGCATCGCTCGAACGCCCACGCACCACATCAACAGGACTATGCGTTTTCCAATCCAAAAAATTCTCGAACGCCCACGCACCACACTAACAGGACTATGCGTTTTCCAATCCAAAAAATTCTCGAACGCAACACCCATGTAAGCATATGGAAAAGCAAGATGCTGTTGGCAAGCAAAAAGCTCAGCTGTGACCAGGACTGACCTCGGGGCGGGGCGAGAAGGAGGCCACGGCCCGGGACTGACGCAAAAAGTGGGCATCGGCGCGAGGAGAGGAGAGCGTCATGCAGCCACGGGGAGGTCATGCATTATGCTTGGTGGAGCGCTATCGGTATCTTCTATCGCACCACCTCACGGCACGGCGACCCTCCCTCCTCTGCGACTCGCAAGACTTTATTATCTAAATGTTAATGAAACAAACACGCAGATGACGAAGAATAATATGAAGAAAAGTTACGAAAATAGAGTTCACAAATACCATCCTCTACATGAACCACGCATTTATATATGAAGCACAATGCATATTCTTGATAAAGTGTGTACGTATGCATGTATGTATATGTATGAATGAATGAATGAATGAATGAATGAATGAATGTGCACTTATGTATATATGTATACATATGTGTGTGTGTGTGTGTGTGTGTGTGTGTGTGTGTGTGTGTGTGTGTGTGTGTGTGTATTCACCACCCTGACACTGTTTTGTCTTTCAACGCGTAAAACACCCGCGTCGACGCGAGCTAACGGGAGAGAAAGAGCGATTCCGAGGGGCGCGCGAGAAACCTGGGCAGAACAGGTTATCAAAAGCAGAAAATTAAAAAGGAAATCTGCAACAGCGACGAGGTCAAAGTTCAAACGCAAACAAAAGAAAAGAAAAGACTAGACGAAACGAAACGGAGGAACAGCAAGAGAAACAGCAGAACATTAATAACATTAACCTAGATTTCACCTTTCATAATCACGTCGACGATTCGCCAGATGAATCCGAGGGAAATAAAAAAAAAAGATAAGAAAAGATATAAAACTGCACCAGAGGGAGGTCACCGGAGACCCCCCCCCCCCTCGTGACCTCTCACCGCAGCGTCCTCAGAACCGCGTTTCCGTATTGGGCAGCCGGGGTGGGTACTGCCAAGGAAACATACTAAAAACGTGAACAGGAGATGCAATTTTCCTTCTCTTGTGAATATTCTTAGGCATACTTCCTCCACCCCTTTATAATAAAAGAGAAGGGGTTGGGGGTTGGGGGGGCTGTACTGGTGGTGATTAAATTAGTTTAGGCTTAATCGAATGAGTACTTTTAGTTCATTAACTTTGCTTGTTCGTTTAAGTTTATTGTTGTACACTTTGTTTACATATTTATATATATATTTCTATATGCTTACGTTATTTTACATTTCTTATTACTTGTGCATACTGATTTATGGTCTTTTTTAATCTTTTGTTCATTTTGTTTACATGTTTATGCTCTCGCACCTCATGTTTAAACATATAAACCCTGACCTTTCTCTGCTAATTTTCTTCTTATTTATCAACATCAGTGTTTCTTACCCTTCACTATAACAATAAAAAAAGAATCGCCATCAAAAGGCCACATCCATAAAGTACCCGTGCAGCAACATATATTCCACATCATGTTAGGTGCTTACATGCAACTAATCCGATGCACGATCAGAGTGCCAATCACTATGCTGGTCACGTCTTTTCGCCGCATACGGACGGACCTTGATGCCAGTGCCACATAGCCCCCACCATGTCAAGGAGACAGGTGTTGCTTCATGGACAGAGAGAAGCAGGTGTGGTGACAGGTGTCTGATGCGATGCCATTTCCGAGAAATAGGTAATGGCATTGAGTCACCCATAAAAAAATATATATATATATATGGCAAAGCAGCGAGTGTCCCATGAATCACACTCAGGTGTAGCAATAAATATCGCCCTCGCTACACACAGGTGCATCAGGAGCGGTACACATGTGTTCGAAAAAAAAAAAA
>NW_028234403.1:1597964-1610464 GCF_977035675.1 Penaeus japonicus | reverse complement strand
TTCGTGTTTAACTGCCAAATACTTTTTTTTTATTGTTTTCATTAATAAAAATCTCCTCCACTAATTTTAAACTCTCGTCTTGTGATTTTATTCATGGGTTATTCATTTTCAATCATCAAACGCTTTTTATTTTTTTTTATTAATGTATCATTGGTTTCCGTCAATGTGCGTGACGCTAACGTTCATAAATATACGTTTCCAATTCTAACCGATATTAACGGTTCTCATTTCGAACGATTCAGTGCGGATTTCATTTTCGAAATAACCAATATAATGGTACTGATCTGCACTGAATATATAATTCATTTGACAGGTTGATTGACGACGCTAGAGTGCTAATCAGTTAAACGAGTTAAACGTATACGCCTTTTAAATGATTACAGTTTCTGAGGAGAAAGCTGTCATAATCTTGCTTTCTATACGTGAAATTTTGTAGTTTCGGAAACATCTTCAGACTGAAAGCGCACACAAGCTGATCCATATAATGCGTCCACGCACGCACCGACACTGACCACCCCCACCTACACCTACAGACACACACACTCACTCACTCACACACTCACTCACTCACTCACTCACTCACTCACTCACTCACTCACTCACTCACTCACACACTCACACACACACTCACACACACTCACTCACACACTCACACACACTCACTCACTCACTCACTCACTCACACACTCACTCACTCTCTCTCACTCACTCACTCACTCACTCCTCACTCACCACACACACACACACACCTCCACCACACACACACTCACTCACTCACTCACACACTCTCACTCACTCACTCACTCACTCACTCACTCTCTCACTCTCTCTCACTCACTCACTCTCTCTCTCACTCACTCACTCTCTCACTCTCTCTCTCTCACTCACTCTCTCCCTCTCTCTCTCTCTCTCTCTCTCTCTCTCTCTCTCTCTCTCTCTCTCTCTCTCTCTCTCTCTCTCTCTCTCTCTCTCTCTCTCTCTCTCTCTCTCTCTCTCTCTCTCTCTCTCTCTCTCTCTCTCTCTCTCTCTCTCTCTCTCTCTCTCTCTCTCTCTCTCTCTCTCTCGTGTCCTTCCGATAAGATATCAAGTAAAAAAACTTTCGAATGCTAGTCTTAGGAATAATCTCCCAAATGCATTTCAGGTAAAAAGTCTATAGAAAATCGGTCAAGTCTTTAACAATACTGGCCCATACACTAAACAACAGAATTCAAAATAAATCCAAGAATAACAAAACGGCCAATGATAGCAGAATAGTAAAATAAAATACATGTATTAATCTCCTTCACTTTATATAAAATTCATGTTTCTTTGTAATCTACAAAAGGATAATACTAAAACTGAGGAAACAGAAATCTTACATCCATTTCTAAACATGTTACTAAACAAATAAATGATAAATTAAAAAATATATATATTTAAGTACAAAGATCTCAAATCCAGCCAAAAATTTCATCAATCCCTTAATTTTGTTACAGTTACCCTTGGATTTATTGAGAAAAAAAAACATAAAGAAACAAACTGTACATTACCTGCGACAACCCTAGTCGATACGAAGAGGAATCGAGGTCTAAATGTGCTAGAATTGCTTCCACAGCAGCTCTTTCGTCCAAGACAGGTGTCTGGGCTCTGGCTTCAGCTGGGGCCAACACGGCAAAGCGTCTTCTGAATTCGCTGTACTGGATGTGCTCTGGGAATCCTTGTTTGTGGAGTCTCAGAGCATCCAAGATTTGGCATCCTCGGAGCTGCAAAATACGAAAATAGGTCTCCTGTTAGTAGTTGAATTTATTTGTTATGATCCTAGTAGAAATTCCTACAATCATTAACTCCTAGCAAAGTATAAGTTATAAACTTGTTAAACACCTAGCACTGCTAGTTCTACTCATACAAGAGCATGTCATTTCAGCATATTTTGGCCAAAATAAATATAAATGTGCTTTGAAGTTTTCTATGTACAATGTATGAGAAACTAATAACCATATTATCATTCCTAAACACCATGACTCCATTTAAAAATATGATCAAAAGATTTACTAGACAAAGGAAAGTACAAGTAAAATACATTGATAATTATATTACCTGGGATCGCACAAGAGGCACATTGAGAAGGATATCTTCTGAGGAATTGTTGGCCTTATTTGGCATAACCAAGGAACTCTTGAGATCACAAAGCCCAGCATTGTGTTGTGGTAACAAGCAGTGGACAAACCTTAATTTGCTACGACGAAGTGTTTCAACAATGCCGTCCTAGAAAAAAAAAGGAAACAGGAAAACTTTAAAGCCTGTTACTAAACAACAGTATATCATCAATATTTACGTGGAACTCACAGAATCATAAAACATAAAATAAACAAATTTCATTATGTTACATGCCTTATGTAAAAAACATCATTAGTTCCTTACCACAGTGAATTTCACTTGCAAACAGACACTCTTGCGCTTAATGCCAGCTGTGCCTGTGGTGAAAGCTCGCCTGATAGAAGAAGCTCTACGTAGTGATTGTGACCCTTCAATACCAACAACAGACCCACTGATGGTGTTGCTAACTGGTCCCCGGCTAAATACGAACAATCTACTTAAAGTTTCCCTGAAAGGAAAATTATGAGTATGATGAAATGTTACAATATGATAGAAAGGATATAAAATACCCAAATCATAAGTTATGCTGCTGTCATTCTTTTCATATGAAATACATATACTAGTACTCAGTTCATTTTACAAAAGCAGGACTTACTTATTGGATTCTTGCAGCAAGGCAGCTGCCTGTCTCATGACAGGATTCTCACGGGAGGATTTAAGCCAATTGAGAATTGAATATGTGACTGGATTGGTGCCCTGGAAGTGTTGCAGTGTGAACTGATCTGGTGCCTGGCCTTTCTTCAGTAACTGCGAGTATTCTGTAAATATGAAATACATTTATAAATAATGATCTTAGTTTATAGCATTTATACTTCATTTTCATGTTCCTAAATAGAACTTGAAAATCAGAAAAGGTAATTTACAAAATCTTTGATCAAATAAATCAAATGATTAGAACCTAAATAAAAACAGAATTCACAGAACCAAAACCACAACAAAAATCTCAACTCACCCCTGCTTCCATAATGGGCATACAGTCTCTCCAAGAAGGACTGGTCGGAGGCACCTGGAAAAATGGCTTCCTCGTCAAGAAGCCACAGCAGGCCTCTCCGATCGGCTTCCTTTAAGTCTATTTGAGATGTCCGCACAACACAGTTGGAAGATGCCTTGTCAATAAGGGCAATCAGGGGAGCTGGAGTTCCAATCTCATCTCCAACATCTCCGTACTCAATGTGCTCCTGTTTATGAAAGATTGGAAGTAAGAATATTTTCTTAACATTTTTCCCTTTTGATAGTTTGACTATATTTACCATGAAGACATTATCTAGGGGGAAAAAATTAGACCCTCAAACACACATGCATGTGCACATGCATTCATTTAAACATCCCAAAACCACAAAATAATTAAAAATTCCATAAACTAGAGAAAATTCACACGAGCCTACATGACTCTACATGCACTCCATCCCATTTACTTTCATAAAAAGTAAACCAAAAATAATACATATCTAAAGAAACATTCATGAAACACATATCATTAAAATTGATTTACAAAATCCATATTCACGTTATGGATCCGTTCAACTGTTCAAGATTTGATCCATCCAGCAACAGCATTGTTTCCATAATTTGATACTTGATTCATAAGTGGCAATAACAAGGAGTCATGAACTATATATATATAAAATGTCATACTATGATTACTACCCATAATCTAGACACATTCAGCATACCTTGGCACCTTAACCAAAATAAAATAAATAAGCATATAGTTCAGTCAATGCAGTTATAGTTGCCACAATAAGACTTGTCATGTCATTACAGTATCAGGTTCCTTGATGTGCAAATTGTCCAAATGTAAAATTAGGATCCCTTTAGCAATGTCACTTATCAGTTTTTAAAATCAATGGCTTATAGGAGTCGAAATAGTAATATAAGTTTTGCCTTTTTGGTTTAGGTCTGCTCTCATGTTTCAATTTTTATAGTTTTTATAGTTTCCTTCTCTGTCCTCTCTACTTGTTTGGCAATGTGAGGTAGAAATTAACATGGTAGACAAGGCTTACTAATTACACTGTAAAATGCATTGATAACGAGAATCACACCCATACAAAATAGTCTTTACTCTTTTGTATTTTTTGCCTGCCCAGAAAAATGGGTCTGTTTTGCAAATCATCTCTCCCACACTGATAGCACTAATACATTTATAAAATTCAATGCTGATGCCTGTAACTTATTATTGCCTTATTTCGATGGGGAAGGACTGCACTCTATGTTGAAAATACTAAAAGATCCCAAAAGGTAGAATGTAAAATGCAAAAAACAATAAGTGAACTGAGCTGATTAGCAAAAATTTTTCATCATCAGCATAAAGTATAATTATTCCCAATCAAAATAAGTCTATATAAAGCTTTCTATAAACAAAATGTAAATTACTATCATGTTCATTACTTTGGATAACACCATGGTTATCATGAAAACCAAGGATTCTGATGTTTCTAAGATCCCAAATGCTAATGGGATGAGAAAATAGAAATATTCTTAAAATCTATGCTTTATAACACAGCAGAAAAATGCTAATATGCCTCCTATTCCTGTTATGATATGAATGGCTTTAGCAGTATAGGTACAGGTATTTCAGCTACATACAGCTTACAGAAAAAGACACTGAAGTGCTGAAGAAAGAATCTACAAAACATATTTCTTGGATGTCCTCCACTTTCCCATATCAGAAAGACTTCAGACTTTACCCATTAAAAGTGTAATTGCAAAATCACATAATTCAATATAAAACAAAGCTTCTGATTCCATTGAACGGACACTTCTTGAACAAAAATTGTAACTTACCATTCATGAAACATCTTCCTGGAACTTACATGGGACATACTCCATCTTACATATACAAAGCAGCATTATTCCTAAATTTTTCTACAATGTTCATTACCCATTCCGTGCTAGCTTTGAATTAACTCACTAATAATAAATCCTGATCCAGTTAAGCCATGTCAGCTTTATAATAATCTAACAACAGGGGATATAAGTTACCTTACATTAATACCCACCTTTATTAGTATAACAATACATCCTTTACTGTTCTAAGTGGCTTCATGGAACATACATACTCCAATGTCCCACTTAATTTTCTAAACCCGATTGCATCTAACAATAAAAATGGTAACAACAGTATATGTGATAAGAAAGAAACAATCACACTAGGTAAACCTATTCTACATTAACATCCAATCTTTATATAATTGTGACAGTTGCTCCTCTCTGAAAGGCAAATCTATATTCCCTGATTTCTGCCATAAGGGAAATGGCACTAATCTTATAATACTAAAAAAAATGAGGTGTCATGTGGATTTACTTCATCATATCTAAATCTAAAGGATCTTAAACAATACAATACCCTTTTTATGTGCCCAGACCAATTCCATATAATCATCTGACCGAGTAATGAAAGGTGATGTCTCACATCACACTCAGTTAAGAGAAGACAACCAGGCAATGACAGATGAAGAAAGCCTATAAAACTCTTGTACAAGCATAATAAGCAACAGTAATTGCCCAGACAGACACAATAGTCACCATAAGCTCTGCAAAAGCCATGTTGCAATTAGGCCTATATGGAATCCATGACAAATTTTTCTTGCGTCAAGTCAAGGCTTTCCCACTAAGCATTAATTAGCTGGCTGGACTCAGAAGGGCAGAATACCCTACAGGATAACGTCATAATGTAATAACCTTGTAAATCAACCAACCTGATATCACCTGATTACAATTGCAAATCTTACCCAATCAATGCCTATAAACTAGTACAGCACCAACTACTTGCATCATTTATCTGCACTACCAACTGGAAGAGATACATCATGGTTCAGCATGTAGTCTGCATCCAAACACCAATGCCTAAATGGAACTAGCCGTGTATCAGCATGATTAGCATACACTAGCTGTGGTCTAAGTACAGCTACTTACACCTACCTTCATGTAATTGCACTGAAAATCCTGTGAACAAGCTTGTTGAAAGAGGAGAGACAAGATGGTCTCCTTACTCCACATGCCTGACCTAGAGACAACTGGGTGAGATTTCCTGGCTGAAACGTCTACAAACTGAGAAGAGGATTCGCTGCTTAAGAACCAACTGTGAGTACATAATGTCCAAGAGAATCATTACTCTAGTTCATAGATATCACACCATGGCATAATTATCGAGCAATAGCAAACTAGAACATAGAATATTAGCTAGCTGACAGTCCTCATGCCACCTCAACTAGAAATTGCCTGTTGATTTGCCAGGGGATGAGTGTGCTTCCAGGACCAGATACTGAGGAGCTGGCATGCATGTGTTGCGATGTCTTGCTCAGTCCATAGGAAAATAATCAATTTTTCAATTAAAGCCCCAATCGGTAGCATATTCTGAATGTAACATAGTACATGAGAAAAGGGCACTAAAAAACACTGTAGGGAATTTATACAAAAAACAAGATAATTTTGAATATCACAATCTAATGCTCCAGTTGATAGCTATATATTAATTATTCCACAGGTGATTATCTATCAAACTCTTCAGAGTACAGCAGGTATCACACTATGAAGAATTTTGAATCCACTACCCAACTCTGTATCCTCATGTCTCCCCTACAAAAAGCTTGAACTCATACCTATTTAATCTTAGTTCAACATAATGAAAAATTAGTGGTCACCAATCTTCTATCATCAACAGCAATAAAAACAGTCGTATAATAATTTCAGATGTCTGTGATGGTATGCATTGTATTCCTCGTGATTTGTGTGTAACTTCCACAACTTATTTTTAGTTAACAATATACACCACAGGGCTATAAACTGTAGTTTGCATTAATCCGTCACAAAGTTTCTCCCTCTCCACCTCTCCCAGGTTTCGGAAAAAAAATTGCATAGTGTGATAGTGCCTTAATACCATTGCCATATTCATTCAACACCAACAAGAAGAAAAAACACCCTACATGCACCAGAGGTACCTGTTATCTTCTTTTTGCTAGAAAGAAATAAATAGATAAAATTTTAGTGTATGTGTTACTTTATTCTAAGGAAGCTCATCAAAATATACCTGAGGGGAACTCACCTGTGCATAACGATCAGTCTGCGCAGTAAAAGTAGTGTCGTGGAAGAGCATTTGGAAACGTTCCTGAGTGTAATTGTGACAAAGGTCTTGGAAAGTTGCTCCTGAAGTCCGGCCACATGATGCTGGATTTTGGAAACCTGGGGCATCTACTACCAAAATGGAGTTTGAAGTGTGAGCAGAAGTTGATATGCATCTGCAAAATAACAAGCAAGGTTTTATGATTTTGTTCCTGTTGTGTCAATGCCTGTTGTAAGTTAAGTATGATCCAGATACAAACAAGAATACACTAAAATGATTAATGACTTGATGTTATTTAACCTGTAATTTCTGCTGATAGTTCTACTGGACCCAAAGGATCAACATGTTTTAAAAGTATTTAAAATCAATTTTCAAATATCTACTTTTTCTGGTAAAAAAATGCACACCTAACAGATTAATCGCAAAACATACCTATTGATAAGTGCCACTATAGCATTGAAAGCCTCACTGTAGAGTCCCGCCGCCATGCCTTCTAAAGCTTCCAAGCCCTCGGGACGCTCTGCTGGTCTCTCAGTGGGTGACGCAGTCCTGGTGGAGATTATATTATTTGTTAATTAACTGTGAAACATCCTGGGATGTATCCTTATTCATTCACCTGGATGAATTCTGCTTTCCTTAGATGAGAGAAATTTAAAATCGTTCTCAGAAATGTAAAAGGACAAAGGACTTTCATAATTCATAATTTAAATCTGTCAGAATAACACTGAAAAAAGAAATAACAAGAAATTCTAGAAATAAATAAACAATATAAACCAATACATCTATCTAAAAATAATAATGAAATAGATATCAAGACAGCATCACATTTTACTAAATGCAACCAACCTAAAATATCCTGAAAATGAAGACTCCAAATTATGAAGAAGTTAAGGATATCTGACTTGAAATATTAATACAGAAATTGCTCGTTCAAAAGTCCTTGTTATGAAGAAGAAAAAAGAATTCACACATTCAAATTGTATGGTTTAACATATCTATTTACAAACAAACATTAAGAATAAAAGATTACAAATAAAGGATGTAACACCATGCAAACACACTTCATTATTGGTGCACCTCATCCTCAAATTAAGGGGACAACTTCCAAACTTCAGCTAAGAGCTCGTTTATGTAAAGCTATATCTAACACATCTATGAATCCTAAGATAAATAGAACAGGTTATCTGTTTACCAGATTAGGGAATTACTCAAGAAACATTTTACTTTTTAAGAAATAGCAAGACAGAAGATAAGCTGGCTGCTCAGCAACACAAGAGATTCCTATGTTTATTTCTCACCAGCCATCATTTTAGATTTAATTTAGTTACTTGACAACAGCAACTATGATTGTTCTTTTTGGTACAGAATTCACATTTAATAAGCTACTATGCGATCAATCTGAAATACCTCCTTATAACTGCTCATATCTCCTAGTAGTACTAATCAACAGATTCTTTACCAAACCATTGATGAAGGGAGTGCATATATACATGCACAGTCCACTATGGTTTCGTTTTGCCCGTTTCTTCTACGCACAGATGGTACTGCATGAGCTTACTCACCAGGGAGTCAAATGGTAGACCTAAATGACCACATCTGTTTACTCCCTCCAGTACTTGATTTTACAGTAAAAATACTTTTATTAACATCATTAATGTAATAAGAGCAATGGTAATTATTCTTAAAAATGATATCAGCATGAAAAAAACTTTCTTACTAAACATTGGGTAAACATAGGTTTAGTAGGCCTACTAATTGACTCCTTGGTGACTATGCAATTTTGGAACCATATATATGAAGAAGAAAAAAATAAAACAAAACCAGAGTGATTGTACATTATCCCCTATCCCAATAGAAAAAAAAAAGTTTCAATTAACTTGAAATGACAAACTTAATCATTCGTATCAAAGTAGAATGAAATGACTACATACATCATAATTTTCAGAGCAAAAATAAGATGTATGGAATTATTGCAATATACGTAATCAGCAACCTCCACTTCTCTTTTCTTTAAAATGACAATCTATATTACCTTTCAAACAGAAATTAATAGAATCAATCGGCCAACATTCAATGAAAAGGATATGATCTGTGAGATATTCAGTCCCTGCATGATCTTTGTTCCTTGACCGTAAATCACCCTTCGTACGCATCATCCTATATCCGTGAACTGAGCTTTAGAGAACCTTTAAGTCTTGCTCACATGCGGGAAACAACTGACAGACCAGGAAGGTTATACTAAGCTGTCGGACAACCTACACACTATACCTATCACCGTCACCGGCTTGCTGTATCATGTCAATAATCTCATCAAATGTTTCGGAGAGAACGCTGAAAGAGAGAAAAAATGTGTTTTGATTGTGTAAGACTGTTGTGTGTCATCTGTCCCAAAGCTGCTGTCTAGAAAAATAAATTGACGTAAAAATGTAAATATGTAAATATGTAAAAAAAAATATAATTACAAAAAAAAAAAAGGAATTTCTATATACTACACATACACATCCTTCTATAATAACATAAAATCTCAATATCAAAATGAATAAGTTAATAATTGGATGAATAATGCATCAAAAAATAAAAACAAAAATAATGTCCATTTAAGAACCTACAAGTTATCAACAGATGAAAAAAATACAGAAAATCTATGTATGAGAGAGAGAGAAAAAAATCACATATGTTTTTCTTCTTAAAAAAGATAATTCACATGATATTTTATTCAAAAATACCAAAAAATATAAATCATATCAACTACACAATTATATAAAGAAGGAGGATTTTTCAGTATAATGTGTACACCAAAAATTTTATCATTGTTATCAGAGTATCTAGTATATCACTGAGTTCCCATATCCTTTTATCTGGAAAAGTATGAAATTTCAGAATGTGAAAAAAAAATAGTAAAGCTCTACAATACATACGGATATATAACAAAATAAATATTCTATTACAAAAAATCGCTTATAGCCAAATAATGCACTTTAAATTAAACAATGTGAAATTCAAGTGATATACACATTAAAAGAAAAAGGAAGATAAAGAGAAAGAAAACCAACAGAAAACAAGACTAAAAGGCTAGGAAACTGAAACTAATCATTCTTGGCCATTCTGTGAAAAAAAAAAGAACATTGATTTATGCATATTTACAAACCTGAAAGATGCCCTAGTTGATGGCGTTGATGGTGTCGAGTAAAAGATGGATCGTGCTAGTTCCTCAACTGATGTTCCCAAGAGTGTTGCTGCTCTCTGCGCACTGCCAGGTTTGCTGAACTGGAATTTATTGCCTGTAGCCGCTGAAAAGGTACATATATGTGAGACATTTGCAAGGGCAGGAGAATGCAGTTTAAGCCAGTAAAAGCTAGAGAAGTTTGAAGAATACCATGAATATCAATAAGAAGTTCAACTGCAGTCATTAAGCAACACCATCAAACAAATTTAGACTACCTTGTTCATAAATAGTATGCATAATGAAGATCTTGTATGCTAACCTGCAAATTCAACAACCACTCAAAATATACAGAACCATGTTCCTCAATAAACATATATCAAATTCACTAAAGTGGAGCACTAACGCTAACAGCATAATCTCGTTGTCTGCCTTACCTCTGACGGCTCCAGCTGTGCCAAGATGATATATGGCAGCCAAGACACTCCAAATGGCATGTTGCTCATCAGGAGACACACCGAGCACATCCAGAGCTGCTCGTATTCTCGCCCATGCAATGCCTGCCTTCTGCTTATCCTCACTCTGTAATATAAGGTAGGAAAATTGATGAATTCATATATGTTTTGTTTTTTTAACCAAATAAAATACAGAAAAAAATTAATGACAAAATAATCATGGCAGAAAAAAGCAATAGAATCAAAAACTTTTGGGAGTACAACTTTTCCTTTAATCCATGTATCCTGTCTAACTTACCCTTTGTAATGGAGTCATGAAGAGGTTTGGTTCAGTGAGTCTGTCGAGACCTAAGGTTCTTCGCAGATCATCGTCTGCACCTGACAGGAGTTGGTAGAAGATGTGGTAATTTGGTTCACCTTCTGGTCGTCTCACTACGCGTGTTTTCTCTGGCATGTAGACCTGGAAAAGAGTAAGTAAGCTCAAATATGGATATCAAATGAAATATGGAAATCATAGATTAATACATGAAACAAAAAATGGTCACACAATTATCTGAGAGTTTTAACGCAGTCGTACCACCAAGCGTACTTTTGTTAGCAACTACATATATGCAATGCAAATATACAATGATTAAGCTAATAGTATCAATTAAGTCTCCCTAAAAGAAAAAAGCTGATCATATCAATAATACCAGCACATTAAACTTTGAAACAAAACAAAAAATCCAAAAAATTATACAGACTAATGTAATCAAGGCTGAACTTACCTGCACAGATGCTGAAGCAATCTGTCCTGAATGGTCGAAATCTAGGCTGAAGATCTGAGTGAATCGAGTTGCATTGGTATTCATTACGGTTCGACTGTTGCCAAATGCTTCCAAGAGCGTGGATATAGCATTCAATTTCTCAACTGTAAAAAAAATATTGGGATATAAATAATCAAATTATACGTAAATCAATCGAAAATAATCTTCCATGACTTAGAATAATTTAAGTGAGTTAAAGCATGAGACAGCTAGCTAGATTCTCACCAAAATAACCATGATAACCCTTTTTTTGACAACAACACAATACTTGTAAGATACCCAGACAACTGACCTGTAAGAATTTTATTGGTGGCTCCGGCAGCGAGCGCCAGGTAGTGCAAGACATGACGGAAGTTGGTGGTCTTGCCGGCCCCAGACCGACCCAGGAAGACGATGCTCTGGTCTCTCCGGGTGGCTAGGAGGTCACGGTAGGAGGCCTGGGCAGCCGAGTAGATGTGGGGGGGCATGTCTTCCAATTTACACCCTTTGAACATTTGTATCACCTGGAGGAAATCACAAAATACTAATCAAAATGCTTGCACTGAGTCTGAAGGGTGGGAGGGAGGGAGAAGTGAGAGAGGGAGAGAGGGAGAGAGGGCAGGTGAGACAGAGGGAGCACAGAAGAGAGAGAGAGAGAGAGAGAGAGAGAGAGAGAGAGAGAGAGAGAGAGAGAGAGAGAGAGAGAGAGTGAGTTGGAGAGAGAGTGAGAGAGAGAGAAAAAGAGATTATGAAAATGATTATTATTATAATATATTTGAAGTGATTACGATGGTTTTCTCTATTAAAGAAATAATAATAAAAAAAAGTTTTGTGATTTCTTAGCTTAAAATTGTTACTAGACGTTATAATAATATCCATATTGAAAAAGGTCAAAATAA
>NW_028234403.1:1582964-1587964 GCF_977035675.1 Penaeus japonicus | reverse complement strand
GTGTCTTTCCTTCTCGTTCGTGTCTTTCATTCTCGTTCGTGTCTTTCATTCTCGTTCGCTCAGCTGTTCAGTACTTAATCCGGAAGGAAAAAAAGGCACTCGTGTTCCCGTATGTCTGTTTCAGTAATGTATTGCTTTGTGCAATTCCTCGATACATTAAAATCATGCATGTTTTCAACGGACGCGCTCTGCAATAATGCAAACAGCCTCATGCCTGTCACTTGCGGCTATTCTGTTCTTTCGGTGCATCGACGATAATTTTTTTTGCCCCGAAGCAACATCGCGTCGTTGTTCATTCAGATCCTCGCTTTTGTTGCACGTGTAGAAGGAGCAACAATCAGCTGTGGCCTTGGTTAATATTTAACTTAGATTGCGCGACTCCCGCAAGCTGCATTCCGTAAATTAAACCGGAACTCGAGAGAATTTTTGCCTCGACGCGAAGCGCCACGACGCGCGACTCTCAAACCATCTCCTTTGTCACCGTTTTATATCAGTAAAACATGGCAAGGTTGTCTAACAATCACATGGCAAATTCCAACGACCAGTTAAACCACAGAATGCGTTTCCTAAAAGAACGAGAAAAAATCTACTACTCTATGTCCGGCAGGCGATTAAGTGATGCATAAGTTCGTGTATGTACAGATATGCATACAGTATGTCTACCATCAAACAACAAAAGGCTGAAAACTTCTCTGGATGGTTCAGGACCTTCAAATCTACAAGAAATAGTCTTCACATTAATATCTAACATCCACCATCTAGTATTAGCCATCCATATCAGGACGTTCCTCGACACATACACACACACACATACACACACACACACATATATATATATATATATATATATATATATATATATATATATATATATATATATATATACCAATGTCGAATGAACATTGAGTCTCGAGGAAATGCACATCAAAAGGTGGAGTCGCGCCGACAACAGCATCATGACAACAGCAGACAGCAGCATCATGCATGTTTCATAAACCGTAAACAAAAGTAGCAACTCAAGGACTACTGAACCTAACGTAAGGCCAGACTCAAGGCTCGGCGGCAAAGGCGTCAATATGCACGCCGTCCCTCGCCAGCTCTTACGGGCAGCGCATCTTCAACCTGACCCGAACATAATGTTCCTTTGCACAAAGATCTTGCCGCAGCTGGCACGGCGGCCCGGGTAGACAGAGCACCTTGATCCAACGGGAAGGTGGGGAGAGAGGGAGGGAGAGAGAGAGAGAGAGAGAGAGAGAGAGAGAGAGAGAGAGAGAGAGAGAGAGAGAGAGAGAGAGAGAGAGAGAGAGAGAGAGAGAGAGAGAGAGAGAGAGAGAGAGCGAGAGAGAGCGAGAGAGAGCGAGAGAGAGAGAGGAGAGAGAGAGAGAGAGAGAGAGAGAGAGAGAGAGAGAGAGAGAGAGAGAGAGAGAGAGAGAGAGAGAGAGAGAGAGAGAGAGAGAGAGAGAGAGAGAGAGAGAGAGAGAGAGAGAGAGGGAGAGAGGAGAGAATAAAAAGTCCAAAAGGATACGACGTTTCCAGAGAAGTATACGGACACAGAAGGTCGTGTGACTAAATATACTGTATATGCACTCATGGAATTTATACCATTGGGGTATGTGCATGTGGGAGTGTAAGTACACATTCATGTGTAAGTATATGCATATACACGCACTGGCTGTGCACACGGGAGCGCATGCATGGATGCACAAGCACATATGCATGGTACATACATATTAATTAATATTCATAAATAGAGAGATAGATGAAGATATTGATATAAACAGATATATTTAGATTCATGTGTTGACAATGGTAGTTAAACACACACACACACACACACACACACACACACACACACACACACACACACACACACACACACACACACACACACACACACACTATTATATATATATATATATATATATATATATTATAATATATATATATTATATATATATAATATATGTATATATGTATATATGTATATATATATATATATATATATTATATATATATATATATATATATATATGCACACCTAAGGGGCTGTTGCATGTCGACCGGCCAACAAGCGAGAGGCAGAGAGAAAGAGCCAGACCGTGTTCGAATGCGAGTCCCGCGTGGCATGTGTGTGCCTGAGGCTACCAGTATGTATGTATGTAGTGTTGGGGGCGTTCCCCTTTGCGTATACATAGTGGCAGGCAGCTCCCTGAGAACCTAATGTGCGAGTGCGTGCGTGCGTGCGTGCGTGCGTGCAAGAGGCTTAGCCACAGCTGGGAGCGAGGACAGCCGGTTCGCAGGAAGGTGAACTCTGGACCAGGAGCCGAGGAGGCCGAGTCACCTAGGGCGCCAGGTGAGACAGGGGCTGCGATCGCCACCTCGCTGCCTCCCTCACCCTCATGGCAAATCAACGTACAATAATGATGGTGATAATAGTGGTAATGGCAATAAACCTAGTAATGGAAGGAGTATTGTATAGTAATAATAATTACAGAACAACAATAATAAAAATAACAATGACAATAATACCAATAGCAATAATAAAACAATAATAATAGTAATAATAATAATAAAAACAATGATAATGATAATGATGATGATGATGATCGTAATAAAATAATGATCGTAACAGCAACAGTAAAAATAAAATAAAAAATAATAATAACACCAACAACAACAACAACAATAGTAATACCAACAGCAGTATCAACATCAAACTGCTAGCATCATCAACAACGTCAGCAACAGGCAGCAAGTAACACCGACCTTTTCGGAGTATATGGCGAGCGGGCTGGTGGGGTTGATGACGACCATGGCGGCCCCTGCGTAGGTGTGGATGAGGTTGGAGCCATAGCGCTGCCTGAGGGTGTGCAGGACGGACGACTCGTTGAGGTATCGCAGCTGCGCCAGGTCCTCGCATCGGTCGTAGGGCGGAGGGTTGGCCTGCACACGGAACGGAGAAGAGGAAGGCTTAGGGAAGAATAAGAGGGAAGGTGCGTTTGAACTGCTTTTTTTTCTATTTTTTTATGGAATATTTTTATGGAATATAAAATCCGTGAATCCCCGTGGGTATGAAATCTAAATGTAAAAGGATGTAGAGATGTAAGGCTGAGGTGGTTACAGACACAAACACAAAGACAAAGACAAAGATACACACACACACACACACACACACACACACGGGAAAATGAGAACAGAAGACGTGAGATGATGAAAGAAAGGACACCGTTCGAAAAAAGAGAAGGCGGAGGGAGGGGAGAGGGACAGAAAATGGGAAGGGAAGGGAAGGGAAGGGGAGGGGAGGGGAGGGGAGGGGAGAGAAGGAGGGGAGGGGACGGGAGAGAGGGAGGGGAAGGGAAGGGATGGGGAAGAGCGGGACGGGGAGGTTAAGGGATGGGGGAGGATATAATGGAACGGAATGGAATGGAATGGAAGGAGGAGGATAGGGGAGGGAAAGGAGAGCATGGGAAGCGAGAAAGAGAGGGGGAAAAGGAGAGGGACAGAGGGAGAGGGAGGGGAGAGGGAGGGGAGAGGGAGGGAGGGAGGGAGGGAGGGAGGGAGGGAGGGAGAGAGGGAGAGAGGGAGAGAGAGAGAGAGAGAGAGAGAGAGAGAGAGAGAGGAGAGGAAAAAGAGAGATGAGAGAGAGGAGAGTGAGAGAGAGAGATGAGAAAGAGGAGAGAGATGAGAAAGAGGAGATTAGAGGAGAGAGAGGAGAGGAGAGAGAGGGGGGGGGGGAGAGGAGAGGAAGAGGAAGAGGAAGAGGAGAAGGAGGGAGAGAGAGAGGAAGGAGAGGGAGAAGGAGAGGGAGAGGGAGAGGAGAGGGAGAGGGAGAGAGGAGAGGGAGAGGGAGAGGGAGAGGGAGAGGGAGAGGGAGAGGGAGAGGGAGAGGGAGAGGGAGAGGGAAAGGGAGAGGGAGAAGATGAGGGCGAAGGAGAACGAGAACGAAAACGAGAACGAGAGAGAGAAGAGGAAGAGGAAGAGGTAGACGAAGAGGGAGACGGAGAGAGGAGGAGAGAGGAGGGGAGGATATGGAAAAGACCAGTATGGTAGGATAGGTTATGGCAAGGGAAGATAGGGAAGGAGTAAGTAGAGCAAGGAGGGGGGGGGAGGGGCAAGGAGGACATGCATGTTCACGCGTGATGATGAAGGCGGCGCCCGGCCCGCCCGCCCCAGTAATAACAGGCCAGCGCCATGCACAGCCACCATCACATGCGTAACACAAACACCGCTCCATCTCCCTGACACTCCTTCCCGCTCTCCTTGTCAACGCCATTCATGACATGGAAACGTGACGCTGTGTCTTTCTTTTTCCCTTCTCTCTTTTACATGGCGTGTTCAGGGTGGCTGGGGATTCTTATGTAACATTAGATGATGAAGGCAAGTGTTTATGAGAGATTAACACTTCGTTAATTACAGATTATCTCAAGTCTTTTGAGAAAAAAAAAGTATTTCTGAATGTTCTGCCACAAATTACTGGGCCCTCGAGGCAAAATAATACATACTTTTCCCTCTTTCGGCAAAAGCCCCAAGAGACTACAGAGTCCAAACCCTTTGTCTCTGAGCTCCACTCTTGGTGCCTCTTCAGAGCACCATCACCCAGACCCTCCTCGATATAATCTCTAAGGCTCTAAGACTCCAAGGCGCGCGGCAGGGAACCTACCTTCTCGACGTCATCCTCGTCGACCTCGATGATGTCGCCGTTGTGCTCGAGCTTGAGCCTGACTCGGCCTTCCGGCAGAGGTTCGCCCGAGTCGGTCTCCCGCAGCTGCCGCGCCGCGCAAAAGCCGCCGCGGTGCACCAGCCACACCCGCTCCGCGTCCAGCCACGCCCGCGCCGCAGCCACCTGCTCTTCGGACCTCGCCTGAAATGACAAGGACAGGACATTAAATCGTTGACATGGGTATCAAGGGACATCATGACTATAATATCAAATAGTTACAAGACAAAATGGTCTGTGGATTACAAGGATAACTAAGATAAGCCTACTAATTGAGAGAAAA
>NW_028234403.1:1567964-1570464 GCF_977035675.1 Penaeus japonicus | reverse complement strand
AAAGAGTGAAGAAAAGGGATAAAAAGAGAGAGAGAGGGGGGGGGAGGGGAGGGAGGGACGACCAGAGGAAGAGAACCAAAGACGAGGAGGGCTTCGGCGAACCCCCGACCCTCCCCATGCGCTGGGTCCACCAAGACGACACAATCATCCTATATAATCAACGCCACAGCCCTCATTCCAGCCCATGCATTTCAAATGAGGCTCGCCCGCACGTGGCCTGTGCCGCGAGCTCGCAACAGCAACAGAAGAGGGAGGGGAGCAAAGGGAAAGGGAGGGAGGGAGGGAGGGAGGGAGGGAGGGGGGAGGGAGGGGCTTGGCAGACGGCAGGTGACCACCACCACCAGACAGCAGTGCACTTCCCCGCCCAAGGTTACCTCCACTCCGCGACCACCGTGGCGCCAATCGCAACAAACATCAAATTGAGACACTGAGGACTCGCAGATGCTGTCCAGTGCCAAGCCTCGGCGGCACCTAGCGGAACGCACCGAGGCACTTCCCTCTTGGTAACTGCCTGGGTCAATCAGCCTTGTCCTCGCGTTACGGGATATCACTTAAGTCTCGAATCTGATACTGACAGATGTACGAGGGAAACCTCTGCTCTTCCGTACTGCCTTTCCTCCTGCCAGACGAAAACACTCGCCTACACCCAAACCACTCCTCAAGGATCACTTAAGATAGAGCCCGACCCTCCTCTCGGCCTCAGATAGGACTCGCTGGCACCCTCCGGTGAGTCACCCCGTTGCACCGCTGCGCCTTTCAACCGAAATAAGTCCGGCGTAGGATGTCTTGGAGATGTATTCGTTAAAGATATAGAACAAGGGAGGAGCCCCTCGCCTAAATAAAAAAAAGTCAAACTTCAACACCGACCATTATTCAGCACTCCTCTGCACCACAGCCAGCCCCTGTGCCCCTGCGCCTCTTCCAATTGTATCGAACTGAAGCGATGAAGTGACATCATGCACCTCTACTCTCAATCTCGCTTTCATTTTAACCTACATGTAAATTTCTATTCCCTGTTCGCGGGCTGATATAACTCAACAGAAAATGCCAACAAATCAAACTCCTTTTCTCTTCTTTAATTAGTAACATACTAGTCAGTTCCAGCATAATCAGTTTTACCTCATGGCATTCAGGTGCACTTAGAGAATCACTCTCCCCCCGGCTTAATTCCCCCGTGGCACCCGTCAGCCGCCCGTGGCACCCGTCAGCCGCCCGTGGCACCCGCCCAACCCTAGCCTTGGTACTATCAATTCTCTTTCCCTTCCCGGCAGGTACCCCGGCGGTGTCAATCACGGTTAGGAAGAGCCCAGACCACAGCTGCTGCAGTAGCTATGGTATGGCACTGCCATGGCCGCCGCCGAACTATTCCTGGCACTCTCTCCTCGCCCTGCCAGTCCTGATGCCCCATCCTCTATCGCTCTATCCTGGGAATTTCTCTTCTATCCCCTTCTCTCTCTCTCCCTGTTCCCTTTCTCACATCCTCCTTCACCCTCTCGCCCTCTCTACCTCATCATCTACCTCGCGTACCTCTACTTCTATTTCTCTCTCTCGTTCTTTCTCTCGTCTTTTTCATCTTCCACATCTGCCTCGCCCCCCCTCTCTCTCTCTCTCTCTCTCTCTCTCTCTCTCTCTCTCTCTCTCTCTCTCTCTCTCTCTCTCTCTCTCTCTCTCTCTCTCTTTCTCTCTCTCTCCTCTCTCCCTCTCTTTCTTTCTCTCACTCACTCTGGCTCTCACCCTATACAAGTATATCAATCTATATTTTCAACCATTCTTATACATACACCTCCCTTTCTTTTCCTCCTTTCTCCCTACGCCCGTTCCCTTCCCCTCTCCTCCGCCCCAGGGTCCCTCAACCGTCTCTTCTACACAGTCTATTCCGATTTCTATTTCGAATCCCATTCTCGGCTATTTACGTCCCCGGTTTTCCACGCCCGAAACGACTGCCGCACTTGTTTCTCTCTCTCGCGGGCGTTCCCTTTTCGCGCGGGGATATAAATATGCAATCGGTAACTCGGGCTCCGGAAGCATGACGTCACCAGGTAACTCAGTAACTCGCACCGGAACTCTATTTCCCCTCTTGTCGGAATGCGCTTGCGTGCCAACTCCTCTCTTTACCCCTTCCCCAAGAAATATACAAACGCATACACATACGCATACATGCGCGCGCGCACGTACGCACGCACAAACACACACACACGAAAGGTTAAAATTCAAAATAGCGATTTTCGACTACAGATCGCCCTAAAGCCACAATCGCATCACTTGGCTAAATCTGCCAAAATAATGAATGTTGTCAGCTAAGGTGCCGACCCAGGATACCTGGCCAGCCAGGGAGCCTCGCTGGCACCGTCGCAGCGAAGGGGCACACACAGGCATGGCACCGTCTCTGCGAAGCTCGGTAAATAAAGCATGTTTCAAGGTCACGTGTACGGTGCCAACGGAACCGCCCGAAAACCTGTCTCTAAAACAAAGAAACAGTCCCACGCTTCATGACCGATCC
>NW_028234403.1:1552964-1555464 GCF_977035675.1 Penaeus japonicus | reverse complement strand
TCTCTCTCTCTCTCTCTCTCTCTCTCTCTCTCTCTCTCTCTCTCTCTCTCTCTCTCTCTCTCTCTCTCTCTCTCTCTCTCTCTCTCTCTCTCTCCCACCCACACACACACACACATACATACATACATACATACACCCATCCACCCACCCACACACACATATATATATATAAAACATTGTATGATTACCCGACGTGGATCGTTATTTGGGAAAATGACTCCAGCAGAGTGTTTATGTGCATGTACCAGACACCTATTTGCGGAACTCAAATCATTCCATAATTCTATCAAAAGATCATTCTCTCGGAAACATTTTAGCCGATCCCGATCAGCACGTCGGGATTAAAAAAATAATAATAAGAAAAGAATAAAAAAGAGTTTGTTGTTAGTGCTAAAGAAAAAAAGAGTTTGTTGTTAGTGCTAAAGAAAAAAAGAGTTTGTTGTTAGTGCTAAAGAAAAAAAAAGAGTTTGTTGTTAGTGCTAAAGAAAAAAAGAGTTTGTTGTTAGTGCTAAAGAAAAAAGAGTTTGTTGTTAGTGCTAAAGAAAAAAAGAGTTTGTTGTTAGTGCTAAAGAAAAAAGAGTTTGTTGTTAGTGCTAAAGAAAAAAAGAGTTTGTTGTTAGTGCTAAAGAAAAAAAGAGTTTGTTGTTAGTGCTAAAGAAAAAAAGAATTTGTTGTTAGTGCTAAAGAAAAAGAGAGTTTGTTGTTAGTGCTAAAGAAAAAAAGAGTTTGTTGTTAGTGCTAAAGAAAAAAAAGAGTTTGTTGTTAGTGCTAAAGAAAAAAAAGAATTTGTTGTTAGTGCTAAAGAAAAAAAGAGTTTGTTGTTAGTGCTAAAGAAAAAAAGAGTTTGTTGTTAGTGCTAATGAAAAAAAGAGTTTGTTGTTATTGCTATGAGGCTGAAATAGCACAAGATTATCATGATCAAGCGTTATTCAGAACATTGCGGCGCGATAAAGGATTTGCCCAAAAGCGAGACCAAGCAAGCACTGAGTCATCCCCGGACGGTCATCACATTGCAATTTTAGTAGTAACCCGCACGTCATGCCACATCGGACTATTTCGGTAATAACAAGCTGGTTTATCCTATAATTCGCAGGCTCCGGTTATGCAGGTTCCACTATAGGAGCATTCTGGGGGACACAATGCGATCTCTTTACATAGAAAACACGGGCGAAGTTCAGGAATATAGCAGGTCGCAGCTTCCAACCTTCTTAATGAGCACTATAGAAGCACGGTCTACGATTAGGTGCCAAGGGTCGTTGCATGAAGATGTGGCAGGAGATGGTACACCACGCACAGGAACGGTACAGGGTATGGTGTAAGGGTACGGCCCACTTTCACCCTTAGTCTCCCCCTCTGCCTGGCAGGGGCTCGTCTCTCCCTCACGGCACTTATAACTATTCATGAGATAACAAAACTCCTCTAGCTCTGTACACTACCTGTCAGCCCACGGGCTCGCCCACACTCACACCCACACCCACACCCGCCCATCAAGGGAATGCTCTCCCGTTTGTTTGTTTGTTTGTTTGTCTGCTCTCTTTGTCTCCCACAGCTGCGTTGATGCTGTGGCCTTGGCAGTTACGTGGAATAATCTGGTTATGGAGGGCTGTCTACTGTTTGGGTTTCATTCATTTATCTATTGTATGAGATGTATAAGGAATGGTATGTTAGTCTACATAACGATCTCTTTGATTGTTATCGAATGACAATCTATGCATCAGAATGGATCATTCTACCTAGATTGATTTTGTTTTTTTGTTTTGTGTTTTTGTAATCATCACTTTTTACTTGAATTACGCATAGTCATTCACTCTCATTCTTTTCACTACAAGAGCATATCCAGTGTTCCATTACGTGTACCAGTGAGACAAAATTGTTCCGCTCCCCGTATCCTGCGAAGAGCGAGCTTTATGCAAATCCTCATATCCTTCAGCATCGGACAGGCCCGGCCAGTCCCGCGCCCTTGTAAGGGATACTCGCTCCTAATTATGTTAACACGCTGGACACACTGTCGGTCGATGCATCATCCGTATCGCCCGCCCTTCACACCCAGGACCGCGCAGTGTCCTTTTGTCCCCCCCTCCCCCCCTTAAGTGGAGTGTGTCACCAGACAAGTGGGTCGGACTGAACGAAAAGTGACTCATTAACGGGCGCATGAGGCCTCCGCGCTCTCCGGGGCCCGCCCACCGGACCGCCCGCCTATGCTCCTCAGCCTAGTGGCTTTTGATGAGCACTTTAATGAGCCCGGCCTTGATGCCACTTTAATTCGTCTCTCAACACACACTCGCAAAAGAGCGGCGCTGGCTTCTTCGCCGTCCACGCCACCTGGGGATTGGCTTTGGGCCAAGTTCAAAGTTCAAAGACACTGGCATTGGCGGAGCACAAACCTGCAACTCGCCAACGTACACACAGATCCATACACATGCACATGCGCACATCTATGCACATAACACCCGAGTTCACGCCAATTTACCGCATGCGAGTTCAAAACAGTCAAGCAATC
>NW_028234403.1:1537964-1547964 GCF_977035675.1 Penaeus japonicus | reverse complement strand
CACGTCATCTAATTCACCAGTGCCCCTGGACCTTCGACGAACCTCTGGCTCCGCGATGTCGACCTCCGTGGTCGGGGTTCCCACGAGGTAAAACTGCATCTCCTTATCCGGGAACCCCGGTACCGTGGTCTGGGCAGGGGCTGTCGCTGCTGTTTGAGGCAGCGGCTGATTGCTGAGCGGGAGGAGGAGGGGAGGCACCTGGTGGGGAGGCAGGAAAGTGTTAACGGGAGCCTGGAATGAGGGATGAGGCGCCATGTTGGGTGGAGGAAGGGTGCTGAACCAGCATCCTTCGTGGGACGCCTGGGAGGTCTGCGACAGGCGACGCATCAGGGCGTCGGAATCCACGTCCTTGGCGACGTAAGATCTTCGCTGCACCCATCTCGGAGGAGGGGCCGGAGGCTGGCCAAGGGCTTCTTGCGGGCGCCTCGGGGGGGCGGGAGGATCTTCGTCGGAGGTGTTGACGCACATGGCGGGGGCGGCGTAGAACTCGCCGGAGCTACAAGAGTGGCGATCAGGACCTTCACTATCACTCGGGTGCGCGAGGGCCGAGGTTGGGGCCACGCGCCCACTCTGCACGTTGTACACGCCCGCCGTGCCCTCGCCCAGCCCGGCCGAGTAGCGTCGCGCGTAGTTCGACGAGGGTGAGGTTCCTGCATCCACTAAACCAAGATCACTATTGTTGTTGCTGTTATTATTATTGATGTTGTTGTTGCTGCTGCTGCTGCTGCTGTTATTGTTATTGTTATTGGCTGATACATTATTATTATTATTACTGTTACTATTAGCCGACCATTCTACTGGCGGAGGGACGACACCGTGGCTCGCCTCTTTCTTCTGATAACTCTCTAGTTTTGGTCCCAGATACTTGCTAGCTTTCTTCAAGCTGTTTTTAAATGCAGAAACAAAAGTTCGGTCCGAGCTCTTCTGCGAACCCCGGCGCGTCCGCGGTGGGGCGCCGCCAGGAGGCTCTGCTGGCAAGGCGTTGTCGTCGCATGCATGTTGCTCTGCCGCTGGTTGCTTCAGCTCGTAATCCGTCACGTCGCCGTTGTCTACATGTTGACCGATTTCACAGTCATCGTCGAGGTCATCTTCGAACATGAACATAAGGGCGCTTTGACCCTTAAAGCTCTGAAAGTCTTCCAGTCCTTCGAAGTCGACCGCCGCCATGCCATCCTCTTCCTGCCAAATATATCCAAGGAGTGACTGGTCCTCGCCGCTGTAATACATCGTGCCATCGTCGTCCAGCATTTCGTCTGAGAGCATCTCGAGGGGGTAAGGCTCGTCCTGACCCTCAGGCAAAGTAGGGTCTCTCCCGACGTCGGATTCTGACCAGACCTGATGGCCGTATCCGACAGGAGGCGGGGGAGGAGGAGGAATGTCAAATTTCTCTTGCTCTTCGTACCCGACGCTGAAGGAATCGTCCTCTGCCGGGTCCCTTGGGATGGCCAGATTACTCAGATCCAACCTCTCTTCACAAACATAAGGCTGCTTTTCGCGTTTCTTTGCGTCCCGAGACTCATTTAAGACGTTCATATTCTTGGATCGTCTCTGCTCTAGTGAGCGGCACTTCCGGTCTCCCGGCTTCAGTTTAATCTTCGTCTTCACGAACAAGAAGTCTGCGGAGTCCGAGTCACTGGAGACGCGATCCGACTCGCTGTCTGACTCGCTGTCTGATTCCCCATACTGCTGCAGGTCGAGCTTGGTCATGAGGCTCAGGTGTTTGGTCTTCGCTTTGCAGACGGAAGGGAACACCTTCGGCAGCGGGGATATCCTGAGAGCTTCAAGGTCCTCCGAGCGCAACATGGGGCCCGGAGGTCCACCCGAAGAGCCCTTCACTTTGGTCTCGCTGTTACCTGACGAGTCTTCAGGGACGTCACCCAGTTCTTTCTCAAATCTGCGCAGCTTTTCTTCGAGGCGACGCATCTCGGCATCCATCGTATCGAAATCTTCGTCGCTCTCGTAGCCCGTCCGCTCCTCCTCGCTCTCTGGCGGGTTCACAGCCAGCAGGGCGCGCCACTGCACCTCGTCCTCGTCCTCATCCAGCGGCAGGAGGTCTCGTCTTGCAACTGGGCCGCCACTCGACGTCCACGACGCCTCGGATCCTGTAGACGAAGCCGAAGCCGACGCTGAAGCTAACATGTCGGGGTCAGTCATGTGGCCCCCGGAGGAAACAGAGCCGTCCTCAAGGGCGTCGCTCCCGGGCTGCCTGATCAGGACTAGAGGGCGTCTCGCGTCCGGTCGTATAGCCTTGGCCATGCCTCCTGACGAGCTCGTCGATTGCGTTCCTGTCATGCTGCGCGATGAGGTAGCTGACATATCTGCTGAGGAAGTGCCAGATATCCCGGAAGACTGCGTGTCTGACGTGCTCTGCGAGAGAACTCCTGTCCCAAGGCCAGCCTCTACAGCCGAATGCTCTGACGTCGCGGGCGAGGTTTCCATCAGCGTGGGGGAGGAGGCCTGGAGTTGCTGGTGCTGATCGACTTCCGGAAGACTCAACGTCTCTGTAGCCGTGGCCACTAGCGACACGTCGTCCCTCGCGTCGACGAAGACGTCCTCTGCCTCGTCATCCTCCGGCGGGGGAGGACGGCTGGGTGGCTGCTGGTTGGGAGTATCCACACGGACCACCGTAGCAACGCTGGTGCAGCTGTGACTGAATCCATGGCCAGGATCTGGCGTGGCAACTTCCAGAGCCTGTTCGTAGTCGTCCTGAGATCCTTCTCTTCCCAGTAAGGAGCCCCGGCGATCACATTCCCTCGGTGGCGGCGGCGGCGGGGGCGGAGCTAACTCTTCGACACTCGTCACCAGAACGCACACCCCGCTCTCCAAAGCACCCAGGTCGCCGTCTCGTGTGGCAGGCGGGTTCACCGGTCTTGCGTGGGAAGGCAAAGCTGAACCCTCAAACTCGTCCGTCGCTGAGGGATGTAGATCGTTCCGGCCACATTCGTTGTTAATGATCTTACTCGTGACACACACCTGGGCGTCCGTTTGTAGCAACTCAGCAGGGGGTGGCGGGGGGCGCGGTGGTTCCGGCGGAGATGGGGGAGGGGGTGGGGCGTCCTCCTCCACGTCGGCGCCGCTACTATCCCCGATTTCTATATTCGATGACGACGGCTGTTCTTGATCACACAAGTCGGGGGCGGACTCGTCAATAAAGAGGAGATTCGACTGATTACTGAGCAACAACGAATCCCGCGTGCGTCTACGCGGCGTATTCTCCCCTGCGGTAACACCTGCGGGCCGTAGCGCTACCTCCCCGCCGGCATCTCCTTTGGCTTCGCTCGTGCCTTCCACGTGGTCTTCTTCGATGAACAACTCATTCTTAGCGCCTGCGACAGATGCATTCCCGTCCGATGCAACAACACTGCCCTCGGGTAGATTCCCCCTGTCACTCGTCACAATGTTCCCCTCGCCACACTGGCCACTTCTCTTCCCGGCAGACCTCTCACTCTCCCGGCCGTACCTGAGAGGGACTGCATTGAGCCAGGTCTCCGGCCCGAAGCCACAGATGCCACTCGCTCGGGAGGGAGGGAGACACACGGGGGTCGGCATTCGGCCTTGCGATCGTCGGGAGGTGATGTGGGGCTCCTTCGCCGAGGGCCTCGCCGGAGGTGCTCCATCGCTGGAAGTCTTAACACTGGATCCTGCGCCAACCTCTGCTGATACTTTGATCTCTTCGGGAGGTGTAGTGTCAGATATACCTGTTGGTAGCACCATATCAGGCTGATTTTTATCAGCCGTCGATGGCGTGACATTACCCAGATCACTGACAGATTTTAATACCGAGACATTAGTTTGGTCTTTGACAGCCGTTTCCCGCGTGACATCATTCTCCTCCTTAACACTTGCCGGGAGTGTGATATCAGTATCGACTCCGAAATCCTTGCCAGCTGTGGCGTCGGCATGATCCGTGACCGCTGGCAGCATTATAACAGTCATGCTCTTGGCCATGGGCTGTGATGGAGCCTCACTCTGATTACTAACAACTGTCACTGCATCAGTTTGGTCGCTGACACCTGCCTGAGAGACTACCCCGCACGGATCATTAACAACTGAAGTCTGTTCTACGTCTGACTGGCCATTCAATGCAAGAGGGGGCATGGCGTCACTATTATTCTTAACATCAATTGTTATACTATTCTCATCCTTTAATGTTGGCGTGATTGCATCATTAACATCCTTGGTGACAATCTTTTCATCTACGTGTAGTTCAGGTCCTGATTCAATGATGTTAACCCGAGGCTTGCATATTTCACTCCTACTTTTGATATCTTCATTTTGAAACACTTTTTTCTCATTACTCTCATCCTTTTCCTCGTGAACTTTCTTCTCTTCATGGACCGCACAGTTCGTTGTAGTCTGCGACGCACTTTTCCTCTTTTGAGGAACAATTTCCCTCATAAGTGGCGCAGAACTTTCATTTCCCGAGTCACGACGGTCAACGGCCGGGGAGCTCGACTCGCCACGAGCGTGAGATGCAGCCCCGACAGGCGACTCGCTTCCCGAGCACGAATCTCCACACGAATCGATTGTCATTTTGATCTTGTTCTTCAGGGCAGCGTCCAGGGGAGCGATGAATGGGCGTGGGATCGGCGGCAGCGCCCGCTCTGCTCTCGAGCTGGATTCCGACTTCGCGGCTGCATGAGGAGCCCCGCGTGCCTCCTGCACCGCACTCTCCTCCTGAGCAGCGCGCAAACAATCAGACACGGCCTCAGAACTACCCGAACCTATCCGCGAAGCTGATTTCGAGCGGGTCGTGGCGTCGCGATCGACCACGAGCGGATGAACGTGACCTAGCGAGGAGTTCCTTTGCCTTACGACTCGATCCGGCGCGTCTAGCTTGGTACGTGTTTGTTGATGCTGCAGCTTAGTACCGCAGACGATATCCAGCGGGAAGTGAGTCGTTCGCGAACGCGGCCGGACGCACACCTGTTGCTGGATGAGCGCCGCACGCTCGCTGATACCCGGCCCACGACCCACTACAGACGCACTTGGCTCCGCGCCCACACTCTCCTCTCGGCTCGGTGTCCTTCCTCTGCCGCCGCCGATACTCGCTGTTCTGTCACGTTGCGAGGCCGGGGACGTGACAGCCGGTGCTTTCTTTTCGTCACTATGGCACTTATCTGTTATTAGCTGCTTATCACTAGTGTTGTCAATATCACTTGCCCCAGAATCAGACAATCTTCCGGAATCGCCACGCACGGTCTCGTTCCCATGTGTCTCCCCTGGGACGTCTGAAGAGGATTCCTGTCTACACGAAGTTTCCGAGCTGTCGTCACGAACTGAGGCTCGTATCTGCTCCGCCGCCTGCGATCTATTACTTTCTCCCTCGACACTATCACTGTCAGACGGTAAAGCAGGTGGCTGTGAAACAGATGCGCTGCCTGCGGAAGGTGGTGAGGTGTTTTCAGTTTCTGAATTGCACTCGATAGATATATCCTGAACGTGGGTTTGCATGCCGTTAGTTGCATCTTTTTCGATATTTTGCGATATACAATTGTCTTCTGCAATAAAGAGCTCGTTATCAAGATGACAAGATTGCTGTGCAACATGCAATCCTGTAGAAACGTCTTGCAGAGGCGGTGCTTGAGTATAACGTGACGAGGGAAGTTTCACCGGCGAGGGAGGAACTTTGGCACTCTCTGTACTTGTTGGATCTTCCCGCACCGGTTCAGCAATATCTAACATTTCAGCGTCACTCTGTTGCCCTATGTCATTAGTCCTTTCACCAATATCCGTGATAGTATGTTCTGTTTTAGTGTCAGTCACCTGTGATTCTTTCGCTGCACATGGTTTATCCTTAATAACGCTCTCATTCCCATGCACGTGCTCTTGTAATGCAATATGCTGATCAGCTGTCGATGATATGTAATGAGAATCTTCCCCTGCGGTTTCATCCTTGCTCTCCTTCGTAAGGTGTGACTCAACGAACACAATCGCCGCATCACTGTTTGCGCCGGACATCGAACGCGAAACAGGCTCAGCAACTGAAGGTACTCTATCCTCTACTTCCGAAGGAGACGAGTTCTCGGCCGGTAGAATCTCGCCGGGTTCCTTCGAAGGAGCCCGAGACGTCACCGGCGAGGAAGGGCGAGGCATGATAACATCACTGCTCTTCTGAGAGAGCTTTTGCTTACGGAAGTCCGTCGAGATAACCGTAGTTCCTGCCTCTGACTTCCGTTCGGGCGGGATCGTGGGAGTCTGCCCATGAGATAAACTGGAGGGAACATCGCTCGACTGCTTCGGCGGCTGAGGAATAGCTGGCTCCGTAATTCTAAGACACGTGTTTCCTTCGCCCTCGCAACGGCTGACTACCTGCTCCACTGGCATTTCAGTAATAACGAGTTTCTCGTCGACAGGTGGTTTCGCGTCCCCTTCTTGAGCGCCTAGCAGGGGTGCGACAATAGCTGTATTTTCTTTTGTTGTCGTTACTTCCTCAAGGGGCACCACAGCGTCTTGAGATGTAAAAGTCTCACAGTCTCCACTAGTTCTCATCTCTCTTAAATTAACATCATTCTGAGCTATCGCTGATTGCGAGGCGGTTCTGAGCGGTTGTGTTTGTTCAATACTCGCAGTGGATTTCCCCGTAAGTTTTGGCTGAGAGCATGTGGTAGTTCCGCAAGTCACATCTAGGTCACTACCTGGTGCCACAGGGCCACCAGAAGTGGCACCAACTGTGCCACCAACGCTACATACAGATTCGGGTGCGGTGATTTTCGCGTCACCGTCACAAGGCACTTTACTAGATACTGTACATATATCTTGTTTATCTGATATACTCTTGGGTACATCCGAAAAATGAGGTAATGACTGACTACTAGAATTATCATAGGCACCGCTTGTGGAACTTAAACCGCCATCCCCTGTAACACACTCCGTTTCAGTCTGCTCTTCTAAAGATTTGTTCTCGATTATAATACATGGTCCATTTGGAGCTGAAACCTGAGTATGTTGTTGATTCTGCCCAGTAGCATCACAAGTGTCCCCTGGGGTATGGGCAGGAGCCGCCTGAGTGCGGGCGGCGTTTTCACTGCACCCATTTCGCTGAGATAATTCGTCCCGACGAGCTGCTGCTGAGCTCTCCTGGGCCGACGGCGACGCCGGCGGAACGCCTGGCCCGGACGGAAACTCGAAGATCTGCGATGAGACGGGCGAAAAGAGGGGCGACATGGCCCGAGACGCAGGCCCCGGGGGCACGGACGAGTACCGTGTCTGCGACATCTTCCTGGGCAAGGTAGCGGAGCGGAAGAGAGGGTAGGGGTCAGGAGAGGCTGGCCTCGACCCCAGGCTGACGCCGCAGAGCTTGATGAAGGAGCCTCCTCCGCCGCCGCCTCCTTCAGCCTCCTGAGAGAAGCTCGGGTGTCCCCCCTCCCCACATCCCCTGTACATCTGCATATCACACACGTCAGAGTTCCTGTTGGCACGGTTGGTCTGCCACGTCGAGTCGCCCTTAACGCGGAAGGTCACAGAGTTGGTAATGTTCTGACTCGAAGAACTTCTCGAGCTCGTAAATACTGGTAGCAATTTTTTGACTTTTACGTTTTCGTTTTTCACTATTTTAAACCCATATATAGAACTTTGGCACTTGTTTATATCAGGATGTTGTTGTGCGGTCGAAGTGTGAGGTGGGCGAGAGCCCGCTACACTCTCGTTGTCACTGCTCATGGTCACTAGTTCACCATCACTATTAATAGCTGCCTCCCAATCCTGATCGGAGAGCACTAATAGCCACTCATCACAGTCGCCGTCCTCTTTACCACACGGAGCCGCATCGTCACTCCCAAACACAGGATATTCCCACAGTATTTCCCCCACGAACACCAGCACGGAACCGATCACCTCCCCCGGATATCGCGGGGCGTGTGCCTCCCCCACCGTGTCATGGCTACGACTGCCCGCACACCCGCCACCAGTGCCAGTCTGCTGTAGCACTTGGCACTCATTCCCGTGCGGCCGCCGAGCCAGGTCGCACCCGTCCACTAACACTGAGGTCCTCTCACGCGCTCGGCCGTCGGACATGGCTGGAGGCTCCCCCTGCCTCGCCGGGCACTCACTCCCCCTGACGTGAGTTCCCCTCGCTCCTCCCGGCAATGGGAGGGCGCTCAGCTCCCCGCCGGCGTCCTCTCCCTCCTCCAGCACTCTCACTGGGCGGGCGTACACGAGGTCACTCTGGCAGGTAGGCATCTCTCCCTCCTCTCCCTCCGCCTCCTCACCTCCAGCGCCACGGGAGACCGCAGGAGGACCGCCACACACCTCATTACCGATACCACACGTGCCTCTTATCGCACACTCTGGAGAGCAGGCGCCGCTGCCACTGCCGCCGCCACCGCCGCCGCCGCCGCAGCGCTCACATGCTCCAGCATCGCCCTTACCCTTCACCCTCCGTTGGGGATTTTGAGAAGTATTTACAAAGGTGGCGAGTTGTCTCCGCTCCACGCTCCCGGGCGAAGGTTGCACTCGCTCCACATCATGTTCAACAGATACGGGTTCAGAACAACCTTTACCATAAGAGGGGACGAGGAGCATTCTCGGCATCCCGGAGCATTCCTGAGAAGAGGACAAATAGCAGCGTGTGCGAGGCGCCCCTCTTGCCCCGAAGCCAGAGCCACAAGGAGATTGGAGCGCCGTAGAGTCGCTTCTCGGTCCTGCGGGGACGCGGGGTTGCGCCTCTGATGCCGCGGGCTGTGGTGATAGTTGGGGCAGCTGCTGCGGGGGAGGGGAGGGGAGAGGAGGAGGAGGAGGAGGAGAGCGAGGAGGAGGAGGAGGAGGAGGAGGAAAAGGATGAGGACGAGGAGAGGAAGAGGGGACTGACAAAGAGGCCACGCGATGAAGGAGAGGGGGAGGAGGGGGAGGAGGAGGAGAAAGAGGAGGGGGAGGAGGAACAGAAGGAGGAGAGAGAGGAAGAGGACGAGGAAGAGAGCGTGGAAAAAGAGAAGAAGAAGGATGGTGGGGAGAAGGAAGTGTAATAATAGGATGAGGAGGAGCAGCAGCAGGGAAAATGGGAGGCAAAGGAGGACAAAGAGAGGATGGAGGAGGAGAGAGAGGAGGAAGACGGAGAGGGAGAGGAGGAGGAACTGAGGTAGGAACCCTAGTAGCGCTAGCAGGCGGTATTACAGAAGCACTAGTCTGAGCAGGAGCAGAGGCAAAAGCGCAGCTAGAACTACAAGCAGGAGGTTTAGTCACTGAATTTTCTTTAAGCATCACGGCAAAGTCATTAACAGGTTTTAGGTTCTCGCGATTTAAGATCTCCATGCCGTCTTTAGAATCTTTATCATTCGTGTTTATGCCCGAGTTTACACTGATGCATTTCATGTTAGCTGCAAAGGAATCTTGTTCACAACTGAGATCTGTATGATTTATGAGATCTTTGTTGCCTGGTTTGACTGAAAGTTCATTACACACATCCACATCCTGTCGTCCGGCACCTTTAGCGTATCCACACGCTACACTTCCAGCCAACGCAAAGCTCTTGTTCTGCTTTAACACAACATTTTGATCATAATCCTGGCAGTGGTCATCATCACTCTTAACACAGCAAATGTTCAAATCAGAGTCCAAAGGTATAACATATTCACACTCGTCTTTAAAATCGCCGGCACCCTTGCTATTTTCCTGTGTAAAGCAGTCACCAATGTCCTTTGTACGGAAGCCGGTGTCATGCTGTGGAGAAAAGGCATTGTCATCTTGCTTAAGATTGGTAACATCATCCTGAACACAATACTCAGCCTCCCCTTGCGGACCCGGAACAGCGCTTCCTTGTTCGTGGCAGTTTGTATTAACCCGAACACCACATCCACGATTACCCTTTGTGTGTTCTTCCCCACTACACTCTGAGTGTTTCCCCGCACCCTCAGCATATCCGGGCGTGTGAACATCGTCGAGTGGGGGCGGGTGTCGCTCGCACTCAATCACCGTGACCCGCTTCTGGTTGTTTCGCTTAACTGTACACTGAGTGTCGCCGAATATATCCGCCATGTCCTCTTCACTCTCCTCATGGTGATGC
>NW_028234403.1:1522964-1525464 GCF_977035675.1 Penaeus japonicus | reverse complement strand
CGAAAAAGAGGCTTTGGTAAACATATAAAAGGACAAGCCTATCGATAGAACCGTTCAGATGAGTATCAGTAATTAGTTACTACTACGTTAGGCTGGCTACCCGCCCCTCCCATACCCAAACATAAATTCAATCATGCATAGAAAGTTCCAGACAAAAATGATACTCGGGAAACGCAGTCCCATTAGTCTCTCATTCCAATCTCCCGATCCAATAGATATCAGAAATATAAAATAAAGAGGAATTGCAAGAAGTCATGCCGCTGATCAGTCACAAGAAGCACTGTCAAGTCATCAAGGCAGAATTAACAAGAATGCAATAACGTATTAGTGACGTGCTATCTTTATTCGATGAAATTACGAAAATGTCAATTCATGTGCATAGCTTGTCTGCTGTACTTCCCATTTGTCTTACACATAAAAAATCCGCTTAAAAAGTTCGCTTGTATAAAAAAAAAAAGTGCGCTTAACAGCCTAATATCCAATATCTGCAGTGTAAACAGCTATTATAAAAAGCTTCTATGCACATTTCCATGCCTATACAAATTCTCCCTCGTAGATCGGCTATAAACATCCAATGGCACACTTAAAAGAGCACTTAAGTAAACCCTTTTGCCCAGGGACGTCGTCGTGCACGGAAACCAGCCAGCCCAACACTAATTATCGTCGACCCGATCACATCTCCATACCCTGCCCGAAGGTCCTCCTCTAATTGGCAATTAACAAGTCCAGATATGAGGCGCCTTCGAGAGAGAGAAAAAAAAAAGAAAATGGGAAAAAACATATACTCAACCCGAGAGGGAAGTGAAAAACATACACCCCAAGACACACACTGAATCTAAAATCGAAAGTTAACAGTTCACTCAATATTTCAAAAGCGAACTATGCCCAACTGATATCATGAATCCCAGGCGCGCACGATCAACGGCTTATCAATGCTATGCAGACGGGTACCCCGCTGGACTACGGCGTCGCAGAAAAGCCACTGGTACCATGCATACCACATACCTCCCCCCCCCCCCTTCAAAGGAGATTCAAAAACAGATGCCTTTCAATCAACGCCCTCCTTAGGTGCGCCAAATCGACAAAATGAAAGTGATGCTCGCAACAGTTCCGCTCATTTTCTAAAGCCAATCGTTGCGTGCCAAGTCTCAGTCTCAGTCTCAGTCTCTCTCTCTCTCTCTCTCTCTCTCTCTCTCTCTCTCTCTCTCTCTCTCTCTCTCTCTCTCTCTCTCTCTCTCTCTCTCTCTCTCTCTCTCTCTCTCTCTCTCTCTCTCTCTCCCTTGGGAACGCAAAACCAGATTTGTGACGTCATCCTCCAAGCATGCAAACAGTCCTCCTCGAACGACCCAACGCCCATCCTTAACGAGGCTGCGGCGGCATGACGCACATACCCAAAGCGACCAAGCTTCTCAAGTAGGAAGAGAGGCCAGGCTGCCTTCTCGATGGCCATCTTGCAAGACACTGCTGTATCTTTTTCCACTCACGTCAAAATTTTTGCTGTTTTCCAACGTCGCCATCTTATACTTATATGCCTCCTAATCAAAGGCTTCAAAGACTTCACCATCTCGTCTCCCTTTCGTCCCCCCCGCAAATCCGTTTCACTCGAATCGTGAAAACGCTTTCCAATCTCGTCCCCCTTTCTTGTCTCTCCCTTTTATTGCAAATCCTCCCTTCCCCACACCCAGGGGCTGGAGCACCACACACGCAGCAACGACCCTCCCATTAATAAAGATCTGGGGCCATAAATCCACCTCTGAGCGGCGCGGCGCTGTAACCCGTAACTCAGGTTCGCGACCCTACAAGACCAGGCTGTGCAATCCGACCACATGCCTGCTTGCAACTGGGCGACGCTTGTGGTTTGCATCGCCGATCTATGTCTACCTGCAAAAGGTCTTCTTAACGCTTCTTAACCGAGAATAAATGACATTCTTTAAAGTGAAGCAGAAGAGGCCACATCAGCAGAGGCAGGGAAGTGAAAGTGTTCCTCGAGACAGTCAGTGGGTCCAACCGCAAGCACTACTGAGCCTCCATTGTCTATTCTCTTCCACGACACTCGTAAATAACACAAGCAACCCAAGCAACCAACACGTAACCTGGCCAACGTTGTCAGGTGAGGCCCAGCCACACCTACTCTCCCCTAACATCTGGGAGATAAGAGATCGGGGCCTCTCTCTCCCTCTCCCTCTCTCTCTCTCTCTCTCTCTCTCTCTCCCTCTCCCTCTCCCTCTCCCTCTCCCTCTCCCTCTCCCTCTCCCTCTCCCTCTCCCTCTCCCTCTCCCTCTCCCTCTCTCCTCTACCCTCTCTCCTCTACCCTCTCTCCTCTACCCTCTCTCCTCTACCCTCTCTCCTCTTCCCTCTCTCCTCTTCCTCCTCTCTCCTCTCCTCTCTTCCCCTCTTCTCTCCTCTTCTCTCTCTCTCTCTCTCTCTCTCTCTCTCTCTCTCTCTCTCCCTCTCCCTCTCCCTCTCCCTCTCCCTCTCCCTCTCTCTCTCGTTTTATTTG
>NW_028234403.1:1512964-1517964 GCF_977035675.1 Penaeus japonicus | reverse complement strand
GCACCCTTAATCTTGGTCTTCCTCGGGTCCTAGCATGGCACGGGGGCGTTTATATTCAGAGGTGATTTCCGCGTTGTAATGAGAGAGTCCGCAAGCCCCCCACCTCCCTCCCCTATACACACACCCCATCACCCCCCCCCCATTCCCTCCTAAATCCCTTAGAGCCTACCAAGTGAGACTCCTAGGAGACCTCCAAGAGCTTATCAAGAGACTAACAGGAGCCTTCCAAGTGAGACTCCTACGAGACCACCAGGAGCTTATCAAGAGACTAACAGGAGCCTTCCAAGTGAGACTCCTACGAGACCACCAGGAGCTTATCAAGAGACTAACAGGAGCCTTCCAAGTGAGACTCCTACGAGACCACCAGGAGCTTATCAAGAGACTAACAGGAGCCTACCAAGTGAGATGCTGTATGTGTGATAACGTTAACACTTAGGTGAGAACATTTGAGTATTTTCCCTCTGGTTTCCATGCAATATTTTCCCAAAAATGTGAGGGCTTTACGGATCTTGGTGTGGCCTTAGCGCGAGACGCGACGCTGACCTTTATGGCCTTAAACTGCCCACAGTATCTGATCGTGATGACATCGGTGACATCAAAAACCTATCCTGCAAACATGAACGTATGTGGAAAAGGTAAACAATGATATGTATATGTAAATATGACGCGTGTATGGAATATATGACCATCCTCTACAAACGCCGATTTCTTAACCCATCGCAATGTGTAAAGAAAATCAGTTCACACATAAATCACATGCAAAATTTGTTGCAATTTTGTGATTTATAATTAGCGGGTTTAAGTAATAATCGTAACCATAATTGCCCTATTTTCAATGTACCATATAATCATCACAACAAATATAAACTCACTGTTTATAAAAAATAAAAAGAAATCATCACTCCACCCCCCCCCCCCACAAATAAGAGGATATAATTCATATATAACAATAACGGTCCGCGAGAGCTGTATAACAGAATTAGCGGCGCCATAACACTCAGTCACCCTGTCAGACGCACGGACACTTGACACCTGCGCTCTTTGAGGACTTCACAATCCCTACGCCTCGGAGGAAAATTTTTCTTAGATCTTAAATTCTACATAATACTTCTATTAATAATAACAATAATGATGATTATGTGATGATGATGCTGATAGTAACAATAATAATAACAGCAATTATTATTATTATTATCATCATTAATACTATTACGACATCATCATTATCAGTATGGTCATTATCACTATTATCATCATTATAACAATCCTAATAATGAGAGTAATGATAATAACGATGATGACTGAATAACTACATAACAAATGACAACAGCTCATAGAACATGATAATCTCAAGCTCTTATCCTCTCGTCACCAATGAACCCAAACTGACAGAACGATGATAAATCACTCGGAGAACAGCATCGCCATCAACGCGTCAACAACAACAACAACATCCCGCCGACACAACCACCAGCTGTCCAGGTGGGGGAACAGAAGCCATCCCCCCCCCCCTCTCCCCATGCCCAATAACATTCCGCAATTACCCGTTATGGCACCGGCGCCGCCATCCCTCACGGGGAGTTTTTTGGAAATAGGACCCATGGGAGGGCAAACAAAGACACGTGGCAAAGATAAATAGCTACGTATGACGGGCGTTTTGGAAGCTTCTTGGGATCACGTCTCAACAGCACCTGTTCTCATCTCCAGCATCAGCGGCCGGATCTTGACAGTCTCTTGTGCGCCATTCTAAGATTATATATTCCATTGGTTTCGGTCCATTTTTATCTGCCATCTTATTCATTTAACAGAAATAGCGCGCGCGTGTGTGTGTGTGTGTGTGTGTGTGTGTGTGTGTGTGTGTGTGTGTGTGTGTGTGTGTGTGTGTGTGTGTGTGTGTATGTGTGTGTGTGTGTGTGTGTGTGTGTGTGTGTGTGTGTGTGAGTGTGTGTGTGTGTGTGTGTGTGTGTGTGTGTGTGGTGGGCATGTGTGTGTATGTGTGTGTGTGTGTGTGTGTGTGTGTGTGTGTGTGTGTGTGTGTGTGTGTGTGTGTGTGTGTGTGTGTGTGTGTGCGTGTATGTGCGTGAGAGAGAGAGAGAGAGAGAGAGAGAGAGAGAGAGAGAGAGAGAGAGAGAGAGAGAGAGAGAGAGAGAGAGAGAGAGAGAGAGAGAGAGAAGGAGAGAGAGAGAGAAGGAAAAGAAGAGAGAGAGAGAGAGAGAGAGAGAGAGAGAGAGAGAGAGAGAGAGAGAGAGAGAGAGAGAGAGAGAGAGAGAGAGAGAGAGAGAGAGAGAGATGCAGGAAAAGAGAGAGAGAGAGAGAGAGAGAGAGACCTTAATCTATACGTAATGCTGGATACAAGACGCAATGCTCCAAGATAAGTAGAAAGCAATGACCCATTTCGCCGGATTGCGTCACTCCCGCTGATGCCATTGACCTGTTGCAGCCCGCGAATCGCTCCCGCTGCACGCCTCATGGCCTTCCATGCGCTCTCCTTGATAGCGCTTCCGCTTTCCTGCTCTGCGTCCATGAGGACTGCTTCCCAAAGCGATTATATGCGATTAATAGGAACCGTAATGAATATAAGTGCTTCCCTACCCTTTTGTTGCCTTCATGAAAGTGCTTCCGTAATAGATTATCCAGTTGATAACAAGTATGTAACAAATAAATGGAGCGATATGCAATATCCGGCCTTCGTCATAATGACATTAGACACGACGTAACCGGATCCCGTGCAACGCAAAAAAAACAACAAAAACAACACCAAAGACCCCGTTTTCCTGAAAAAAAATCAAAGTTCTTTCTAAAAAAAGAAAAAAAATCAAAGAAAAGGAAAAAATTATCATTCCAAAATTCCATTTCTATTTTTCTATACATAGAGATCGGAAAATAAAAACTTTTCTTCTAAATATCATCTGAAGAACAAGAACGAGAACAAAAAATAAAATAGCAATAACAGCACAAAAATAAAACACCTTTCCCCTAAAAAAAAAAAAACGAAGAAAAAATCCTCGTCCGTAAATCCTCCAGCGACGAGGAAGCCAACCAGCCGCCCCCCTCCTTCAAGGCAGCGACACCCCCTGCAAACAACGCCGACGCCAACGCCAACGCCGCCGTCAAGGAAAAGGCATATCTTACACCTTCTATTTGGTAGGCTACAATTACTGGCATCAGAATGGGCGTGGGCCTCGGCGACCTTAATGGCTGCCCAAAGTCGGCGGGCGAGGCGCTGGCTGGCTGGGTGGGTGCCTTCCGCTGGTGCCCAGCTGCCTGCTCGATCGGCTGGCGCGCGGAGGGTCGGTCGGGTCTCGGGATGGAATATCGGGAATACGTTATCTCCTTTTTCTTCTTTTAGTTCTCTTTTTATATTTTCGGTCTCTGTCTGTCTGTCTCTCTTTCCACAAACATACACACTATCACACTTTCACAAATATATATACTTCCTGCTTCTCGCCCCATCCTTACTCTCGTACATTTTCTGCCTCTTATTTTTCTTCTCTTCCCCCCTTCTCTCCATTTATTTATTTATCTATCTATCTATCTATCTATCTATCACTCTATCCCCCTCCTTCCAACCCTCTCTCTCTCTCTAACCCTTCCCTCCCTGCCTCTCTCCCTCCACTCCCCTCCCCCCTACCACCCCACTTTCTCGAACCATCCCCCTCCTCCCCTACAATCTGGACCCCATCCCGACCCCCGTGAACCCACACGTTATTCAGCCGATTACCGGGAATTCCGCTCGCAGGAAAGAAGATGATATCTCCATCCACAAACACGAGCGGCTTGTTAGTGGCATTGGTATGGTAATGGCGAACGAGGGAAGGGGGAGGGGGGGAGGGGGGAGGGAGGCAGTGGGGGAGGGGGGAAGTAAATATGGGGAGGTAGGGGGGGTGATGAATGTAAAGGAGAGGAGGGAAGAAGGATGAAAAGATGGAGAGGCGGAGGGGAGGGGAGGGGAGGGGAAGGGAGGGGGTGGGGAGGAGGAGGAGGAGGAGGAGGAGGAAGAGGAGGAGGGGGGAGGAGGAGGAGGAGGAGGAGGAGGTGGAGAAGGAAAAAGACAGCGACAGCAGAGAAGATAATGATGATGGCAATGATGATAATTATGAGGGAGATGATGATAAAGAATATGAAGATGAAGAGAAAGATGGAGATGAAGAGAAAAATGGAGATGGAGATGGAGATGATGATGGTGATGATAAATATGAACATGAATATGAATATGAGAACATGAAGACGTGAATATGACAACAGTGATGATCAACCTGACGGCAATACCTTAGAACCCTTCCAGCTGACCCGCAATACCCAAAGAAATACAACAAACCTGCAAGATAATCAGCCCCCTCCTCCCCCTCCCAACTCCCCCCTCTAAGGTCAAAAGTGAGGCGTAGAGATAGATGAAAGGAGGGGCAGGGAGATGGGAAGGGGGGGGGGTCAAGGCGTAGAGATGAAAGGAGGGGCAGGGAGATGATGGGGGAGGGGGGGGAGTCAAGGAACAGCTGGTCTCTTGGCAGGTAAACCACGCACGCAAAAAAAAGAAGAACCTGAAACATGCAATTAAGGTTTCATTCTAACCTCTCCCCATATCCCTTTACCGCTTGCAATTGCATCGTTAAGTCATACTTAACGTTGCATGAGACGAGGAGGCGTCGTGAGAATCAAGATGTACTCGAGAGTCTGTGCAGATATTGCACTGTGAACTTTTTTTTAAATCTAAGATCAGTAAACAACATTATGTTATCTTAAACTATAATAATACAGACAGACAATCTGAAATATATACATATATATATATATATAATATATATATATATATATATATATATATATATATATATATATATATATATATGTATGTATATATAATATATATATATATATATATATATAGATATATATAGATACATACATATATATATAAATATATATATATATATATATATATATATATATATATATACATATATATATATATATATATAATATATATATATATATATATATAT
>NW_028234403.1:1505464-1507964 GCF_977035675.1 Penaeus japonicus | reverse complement strand
GCCGAAGAGGGGGGCGGAGAGAGAGAGAGAGAGAGAGAGAGAGAATCATGTGCTCTTCCACATTGCGCTATCAAATTCTTTCGCCCATTTCAAGACCGACTATCATTCACAATTAATGCACACTTTCCACCCCATAATCTCAAGCAAGAATCAAAGATCTGGGGCGATTATCCGCTCAAGACCCCGGCTAACAACAGATATAAATCACTATACACCGTAATCTAACTCTACTACCAGCTATACTCTTTCTTCTCTCTCATTCTTTATGCACTGACCTGTCATGTTGCTACAAGTATATCACCTTTTCGTTGCCATTAATTCTTTCAATTGCAAAAATGAAAAAAAAAAATGATGGCCAGCCATTACTCTTGTTAACCCATTGTTAATCCTCTTGTTAATCCCCGAACGTCATGTACGTCATGACGCCCGTCGTCAAGCCAAAGCTCCTACGTCATGCATGCCATGACACCCGTCCGCAATGGATTAAATAAGCACAATGAAACGATAACAATCACACCACCAACAAACAACAAAACCCGTCGTAAATAACATCAAAAACAACCAAAATCAACACCAACAATAACACGACACAAGCAACAACACCACCACCACCTCGGCCCACTCCCTTAACGCACCTCCCCCCCCCCACCCGAGAGTCCAGTACTGTGAGAGTGAGAAAACGGTTCTCCTCGCCACCTGATCTCGGGTCCGCACTGCCCGTCTCGTGTGTCCCCGCGTTCGAGTTCTGGCTCCTGGAATCGAGTCTCAACACCGGCGAAGGACGGGATTTGTTACTACGAGATTTCTTTTTTTTGTCTGATGCGCTTCTTTACTTTTATAATAATAATAATAACAATAATAATAACAATACTATTACTAATAACGACAATAATATTTATACTAATAACAATAATAATAATAATAGCAATAGCAATAGCAATAGCAATAACAATAACAATAATAATGATAATAACTATAATAGTAATAATGAAAAAAAATAGTAATAAAAATAATAAATTAAACTACAGACACGTTGTCACGTTGCTAGTACTGTTTTTCTCCTTTCATTTCCGGGCGAAAATTGCCTCGTGGACAGCTGCTGCTAGCGACAGCCTCTTCATAAACGGGTTGTCTCGATTTCTATTAGGAAAAGTATGAAACTCCCAGGACGGGCAAGGAATTCCACGCGAGGGTACAGCTTGAATCGCTTCCATTTTCCTTTTTCTCCTCGTTGGCCCTTTGCAAGAGAAAACGAGATTACCTTCAGAGGATCAAACGTGGTGTGTGTGGCGCTGCATTCCCTAAAGAGGAACCATCCGCTCTCTCCCATAAAGATCCCTCAGGATTTTTTTTAGATTTCACAAAGGGTTGCCCCAAGCAGATGTTGCAAAAAATAACATATATCTATCTTTGTTTGAAACACCTATACCAACGCAAACACACATGCGCATACAGACTAATACTACTGCTACTACGATTACTATTACGACTGTTACTACTACTACTACTACTACTACTACTACTATTACTAGTTGTTAAACTAAGAATACGAATACGGCTACGGCTACGATTACAACTACTACCACCACTACACTGACGCTCTCAAAAAGACAGAAAAGAAAATCCTACGCATCCATCATCCACAGCAAAGGATAACCACCACTACTTAATTTTAAACAAGGTCCAGCCACGCTTAGGCACGGAGCGAGGGCTCACTCATGCCTGCACAGACCAAGGCAAAACTCCTCTTCTTTAACATAAATCATTGACTTCCTCTTCACCCCATCCTTCAGGCAGGAGGGCGGACGATCCTCCTTTCGGAATACATCATAACTTGGGTATTCTTAATCGTTGCTCCATGACCTCCTTCCCTCTCCCTCTTCCTCTCTCTTCCTCCTTCTCTCTTTCCCTCCCCCTCCCTCCCTCCCTCCCTCTCCCCTTCCCTCCCTCCCTCCCTCCCTCTCCCCTTCCCTTCCCTCCCTCCTTCTCTCTTTCCCTCCGTCTCACCCTCTCTCTCTCCCTCCTTCCCTCTCCCAGTTACCCCTCGATGTTCTGGGCGATTGAATACCAAGGAAAATCTGTCTGATCACGAGAGAGACTGAGAAAGGGGAGTGGGAGAAGGAAACCACGGTCGTGTTTCGTGCGTCGTGCGGGTCGTACACTGAATGTCACGATGCATTCGCCACACAGTTTTTCCCTCTCTACCTCCCTCCTCCATCCGCCTCCCTCCATATTCCCCGTCCTTCTACTTCTCATTCTCCTCATCCTCCCTCCTCCCACCTTCCTCTCACCTTCATTCCTTCCTTCCTCCTTCCTTCCTTCCTTCCTCCCTCCTCCTTCCTCCTCCCTTCTCCCTCCTCCCACCTTCCTCCCACCTTCATTCCTTCCTTCCTCCCTCTCTCCTCCCCCTCTCTCCTCCCTTCCTCCCTTCCTCCCTCCTTCCTTCCTCCCTCCTCCCTTCCTTCTTCCTATTCTCCCACCCTCCCATTCTCCCATCCCC
>NW_028234403.1:1470464-1477964 GCF_977035675.1 Penaeus japonicus | reverse complement strand
CGCACGCACACACACACACGCACACACACACACACACACGCTTCTTCCAGACTTAAGCATACTTGATTCATATTTAATTTTTTTTCGATTTAGCAGGTCTCGCACTTCGATAAGCCTTCCTGCCATTCGCGGAACTTCCCAGCAAAAAATCTCGTCACCTGATACCCCAAAGAATATATATATAATTTTTTTTTCATCCCTATTTTTTTCTGAACACGACCGAGGGGCAGGGTGCAACCTCCGTCCGGGCACAATACCCCCAGGTAATGACCGTGCAAGTAACAGGCACATACATACCACAGGTGCGCCGCATCAAGTGTCGCACGGGAAGATATTGAGCCAGGGGGGTGGGGTGGGGTGGGGGTGGGGGGGTCCCGGGGAGAGGACACCCGAGAACGGCGTAAACTTGTTGGTATTATTATGCCCAGTCACTCTGTGCACTCGCGAGCCAGGTGTTGCGCCGCTCGGTCTCTCGGTACCTGCTGCGCTCGTCTTAAAAAGTCGCACTATATCCTACCACGTTTATCTGCCTGATCACCTTTGGCTTATTCGAACCCGCACGCGAGAGGACTTCATGATTCCTTACGGACGGGTGAATAAGAGAAAAAATGGAAATGGAAGGAAAATAAATGAAAGAAATAATACAGCCAAATACATTTGTTTGAATCTCCAGCTATGTTAGTTGCAAAGATTATAACTAATACCGATTATGCTTAACAACATACAAATCCATAACTGTGATTTGAAATGTGTGACTGTTAATTAACACATACACATGCACATATACACGCAGATGCACATGCAACCGCACACATACGCACACTCGAAAACACACATACACACCCTTTCTCCCTCTCTCTTCCTCTTCCTCTTCCTCTTTATCTTTTTCTCTCTCTCTCCCCCTGTAAAGAGATTCCCATCACACATGCATAATAACATATACACAGTGCGCATAAGGCTAAGTCCAATCACATTAGAAGTCGCCAGCGATACGACCTTCCCCTCGAGGCGTAGCGCTCCACTAAAGCATGGGCACCGAGGACAAACAACTACGGGCGTGCGGAGTGAGTGGGCGTGAGCCGAGGCTACACACACACACACACACACACACACACACACACACACACACACACACACACACACACACACACACACACACACACACACACACACACACTACGATGTTGCCGCCGCCACTAGTAACAACAAGGGCGTGGATCCAGTAGCTAAGGTGACTGTGGGCGGCCGGAGCTAGCTGGCTGGCTGGGAGGGCCTTTGCGACGGGCGTGTGGGCGAAGTGCGGCCGGTTCTCCTACACAAGTGCACTCCGTCGGGACACACAAGTAGTCATCATATGGCACACCAGTCACACCACCTGCGTCCTGGCAAGGAACGCGAGGGACATGGCCAGCTGAGAGATACCTGCTTCCTCGTCAACAACAGGGAGGAGCAAACACCCGGTCCATCTGTACAAACACGAACAGGAAAAGCCAGTCACGTGGTTCTCAGTTATCTACACGACGAACAAATAAAAAAACAACAACTACAGAACACAACCTTTAAAAAAGAACTATATATAAAATAGTACAAGGGGCAAACGCATGTCCATAGGCCTACAAACCAAAGCAAAGCTAAACCACTCTACAACCTCTAAAAGATCTTCCGAAAAGCTATACCTTAAATGTTGTTATTCCATTTTTAGAATATAATCGTAGAACCATTCCATGATATTTCCTGATCTGCCATTGCATTCCAAGGAGCTGTCAACTACATCCTTCACCAACGAAGCCAGAGTCAAACCCTATTTCGACGCGACGATAAAGGAATCCGGTTAAAGGGACATTTCGACACATCGGAAAAGGAAGAGACACTTTCGGCCGCGACTTTTAACAACGGCATGAGCTCCCCCTGCGTCGCCCAAAGACACTTCGCACGCCTATAAAACAACCTAAATGCCCCCTGCACCTTCACAACGCCTCCCCCCCCCCCTCCCCCTCCCCATACAGCCGTTATACGCTCGCTACATCTCAACCACTGTGGCATTTCCTCCTCAGAGCCCCCCCCCCCCTCCCACCTATTCTCTCCTACCGAAAAATCATCCGGAAAAATGGTCGAGTCGGCAATTAAAACCGTCTCCTCGGTGTTTCCAGGCCCGGCATCTCCCAAGAAAGAGCTCACACGTACTAAATCTCTAGGAAAGTATTATGACCTGGGAATCCGGTTCCCCTACGCTGGCCAGGGCGGTGCCTCCTCGTCTATTGCTAGTTAAGAGGCACTAGTGAGATCTGGTACTACTGTGGGCGGGCACAGGACGGCTGCTACTACCCCCTAGAGCTAGTGAAAGTGCGCAGTAAGCAGCATAATAAAAAAAAAAACTTTACGATTTCAAGTTTTCCTGAAACGGCGCTATTACCTAAGCCCGCAGTGGCCTCCCAACGCGAGAAATGCTCGTTTGTGGCCAGCACTGCGAATGTCCTCCATTGCTCGGCGGCGAAGCAAATGCCATGGTTGTTGCTAGCAGGGATAGCACTGGGTGTGAGCTGAAACAGGTGCAGGATGCAGTTTGGAACTAAAATAATCGCACTCGATTAAGTCCCAACACGTCTTGGTTCTGACACATACGATAACCGACCCTATATCATGCTCGCAACACTAAATTTCCCCAAAATAGGTATATAAATTAACAAGTTTCTTAATGAACTACGGCTCATGATGAAAAGCGAATGAACAATAACTAATCCTTTCATAAAGCAAGACGTGTAATCGTACTTAGTAAAATCATAAATTCTTAAATGTACCTATCTTCAACAGATATATTTTTAAAAAATAGGTACACAGACCAGTAAAGCTAAAATAGAAAATAACATCACTAAGGGAACTTGAAACAATCACTTTCAATACCTATTAACGTAATATAAGAAGAAACCCTTAACCATTACTATGGACCACAAGCATCCCGAAAGGACCATTATCATTCTGCACTTTATAACTTTAATGACCCTATCTGAGGACGGAAACGAAATGTTAAAAGTGAACGGCACAAAACAATGCAAAAAGGAGACGTCCTCAAAAGTTATCAGACCTTCAATTAAACCTGTAATCAAGATCAAAAGGCATTCCTAACGTGCAGTCCCTCCCTCTTAAAAAATGTTCCCTCTGAAATGTAAACCTTCGAATGATTGTACATAAGGATCAAATATTCCACTGGAGCGTTAGAACCCCTGTTAAATAAGATTGAAAAACCGTCGGAGTATAACATAAATGTTAATTCAACTAGCGTCTTCATTAGCCTGATAAACTTCTGAAGGATACGCAAACTATGATATCCCCGTTATCAAAATACACTTCAAAATACACTTCTGAAAGGGCTAATGCCAGTCACAAATATTCAAAATCTTTACAACCAATTCTGAAGATGAACTTTATCACCATATCCCATAACATTAAAACATCAATCACTTCGCAACTGCATCTCGGGCAATCATGCCGCCACGAGGATCAATTTAGCGGCCAGGTCTCGCAGCGCCTGAAATTACCTGCTCACCAGGTGGGCGTCCGTAATTAAAACACTCACACCTCACCTCGCCTCCATCTGACCCAAGGCTCCCCCGCTAAATACACACTCTACAAAACACTCGCCCATTAAAGCGCACGCTCATACAGACATCAAGGGCTGCAAAACTAAGATGTTAGAGTCACGACTTCCATTCCGACCCTCTAGCAGATGGGCGTCGAGATAGGTCCTTCTAGGTTGCAAAGATCAACAGTGCTCATAAAAAAACACTCTTTATAATAACATGAAAATATATTTTATCTATCAACAGGATCTTATCGACATCTTATCTCTTGAGCCGACGACGAGCCATATGAACATGAACACGTGAAGAACAGCTGGCGGTTATCTGGTATTGCTTCGAACTTTCGCCTTTCTGGGACTGACATGGGTCAAGACGTAGGTATTCACTTTCTTTCATTCTTAAAATAGTTATAAAAAGAAACCTGTTTCGCGTTTATCATCTATAATTCCGAGACGGAAAGAAAAGGCACCTACATTTTTTTATTTTTTTTTAATACTCGTTATATCAATGAATAAAAACAGGACCCTCGGCGCTCCAGGCTGAAGCAACCAGTCATCTTTAAACAAACATCAACCAGTACAACCAAATACAAGTATCATAAAAAAAAACAAGGCCCAACCATAACCAAAGGCGACTCGGCATAGGCGAAAGGGCGAGCGCAACCATCTTCACCACCAAAAACTCTCGTTTTCGCGGGGGCAACATACGCTGCTTTCTAATGCAGGGTAATTCGTAACTTTAAAAGGGAAATGCTGGCCTGTCCTAAACTGAGGCAGTGTAATTTTCTAACATCGGTACTGATATTGTTTTCCAGTCACACATGAATTCATAAAATCGATTTATGGGTAAAAAATATCCAGGCTCACGCTTAATTCCCAGCTTTTTATAATCAGTTTAAATGAAAGACACATATTCCCTCTACTTTATTTCCCCGCTGTTTGTCCGAGAGATCGATAAATGTGAATGATATCATGTAGCAGTAAAATTTCACAGTACTTTCTGCAACTCGTGCAATAGTAACTGTGGAATCTCTTGCCTCCGTTGCACAGGGGGCCCGGTTGCACGGATCCCTGCTGTTGCAACAATCCCTTCTTGCTACGTTCCCTTCGGGCCGGAGACAAAAAGGCGGAGCTGAATTAGCGACGGCGGTTCCAAGATTTGGTCTCACTCTAACAATAATGGAATCTGAACCACACACACACACGTACACATTCACAATTACACACACACACAAAAGTAGACTGTAGTTTATTAGTAACCAACCAGGCTGAAGGAAGAAATTAGATAAAAAAAAGAAAAAAAAGCGCAGATGGCGGATGGTTGGAGAGAGCAACGAAGGGACGACGAAAAGAAGGAGAATGAAGAAAAGGAAGAGAAGACGAAGGATGACAAGAAAAGAAAACGTTAGATTCAACTTAGTTAGATCGGGTTATTTTGATAAAAATGACGAATCAAGTCAAAGTTCGTTGTAACGGGGTTGGGTTGTTTTGCCATTTTTATTTGATTCGTTTTGTTCACATTTTTTACCTGGCTTAGCCTAACTTAGCCTCGTCGAATCTAACCTAACCTCACCTTACTTACACTAAAACAACCTAGCCTAAACTAACTATGTCTAGCCTAGTCCAGTCTAGTGTGACCTAACCTTACCTTACCTAATCTGGCCTTACTTCAATTATCTATCAAAAATATATGTAACCTAATCTAACCAAACCATCCTAGTTGACTAATGAATTGACCACGGATTATCTGAACGGCAGAAGACAACCTCACCGCCCGGGAAACAAAGTGGTACCACCCCATTGGCCCCTCGAGGTTGACATGGGTTACTCTCGATACTGACTGACACTTCCTCATTGGTCGTCTCTCGTCTCAGGTCCTGCCTTGGCTACTCCATCCTCTTCTACCCCCCCTACCCCCCATCCCGCGTGTCTGTCTGTCTGTCTGTCTCTCTCTCTCTCTCTCTCTCTCTCTCTCTCTCTCTCTCTCTCTCTCTCTTTCTCTCTCTCTCTCTTTCTCTCTCTTCTTTCTCCTCCCCCTCTCCCTCTCTCTCTCTCTCTCTCTCTCTCTCTCTCTCTCTCTCTCTCTCTCTCTCTCTCTCTCTCTCTCTCTCTTTCTCTTCTCTTTCTCTCTTTCTCTTCTCTTTCTCTCTCTTTCTCTCTTTCTATTTCTCTTTCTTCCTCTTCCTCTTCCTCTTCCTTTTCCTCTTTCTCTCTCTCTCTCCTTCTCGACGCAGGGAGCACTTTCACCTTCAGATGCTTTCATTTCCACTTTCTGGCGCGTGTGCTGTTTCTTCTTGGTTGTGTTTTTTCTCACCGCTTATTATCATCATTTTTTTTCTTCTGACCGCTATTTTTGTGAATCTTTAATTCCTTGTTGATATCACACATTTCACTGAACGTGTAATGTCACATTCCTCATAGCACTAACTCCCCAAAACCTCTAAAAATATATAAACCATAAAAAAAATATTCTTTATGATTTTGATTTTAAATTCCTTGTGATCTTGAAAAAAAAATCTTAATGATCTAGCGAAAAAAAAATCTTTATGATCTTGAAAAAAAATAAAAAAATCATGATCTTCGAAGAAAAGACATTCATCCCGAAACTAACTTAGCTTCTCTTCACCGCCCCCCCCCCCCAAAAAAAAAAAAACTGACTTAGCTTTTCTTCACCGCTCCCCCCCCTCCCCAAAAATGACTTTCATCCCCTCATCCATTCCCAGAACTCCCATCACTCCGAGCATGACGCATGCCTAATGGTAATAAATAACAAATAATTAGGCGTTTCAAGCACTTACGCGCATTTGCCTAATAGCGTCTCTCCCCGAAGAGTACTAAGAGATGAGGGATGAAGGAGCGAGCTGGCCCGCGGCGAAGATAGTCAGTACCCATCTCCCTACAGCCTCCGTAAGGATACGAGGGGAGGGGCCGCCACATCCTACAGGTGTGAAGCTTGCGAGCGAATAATTTCCTGGCTACTGTCCACGCAGTCTCCACCTCATTGCTTGCTGTCGTGTGTTAGTGCTGGGCATTTAAGGAATCGGCTGTTTATTCGCTTTAGATGGATATACGAAACTTCAAATATGCTTCGCGATCTCAAGTCATCGCTGTCGGCTGACCAAATGGAAGTCTCATGAATACGTACAACGATCATCTATCTTTATCTCGCAGATTTAGCAGCATCTATACTTGGCCTTTCTTTTGAAAGCATCTCCTCTCAAACAATATCTTCATACAAGAGAGAGAGAGAGAGAGAGAGAGAGAGAGAGAGAGAGAGAGAGAGAGAGAGAGAGAGAGAGAGAGAGAGAGAAAGAAAGAAAGAAAGAAAGAAAGAAAGAAAGAAAGAGAGAGAGAGAGAGAGAGACAGTCATAAAACTGCTCCTAACTCTTCGGCCTCCCTGAGAGCTGCCTCCCAAACATAATCCCACCAGTTATGAACATTTCATCCCCCTTCCCCCCCCTCCCCCCTCTCCCCCCGCCCTTAGCTCCTCGGCGGCGGCAACCCGCGTCCAATTCCGTGTAATGCGCGCCCGGCCTAAGTCGCGGTGGTCAGCAGGCAGGGCCAGGGCCAGGGGGGAGCGCCGTGTAATAACCGTTAACGTTGTTAGCGGCAGAGAGCGTGTTATTACGGGACCCCCAACGACAGCCGCAACTATGTGCGGCACTATACATGCAAATTAACAGGCCATCAACGAGGGGGGGGAGGGGAGAAGGGAGAGGGGAGAGGGAGAGGGAGAGGGGGAGTGGGACCCTTGGGTAATCACTCTGCGCTCTCCGCCCACCATTACCGCCCCTCCGAGCCAAGCCTCCCGAACGCCCACACCAACGCCCTCGTCCACCTCTTGCACCGCCCCGATGCCCCATTACGCGGCCATTTCTCCACGCGATCGAGAGACCGAATTACTAGCCATGCCTTGCCCTCC
>NW_028234403.1:1460464-1465464 GCF_977035675.1 Penaeus japonicus | reverse complement strand
AGGTCCTTGTAGCTCTTTCCATTTTCCTTCCGCGCGTGAGCGATGGCCAGGCGGCGAAGGGAGTCGGTGCCCGCGTGGGGCGTCGCGGGGTCACGCTCTGCCACCACAGGGCCCCCGGCGCTGGGCTCCGGCGTGAGGCTCTCCAGTGCCATGTAGGCTTGCGCCAGGAGCTCGTCCACGCGGGAGTCCGAGGACACGCGTGCCAGCTTGTTATGCAGCTGCTGCGTTAGGATGTCGTCGTTGAGGATTTTCTTCTCTCCCGCAGCCAGGAGTGCGTCGCCCTTGCCCTTGCCGCTCCTCATGCCCGAGCTGCTCCGCCCCCGCTCCACGCCGTCGCTGGCGCTCTTGTTGAGGGGACTCGGCTTGATCTTGCCGCGCCCTCCGCCCCCGCAGAAGACGGCGGAGGGGCGGGCGTAGGGCGTCTTGGCAGTCCTCTTGATGGAGGGCGTCCTGGCGGGCAGGAGCTGAGCGCCGCTGTTCTTGGGCGACAGGTGCTTCCTGGGCGTGGACGAGGGCGTCGGCGAGGGCGTGGACCCAGGGGAGGTCTCAGGGGAGGACGACAGCTCGCTGGAGGCGTCGCTCTCGCTGCCACGCCCTCGACGTGGCTTTGAAGCCGCCCGCGCCGCCGACTTCACCGTGGCGTGGGAGGACTGGGAGCGCCGCGAGGGCGTCGAGACGTCCGCGGGCGTGAAGGTGGCAGCCCGACGGAGGCCGATGCTCTGCGCCCGTCGCGTGGGGGACGGAGACGCGCCATCCCGCCGTGTGCGGTCGTGGCTCCCAAAGGCCTGGTCGCCGATGAGCTGCGAGATGAGTCTGGATCCCGTCTTGCCGCCCACGCTGCCGTTCACGCCCCCGTCGTCGCTCGCGTCCTCATGCCCCCCGCCCACGCTCTTCATCTTGGCCGCAGAGGCATGGGTTCGGGTCGAATACAGGCGGTCGACCACAGCAAAGGGGACATAAGTTTTCGTGGGCGTGGTGGGCGTGGAGGGCGCGCAGCCGCTCGAGTGGCACTTGTGAGGCGGAGAGTCAGTAATAGAGATCATAGGTCCGAAGGGCGTGCCGATACTCAGCCTACAAGTAGGGTCAAGGGGCACGTCATTGGCACAGTGTGGCCTTTTGCACTCGTGGTTGGGGTCGCACGTGCAGTGCTCGGGGACATGGATGCCGTGCGGGCACGGCTTGAACCGCCACTGTGGTTTATGGTAAGTCCGCAACGAGTTCTCGAACGAGCCAAACAGATCGAAGGCACTGGGCATGATGGCGGCCAAGGAGACCTGGCACTAAACGGGCACTCACGGCACGTGCCACATAGGTCTTGCAGAGCCAAAACCAGCACTCACACAGCTCGCCGTCGCGGCTCTCACTATCAAGGAGGCGTCAAAATCACTGGGACGCGGGCGCAGCGCGGCACCGTCTAAACACTGTGGGGCCAGCCAGGCAACTGAGTTACTCTCGCGCCGTACCTCACAATCGGGCAGGCGGGCAGCCTCCCTCCAGCCTGCCCGCCCTTCTCCCCCCCCCACCACCTCCTGCCCACCCTCCCTTTCGCACCGCCTCCCCTCCCCCTCCCCCTCCCTCTCTCCAATCCCTTGCCAACCTGCCCGCCTGGACACTCCTCTTCTCGATACCTGATTCGCATCGAAGAATTGTAAACAAATGATTGCATTTCGTAAGTCGGGCGTCGATCTGAACTCGGAGCCTCGTAACGCTTTATTTTTGCGATGCTTCCCTGTACTGCGGGTCTGCTGGCTCGTTCGTCATTCTCGGGTTTCGTCTGCGGAATAAATCATCGGTGGAATTTGCAGGGTATTGCAAGACTTTTATCCCTGGCTCGTGTACATCTGATTCGAGCCTAAAGAATATAGAATACTGCGTACTCACGTGGACAAAAATCTTTGTTTACAAAAATGAATTAACCCGTAAATGTTGCAGGTGTGCGCGGCTAAGCCTGACGTTAGGCGCTAGACCAAAGCCATACGAAAACTGGACACGATCATGCTTGCTGCACCTTGCATGTTAAGTCTTAGATATATGTAGAAAATAACGCATGCTTTGGGAAAATAATAACCGATGCATTTCAGTCTTCATTGGCAGGACCATTGGCATTCAACGCTGTATATACACATATCCTAAAACAAAAATTAACAGTTAGTATTTACGTCTGAACAATGTATAACCACGGTCGTACACATGCATGTGTAAATACGCACGCACACACAAATACACACAGAGTCAGTCAAACACACACACACACACACACACACACACACACACACACACACACACACACACACACACACACACACACACACACACACACACACACACACACACACACACACACACACACACACACACACACACACGCAAAGAATACACGCACAACAAAGCATAAAAATGCGCGCACCGCTCCATGTGTGCACCAGAAAACTTTCCACTGTCTATTACACTACATATAAGTCGCCGGCCACCATTGCCAGACTTCTCAACATCCCAGCAACCTCCACGGCACCACATCATCTTCCAGAACCTGAAGAACACTGCTTTCAAGACGTCGCTGCCTCCGATCTGCATTGCATCGCCCCTCTGCAAGCCCACGCAACTTGCCTGCTGCGAAAGCCTCATCCTAGGATATGGAAAACGGTCCTTCGTGTTTTATTCTACCAACGATGGATCGCGTTCAACATCGCCGTAACCTTCGAATCAATTTCTTCGTGCATGGTGTCCTTAGGAGGTATAGTGCAAGCCGAAAACATCGTCACCTTAGATACCGATAATCACCACAACCGTCACATCGTCTTCAGCGTCCCACGAAGATCTCCGCGTCCCCTCGTCCCTCACCATCGTCGTCGTCGTCGTTCCCCTTACTCCTCCTCGTCCCTCCTCGTCGCCATCGTCTTCTTCGTCACCCAAGTTCACCTAACGCCATGTCTCCCCCTCGTCGGCGTCGACGTACTCATCGTCACCACCCTTTGTCCCTCTTCGTCGTCTTCATCGTCACCCTACCCCCCCCTACCCCTCCAACTCCTCCCGACACCCTGCCCTTCAGAGGCCACTTTTTTCCCTCCCTTCCACCCCTCGAGACGTGCATGAGGGCGAGACCCCGAGGCCGCTCGACGTCCGCACATCATCTGGCAAGGCGTTCGGGGACCAACCGCAGCGGATTCACAGTCCTGCATAGAGGGGGGGGGGAGAGAGAGAGGACAGGATAAAGGATAGGGGGAAAAGAGAAAGAGAGAGAGATAGAGAGAGAGAGAGAGAGAGAGAGAGAGAGAGAGAGAGAGAGAGAGAGAGAGAGAGAGAGAGAGAGAGAGAGAGAGAGAGAGAGAGAGAAGAGAGAGAGAGAGAGAGAGAGAGAGAGAGAGAGAGAGAGAGAGAGAGAGAGAGAGAGAGAGAGAGAGAGAGAGAGAAAGAAAGAAAGAAAGAAAGAAAAAAAGAGAGAGAGAGAGAGAGAGAGAGAGAGAGAGAGAGAGAGAGAGAGAGAGAGAGAGAGAGAGAGAGAGAGACAGGCAGAGAGAGAGAGAGAAAGACAGGCAGAGAGAGAAAGAGACAGGCAGAGAGAGAGAGAGTGTGTGTGTGTGTGTGTGTGTGTGTGTGTGTGTGTGTGTGTGTGTGTGTGTGTGTGTGTGTGTGTGTGTGTGTGTGTGTGTGTGTGTGTGCGTGCGTGTACGGATGTACGCACACATACATGAATAACATACAAATACCCGATACCTGCCTGCATTCCATCGTAATTATTACAAGCAGCTCCACCAATGAGGGACTTTGCCAGGAAGCGACCTCCCTTTCCTAGAGTTTATAGCTAAGCGATATCCTAAGTCATGTTCCGCTAGCATTCGAGGCGCGTTCCCCGTCAGATGGACGCGAATCTAGCCAACAAAGCTGGTGTCTCGGGACGCCAGTTACATCTCTGATGTCATGGGAGCAACTTTATAAGGAGGGCGTGCCTTCTACTTTTCCAGGTATAGCTTCCCTCCCTCCCATTTTCTTTTTTTCTCTATTCTCTTCTTAGTCCATCCTTTCGTTCATTCATTCCTTCCATCCTTCCCTCCACCTGTCATCATCCCTCTTCCACATACACACAAATTCTCCTTCACACGAACGCACGTCTATAACACGCACGTAAAGGCAAATGATTAAAAAAACGAATCATTCACTGCTACGTCCTACAAAGCCCTGCAACATCGACCCTCGCCTGCAGGATGCCCTTCGACGGAGACGGAGAGCCAACAACAAAGCCGGACCTAGGACTTCCTTACCTTCAACCACTGGCGTCCCCGACCTTGCCTCGCCACCTGCTGGGTATCTACGGACGCAAGGAAGCCCACACGACCCGATTACAAATGCCCACTTGAGCCTCGGATCGCGAGCACGCACCCACCCACCTTCATGCGTCGGCCAAGCGCACGACCGTAGGAACGGCTCGCGCATCTGGCTCTGATCATTACTTGACGACCGTTGAATGCGACACGGAATATTAAACGGCTGGGCATGGCCCTCGGTGACTGCAATGCAAATGGACTACAATTTACCTTGGGTACAAAACACGCAGTATGCATTTACATACATACTATACATACTGTAAATACACACATAAATATCGAGATAAACAACTTTTAATATATTTATATATGCGACTGCGCCTGCGTATGTGTACACAAACCACTGTTGCCAAAATAGACAAGACACACACCACATTCACCAACAGAGCCAAACTTGTCCACCCCTTTATACAACCCAACCGCAAGCTTCAATGAAAACCAGTTCTCGTAACGTAAGAGCCAGAAGCGGGCCGGCGATCGGGCAAAAATCCGAGCCGCCCCTATTCAAGAACGGAACACATCCGGGGCCTCGTTGAAATCGCCCGATGGACTTGGCTGTAAGGCAGGTAAGGGACTCCGCCGAGCGGCCGCTGTGGATATCCATTCGCCTACTTCGAAATTTCTTGGAGGCGGCGGCTGCGGTACCAGCACCGGTCATGGCATTAGTGATAATGGCAT
>NW_028234403.1:1402964-1415464 GCF_977035675.1 Penaeus japonicus | reverse complement strand
AGGAGGAGGGGGGAGAGGGATAAGGAGAGAGGGAGGATGGAGAAAGGGAGAAAGGGAGAGAGGGAAGAGGGGGGAGGAGGGAGAAAGGGAGGGAAGAGGGGGGAGGAGGTAGGGAGGGAGGGAGGGAGGGATAGAGAATGTCAGCAAAAGTTCAGTTAAAGAAGTTTAAAAACTAGCCCCCCCCTCTCCTGCCACAAGAAGGTTCCCAGGTAACATATAACTTTAATTTATGGCTAAAAAACGCTATAATATCTACCACCCACATTCCGGTGGTTTTTCCTCGGCGCAATCATAATCCAGTTCAACATGACGTCACGCCTTAATGACCCGCAAGCCTTCTGTCTCTCTCCCCCCGCCGATCGGAGGGCCATCAGAGCGCCCCCGCCCCTCCCCCTTCGGAGGGCCATAAGATCACTCCACGCCCCCCCCCCCTTCCCCTCGGACGTCAATAAGACCACCCGTACCCCCACCCTGCCTCATTTGAGCACCCCCCCTCGAACAGCCAAAGGTAGTGACCGCCCCCTCCCCCCTCGGACGCCCAAAGGAGCGTCCACCCCGCCCCGCCCCCGCCCTCCGACACACGTCAGCTGACTGAGCGAAGGCGGACGATGACTCTGCGCTCCCGTTACTCCTCGGGGACCCCCAAGAGCAGAGCGTCCAGACCACATGTAGACCGTAATGACAGGCCAGCTTCCTTCCCATCCCAGACCCTAACTCGCTGATGACAGCATTATCCGTTCCGCTGAGTGCGTCCGCCCATTTGTCTCCTACGCAACAGGGCAGGCCGTCGCGGCGTCGCGGGGCCGTCCTGCGATCCTGCGTCGAATCGCAACCTACGGGAAGGATTGACGAGCAGACCGAACTGTTCGCCTCTTCGCTCTGTGTGTGTGTGTATGTGTGTGTGTGTGTGTGTGTGTGTGTGTGTGTGTGTGTGTGTGTGTGTGTGTGTGTGTGTGTGTGTGTGTGTGTGTGTGTGTGTGTGTGTGTGTGTGTGTGTGTGTGTGTGTGTGTGTGTGTTGTGTGTGTGTGTGTGTGTATGTGTGTGTGTGTGTGTGTGTGTGTGTGTGTGTGTGTGTGTGTGTGTGTGTGTGTGTGTGTGTGTGTGTGTGTGTGTGTGTGTGTGTGTGTGTGTGTGTGTGTTGTGTGTGTGTGTGTGTTGTGTGTGTGTGGTGTGTGTGTGTGTGTGTGTGTGTGGTGTGTGTGTGTGTGTGTGTTGTGTGTGTGTGTGTGTGTGTGTGTGTGTGTGTGTGTGTGTGTGTGTGTGTGTGATGTGTGTGTGTGTGTGTGTGTGTGTGTGTGTGTGTGTGTGTGTGTGTGTGTGTGTGTGTGTGTGTGTGTGTGTGTGTGTGTGTGTGTGTGTGTGTGTGTGTGTGTGTGTGTGTGTGTGTGCAATCTTTATACCCCGCTGGATAGAGTTACAAACCGGAGTTGTGGGTCAGTGTTGCTGGTGCAGGGGGGGTAGGGATAGGGGACGAGGAGGAGAGGGTAGTAGGAGGAGGAGCGGAAGGGGAGTGGAGGAAAGCAAAGCGAAGGAGGAAAAGGAGGAAAAGAAGACGGTGGAAAAAGAGGAGGAGGAGGAGGACGAGGGAAAAGAGGAAGGGAAATCAGACCGAGATGAAAAGGCGACAGTAGCAGTAGCATATCTATGCCCCCCACCCCCACCCCCCTACACGAGACGCCCCGAATGGCTGGCACCGAAGGCCCGTTCCGGATAAGCGAGAGAGTGGGTGCCATTCACCGAGTTATCTTACAGAATCAACAGGCGCGAGCAGGCAGCTGCATGCCGACCCCCCCACCCCACCCCCACCTCCCCACCCCCGGTCGAGGGTATCGGGTTACCCTTCCCCCTCCCACCCCGCCTCTGCATCATCTGCATGACAAGTTACTGATAACATTATTCCGGAATGCGACGGCGAATCAAAATACATCGAGGAGCGAAAACACAACACCGAGAAAGAAAGAAAAAAACATTTAAAACTTTCCACCTTTTTTTCATTTCTTTTTCATCCTTTCTTTCGCTGGGCATCAGTCACGCATCACGCATAATTGCAAAATTTCTCCCCCAGATGCTTTGTAACCCCCCCTCCCCCCCACGAAGGAAAAACGAACTCCCGCAGATGTTTGATAATGATAACTGTAAGCAAAATGAAGAATTTGTGCAATTAAAAAATTCGATAAAAATAATGACTACCAGGAAATTTTGTGCAAGCTAACATCAGGTATATAAATCAACTATGAAATTCAAAACGATAATAATGATGATGATGATGACGATAGTCATGCTAACAATAACAATAACAATAATAATAACAATAACATCAACAACAACAATAATATTAGTAACAATCATCATCATCATCATCATCATCATCATCATCATCATCATAATAATAACAATAACAATAACAATAATAATAATACAAATAACAAATACAACAAAAACAATAACTCTAAATACTGGTAAACAAAAAAACAACAACAATAACAATACCATATCATGAAAAATAAACGGCTGAAAGGTGAGTGGATTTAGTGAGTGTTTACGACATGGTTGGTTGGATGGGGGATTGAGTGTTTGTTTGACTGAGTGGGCGTCAGCGAGTGAGTTAGCGAGTGAATAATGATGTAAGAGTTCGGATGAAAGATTGGATTTGTCTGATGGGAGCGTGTGGGAGTAAGAATGGGAGTCAGAGTCAGAGTGAGTAAGGGAATGAGAGAGAGAGAGAGTGAGAGAGTGAGGGAGAGGGAGAAGGAGAGGGAGAGGGAGAGGGAGAGGGAGAGAAAGTGAGAGAGGGAGAGTGAGAGAGAGAGAGAGAGAGAGAGAGAGAGAGAGAGAGAGAGAGAGAGAGAGAGAGAGAGAGAGAGAGAGAGAGAGAGAGAGAGAGAGAGAGAGAGAGAGAGAGAGAGAGAGAGAGAGAGTGCGTGAGTGATGAACGAGTGAGAGTGATTGAGTGAGTGAGTGAGTTTGTAAGTGAATGAGAGTGAATGAATGAATGAATGAAATAATTAGTGAAGTGGGTGAGGGAATAAATAAGTGAATGATTCAATCAAAGGTTGATAAAACTAGAGATATTATGGAACCAGAGAGCACAACACCCGCCATGAAACGGGGAAACTGAAACATTAGAATTAGAAATGATGAAGCAGAGCCGCTAATAATAAAATTGAGAGTTAGCGAGAAGTCGAGCAATAAAATGGGGTTAAGAATGGGTTGATCTGAGACCGCAAAAGAACATACTTGTACATCCGAATGAGTAATTTTGCAACAAATAAACCTTGTATTGCTTTTCAAGTCTGTGCGTCTATATGTAAACAACATAGAATCAGAACAAATAACATAGGCATGAGCAAACTAAATGCGAAAGATCAGCTAGCAGACTTTCCCTAATGCGATATTCAGCCCTGAATAAAATCGTGGACACTGTCACCCAAGCCGGAGCAATTATGCGAGACAGATCCTGACGCAACGGCCTGCTTTCCCCGAAGAAGACCGGCCACAGACGCGTTCGTATAGTGGAAGGCGAATACAGTGTTCACTATACTCAGTTCTTTTTTATCTTTGTTATATTTCGAATATTTTTTTTTTTTTCGAGGTGAAGACGAACTTGGTAGGTTAGTGAAGAGAGGCCGACTGCAACATGCTCGAATAGCATCGTTGTATTGTCAACAACAATCTTGTTAATTACCAAATGATTAGCATCACCAACCTGTGAACCCGTCAACAATCATCACCAACAGTTATCAATCATCCCGAACCTGTCAACCTGTCAATTGCATATTCACCTCGATAAATAAAACTGAGCGAATCTTATAATCAGCGCAACTCTCTAGGGAAAAGGGTGTTGCTGAGAAGGGTGTGTGAGGGTGACGCGGATCACGGACAGGCCAGCTGGGAATGGGCGGTCAGGGATTGCAGGCCAGTAATGAGGGATAGGCCAGACGCGGGCGAGTGTAGCGAGGTGTAGCAAGGGCGAGACGCAGGGCCAGGTGAGCAGAGAGTGTTTGCTGTAGCCAGCCAAGCGTTACGGGCGGCAGTGTCCAGCCTACGCTCCTTGGTACTACGTCGCAACGCTCGGACGGAAAGGTACCATGTTACTTTCACCCCATTCATATCATGGATACACATACACTATACGTATACGAGGGCGATCACCCTCATACTCAAAATACAACCACACTCACATTCTTACTCACACACACAAACACAAACACAAACACACACACACGTACACATACATACACACACACACACACACACACACACACACACACACACACACACACACACACACACACACACACACACACACACACACACACACACACACACACACACACACACACTATTTTTCTATAATACATACATTGCTAGAGGTACTTTAAGCTTGTTTATATGACTATGTAAACCAAAACGTTGCTCTGTTTAGATATTTATACCCGTTTATATAACAAGCATATGTACACTGGATCAAGCTTTCTCTTATAATCAAACAAACAAATAAACATAGAAATATAACCCTATAAAGATAGATAGATAAATAAATAAATAAATAAATATATATATTTAATGGATAAATAAATAAATAAATGTGTGTGTGTGTGTGTGTGTGTGTGTGTGTGTGTGTGTGTGTGTGTGTGTGTGTGTGTGTGTGTGTGTGTGTGTGTGTGTGCGTGTGTGTGTGTTTAACATACAGAAATACAATGAGGAGCATAATTAGGCCAGAAGGAAATTATCTTTACCATAATAAACAAAGCAAAAAGAGCTCTATGACAAAACAACAGGAAAATCTCCCGACTTTCTCTCCCGTTTATTGCAATCGCCGTCAGAGGTCGTGAATGCACTGACGCATCCCTCGGCCGGTATTCCCGCAGCGGCCAAGGATGAGTCTCCTTCCTTTGCTACGTCGTGTGACCTTGCAGGATCCTCTTTTCAGCCACCCCACTCCTCCTCGTCCGTCCCTCCTCCCCTCCCCCCCACCTGCTCTTCCTCCCGCCCCACCCACCCTCGCCACCCCTGCTTCCCTCTCATCCGTTACCCCGACGCCCGCCCACGCCCATACAGCGTATCTTCAGAACCTCCTACGCGAAACTTATTTACACACGTGCACACGTACATGTACACGTGCACCTACATGCACACGCTTACGCACGCACGCACACACCCATGAAAACACAGACACACCTTTTGTCTCTTTCTCTCTACCTCCCTCTATCTCTCCCTCTCCCATTCGTAACTCAGTTTCTCTAACCGCTTCAGCAATCGCAAGAGGCGGGACAAAGAAAAAAAGAAAAACAGAGAAAAGATAGAAAAAAGTCGTGTCTTAAAAGCGCCAGAAAGACAATGGCGGGTGACATCCGGCGAAGAGAGAGACGCAGCCCCACCCACGCCCACCATTTTGCCAAAGCGCTTGCAACGAAAACAAGACGCGCAGGGGAAGAAGGGGGTAGAGGGGTGGGGGGGTAGGGGGGAGCAGAGTGCGCAGCTTTTTCAATATTTTTAAAGAGTCGCGAAAAGAAACTCGCTACTCGTGACTGAGACTTATCGGCGTAAATGAAGGAGTTTGTTAGTGTAACGTATCCCTCCGATCGATGCAATACCGAAGGGGGGAATCTGCAATAGTTAGGAGTATTACGTCATAAACAACGCTACATAATGCCGGAATATCGTGACATTATGTGGGCAGGAGGGATGAAGGGAGGAGGGGGAGGATTGAAGAGAAGAGGAAGGAGAAAGGGAGAGAGAAAGGGAGGGAGAAGAGGGAGGAGAGGGAGAAGGGGGAGAAGAGTGATGAGGGGGTGAGTAACGGAGGGGAGGGGGGGAAAGTAGCGAGGAAGGGATGAGAATGGGGAGAAATGGAGAGAGAGGGAAGGGCAGAGAGGGAGGGAGGGAGGATATGAAGGTGGCGTGTCTACTCAACTTACTAAACATGATTTATCGTAGCATAATTTTATAAATGATAACACCATAGAATAAAAAATATAATCTCTAATCCCATTATACGTGTAACCGATTCATCAGACGCATAAAGAATAACACGACACATATCCACCCAGTGTTACATAACACGCAGCAACCTAGTCACATCTCCTCCCATATGCATAATAGCAGTTATTCTAATTGACCCGAGGACTGGGACGAGTTACGTGTCAGGAAGGAAGTAATTTACTTGTCAAATGAGGGTCTCAGTGACAAGCATGGAATATCTGAAAAGAACTCGCAATTAAGCGAATATTCACTGTAAATACAATTGCTCCGATTGCAAATCTTGACGATAACGACTCTCCATATAATGAAGCATAATAATGGGATTTTTTTCTCTCATTCCATCGTTTTTCGTTCTATTTCGGTTCATTTTTTTCTTCATCGTCTCAATCCTAGGCCGAACCTATATGGGATGAGTGCACATGAATAATCTGTTTCCCTTCGCTTCCTTTTTATTTTTCATATCATAAATCCCAGTATACCACCGTAGAGCAATATTCATAAAATACATTTGATGTCACGCAAGTCTGGCGTCCTTGATACACAAAGATAAAATAAAAGGAAAACAGGGGGGGGTAAAAAGAGAAGGCAGAGAGACGTAATAGTAAGAAGCGTGGCGGTAACCAGAAAAGATAATGCTCAAGAGCAGAACCTCACCCTTCACTGTCTTATTCATCTACAAGTGATAAGGAAGGGAGAGAAAGCAGAGCCAGAGGAAAAGCACAGATGAAAACGCCGTCTTCCCTCCTCCAAGGGCGTAATAGTCGCCCTTACAAGCATTCCCTACGGAGGTTAATGAGATCTTCCTTGCCCATTACTTGCTGTAAATTGCCTTCTAAAGGTCTCGAGGCCGTCATAATGGGAGCAGCTCTCCCGGGTGGAGGGAAATAAGAAACATGGAAACCGAGATTGGGAGGGAACGTGAGTCAGAGTGGGTGTCGGTGGAGTTCGTCAGCGTGTGAGTGAGGGAGCTCCCACGTACTTACGTGCGCGTTAGTGCCCCGTGTATTTTCATAATGTATTTCTGTGAAAAAAAAAATCTGTAAAATACATGTTTACGAGCACTGCCTCGCCAACGTTACCTCATGGCTTGAGTAAGGAGACGAATGCACATGCAGCTTCGAACGCGATTCCTGACGGCCATGATCCTCTTCCAGCCCTGCTGGAGGATCACCCCAGGGAGCAGAGGACGAGGAAGGAGCGGATCGCCATTCCCGAAGGATGCTGCTGCCGACCACGCACACGGTCCCGACGCCTGCGATCTTTGGCCGGAGAGAGGCCACGCTATCCCTTGCCTTTCCCGAGGAGTTGCCCGAGGAAATATCGCGACAGTCGCCCTTGAGGCGTTCACTCGAGCTGTCCTCCTTGGCGTCTGTTGGTCGTCCTTCTTTCTGCTCTATGCTTTCGTGCATTTGGTTTGCTCGCTTCACAGAACTGTTGCTTCCCACGAGACTTCTGTTGCCGATCCGATTGACACAGTCGGCAATCACGGCCGAGGTCTCTCCCTTACGCCCAGCCTGCGTGATGTCCGACGTCGCAGTACGCGAGTTCCAAAATTCGATGACGTCGCGGACTTTCGATGGTGAGCTGGAAGACCCACGGGTGTTTTCGACGAGCGTTCTCTGCGATTTGCCCCCCCTTTCGGAGCTTAGATTACGAGAATCGCCGTCCTTCCCGTGACAACGTGCGGTGCCAGTGTCTCCTTTCCCGTAGCGCGTGCTCGGCGTACTCCTGAAAGGCACAGCAGCGTGTTTGAGAAGACTTCTAAGTGATGGGTCCTCCCGCTTGTGATCATCATGGACAGACGTCTGGTGTTTCAGTGGATTCAAATCCGGCGTGTCTGCGTCCGTAGTCTGAAACGGCTGAGCCAACGAAATATCCTTCCCTGACTTCGCGTTGTCTCTGGCCATATGGCTCGCGGAGGACATCGCCGTCCTCAGGTTAGTCGTACTGGGCCTCTCCGGGGAGGACAGCTGGCGTGTGACCGTCAACGACCGCTCGCTGTCACGGTGAGAATGCCCATAACTCACCCTTTCCCCTGAGAAACGTCCATGTGCTTCTTCGCCCCGATGATCACCGGCCGCGGGGATTGAATCATAATTCAAATTATTCCTCCCAGAATGTCCCTCAGAATCTACGGCAGACGAGTTCAATGCTTCGACAGCCATTCGTGGTTTACCTTTGTTTTTTCTCTCCATAATAGTTTCACAAGGAGTCATATCAGAGCCTCTTGTGTTATCGGACCAGCTGGAAACATTATGAGAAGGCAAACGGATCCCGTCCGCTAGAGGGAGCGAAACCGATTTAGAAACATTTCTCTGCGAATCATTTGAAGACTTGTGAGGATGAGAAGGCTGAGGGAGAGGACTTTCTGAGTGTTGTGGCCTGTCGCTGTTCCCGTGCAGGGCCACGGTCCAGGTGGATGACGCTGGTGATGTCATCTTCTTTCTCTTTCCATCCTCCTTTTGTGGCACCTTGGAGGCATTGGGATTCCATACAGGAATTTTCGATTTTGCTCTCTGTTTACCATTCCGCACACCTGTCTTACTAAAACACGGTACATCCCTATTAATCACTGTTTCTTCCATTAACTCACGACCAGGACCTAACTTCGGTGGCGGTATTTCTGAGACCTGGAGGTCGCCTGACAAATCTACTGCTGGATTGCACCGTAACGTTCGTGACATCAAAGAGCTGCCAAAATGAGTTGACAACGATGAAAAATTAATGGCTTGTACCGGCGACAAAGGGCAGCTATCAACACCTGCCTCAGAATGCCTTGTAAGCATACTGTGGGGATTTAGGGATTCTGGCGGACTATGCAGGGGCACTGCATTTAGGAGAGGGGTCTCCCGCAGTGATTGCTGAGGACTACACAATGAAACTGGGCTGGTAAATAGCTGTGGTAATTGTGGAGGATCCACTAATATTTCTGGCGACTGGGGAGAGCTAATGACCATTGCTTCTGCATGGGTTGGGCTAGTGATTAGTCCTGGTGAGTCTGGAGGACTAGTAAGTAGCTCCAGTGACTCTGGAGGGCTAGTTATTGGTTCTAGAGATTGGGGAGGGAGTGACTCTGGAGGACTCATCAGTAGCTCTAGTGATTCTGGTGGGCTAGCAAGTAACACAAGTTCTTCTAGAGGGCTATCGAATCGCTTCGGTGATTGGGGGAGTGACTCCGGTGGACTAACAAGTAGCTCCAGTGACTCTGGTGGACTTGCAAGTGGTTCCAAAGACTCTGAAGGACTGTTAACTAGCTCCAGTGAATGGGGAGGGAGTACAACTGGAGAACTAGCCGGTAGCTCTAGTGACCTTGGGGGGCTAGCAAGTAGCTGTAGAGACTGTAGATGACTGCTATTAACCAGTTCTTGTGGTCGTGTACAAAATAATTCTGGTGTGCTAGCAAGTAGCTTTAGTGGCTGTAGAGGGCTACTATGAACTAACTCTGGAGTGATGTGAATTTCATTTAGTGAGTCTGGATTGCTAGCAAGCATTTCTAAAGATCTTGAAGGGCTAGCAACTATCTCCAGAGAGCGTGGAGGGGAAGGAACTGACTTCTGGGGATGCACAGAACTAGTGAGAACCTTAAATGAGTCTGGGGGACTACAATGTAATTCTGGTGACTGTGGAAGGCTACTTTGCGGCATCAGTAATTCTAGAGGCTGCATTAGCAGTTCTGATGGACTTGTAGAATGCGGTGGTAAGAGTATGGTATTATCTCGTACCACTCGAGGCGCTAGCATACTAACTGACGACATCAGATTCTCAAGTAGCACTGGAGTTCCTGGGATATTAGAGTGCGTTGGCGATGTTTTACCGTTTTGCAGAGGCATTGGCGACTCTGGATAATCAGAAGGAACTGAAGGTGAGCCTGTAGAATCCGAAGCAGCTTTCACGCCACAGGGGGAAACACTTCTCTCCAGACTGTCGCATAAACTCTGTGTGTCGGAGAGCGAAGGAAGCTGGAGGACGACGGACTCTCCGAGAATATGTAGCCCACCAGGGGCAAGATGGGGCGGAAGGCGGGACTCCGGCACGAATATCGTTGCAGGGGTGATGGTGATGCCCGCTGCCGTCCCTGTGGGTGCGTATTCGCCTGCATGACACGCCTCCCCTTCTACACCTTGCTGCTCTTCTTTCTCGGCAAGGCTTGTACTTCGACAATCCTCTGTGGACTGCTTTGAGAACCGGGAATGGGACACTGGATGTCCATTCGCCCTTCCCCTCACGCCTCCCCTGGGGCCTTGGCCGTCCAAGATGTCTGACTCGGACTCGCAGTCGAGGGCCTCCACGCTTGACTTACGCGACAGCCTTGTCAAGACGCTGTCACAGTCGTCGCACGTATCAAACCCTTCGTCTGTGTCATGATCGTCCATACATTTAACGCCTTTTTCATCCATTGCCTCCAAGGACTCGCCGCTCTCGTCTGTGTCTGAAATTTCTGAAGATTGTGTTTGCAAGTTGCACTTCTTCTCACAATCCCACGTCTCGACCCGCGCCATGCAATGTCCGTTCTCAGAGGCTTTGTTTGTTGTGATCCCTTTGCCTTCCCTGCAGTGCATGCTACTCATGCCCTGTCCAATCACAACCACATGTTTATCTTGCTGCATCATCGCTATAGGGATTTCTTCAACCGTCGTCGTGTCGCCAGTTACTGCCCTTGTACTCAGGGGTTTTCGAGCAGTAATGCTGATATCTCCTTTCTGGTGATCTGGAGTTCTGGCTTCAAGATCATCGGTCAAGTGTTCTGGACGGAGCGATGGATAAGATATCTGGTCGTTTGTGTCCCTGAAATGCACCTGTATTCCAAGCGGATTCTTGGAGCTAAAGTGCGTTTCCTTCACCAACCCTCGATCTCCATTTGGTAATTTGGGGTTCTTTGTTATAACATTATCTTCATTATCACTGCCACGTGGCCTTGCATATGGAGGTCTCATGTCCTCATGATCTTCAACTTCCAAATGGGAGTGTTTATTCGTCTCAAGAATGCGCTCTGATGACTTCACACAAACAGCTTCTTGATGACAGTCGTCTTTTGGCAAAGGACTCTCAGTCAGATAGCCTGCGTCATTCACATCTGACTGATCATTTCCTGTATCCCATACAATATCATCTGCTCTCATCTTCTTGTATTTCTGTGATAACCCAGACATGGTACCAGTCTCTTTCTGACTTATTTTGTGATCTTCCCCCTTCTGTTCGTGTTTGATGGATTTCTTGTCCCGTTTTCCTTCGTTGTGGTGAGATGGATCATTCACAGGCGGATGCTGGAACCGCACCCTTAAGTGGTCTGAAAACGTATCCCAAGGTCGTTCTTGCGCTCTTGGCCAGGGGCACTTGGGATGGCGTGGCAACATTTCCTCCTGAAAGCGCGGCCATGTCTGCGTATGGGTCCTTGGCTGGCTGTATCCGTGAAGGGCGCCGGGGCCTTTAAGTGTGCGGCTGCGATGGGTGGATGGCACAGAGGAGCTGGGCGTCTCAGCATCTAGCTGCCGTTCCTCCCCGGGCCACGAGAGGGCTCGCGGCTGCGGGCGATTGCCCACGGAGACCGCCTTCCCTCCGAGCACGAGGACCCTGCCCTTGCTCTCTGCCCTTGGAGGCCCTTCGTCACAGCGTTCGCCGCCCAACCTGGGCATGGAGGCGGCCCGGGGTCGGCGACTGGCCACGCAGGCGGAGCACATGCCCTGCTGCCGCCACAGCTGGTTGCGATGCGCCCGCAGACGAGCTTCCACGACATGGTAGGGTATGCGCGGAGGGGCGTCTGGTCTGAGGGGAAACCAGCAGGGAGGTGGGGGAGGTCTGCGCCACCCCCCGCCCGCTGCGTCAACCCGCAACGAGTGGCTTTTCACCTTCCCGTTCGGCAGCTGCATGTGCGGCGGAACAGGTGGCCTCAGCATGCGGCCGCCGACCTTCCTGGGCGCCGTGTTATCCTGGGAGCGCTGCTGATACAGTTTGCTTCTCCGCCTCTTCGGTGAGCGCTGGAGTTCATGGTGCTTCTCCAGCAGGAGCTGCTGCCGGGCGCGGGTACGGTATCTCTCCTGCGGGGTCGTCTGGTGTCTGCGGCCATCGGCACCGCCGTGTCCCGACGCCGCAGTCGGGCCCAAACCTCGCCGTTTCTTGACCCGGCCGAGATGAAGTTTGAACGACCAGCCTAGCATGCTGACTACCGAAACCTTTTGCTTTTCACACAACCATCCTATGGAAATCTACACCATACTGTGTTAATAACGCACTATGAAAAACAACACTCATTTCACATTAGTAGTTCACTAATGCAAAGTTAGTTCAGTATGTGAGAATCACAATCATACCACTCTGCTTCGCACTGTTAACGTTATATCCACCAATTCACGTAATACTTCTGGCCTCCTGCCATGGCGCTCGCAAGTGCACACGAGATCCCGAAGAAGGACGCGTATACACACACACACACACACACCCGAACCCGTCAGCGTCCCCCGACGAAGGAGGCTGTCCAGAGCGCCTGATAGAGGAGAGGAGGCAGTGACCACGCCGG
>NW_028234403.1:1395464-1397964 GCF_977035675.1 Penaeus japonicus | reverse complement strand
GAAGTTAATATCGGGTTCTTATTGCTATGCCTAAACTGTGTCCTCTTGCATATGCAACGAGACTGATAATCCTAATGGGTGAAAGATAACACCTATCACACAATGCCATACACTACACGATATAATATACATTATTTAATACGATACACTGCACTAATACAATACACATTATACAATACAATTCAATAATACACATTATACAATACAATTCAATAATACACATTATACAATACAATTCAATAATACACATTATACGATACTCTAAACTAGACTAATACAATACATAATATAAATTACAATACAATGCACAAAGGAGTCCTAAGGACCTAAGCCAAACTGAGAGCGGCGCCGGCGCTGAGGCTGTCGTCAATCTGGACCAGCAGCAACAACACACAAGAAAAACAATGGGTGCAAGCTCGACAGGCCACAGCGCCCCAGCCGGAACGACCCAAAGGCTAATAGCAACACCAGCACAAGCCCCGGTACCTGAGCCGGAACCAGAGCCAATAGCAACAACAGCTCTAGCAACAGCAGCGTCGCCATCGGCACCGACCGGAGAGGTGTCCTTACGCTCCCACGACAGACACACTCAAACACACGGAATACATGCGCATGACACGCGCATGACCGCCCCACAGATCAACGGAGTCCGTCCCAAGCTTATGCCAACCACAGGGGGGGGGGGGAGTTGAAAAGTAGCCAGTGAAAAATCAACTGAAGCCTTAATTAACGCACTTTCATTAATAAATTATAAATGACCTGTGACCGACATCACCGCATCCTAACATGTGGGAATCGATGATCACATTTCGTTGTTGTTGCCAAGGTACGAGATAGGAAAAAAAAAACGCTGGTCCTCTCCATCCCTGACAGGCAACGCAACAATAATTACAATTTTTAAAAATAACAACAATGATGATAATGATAATGATGATGATGATGATGATGATGATAGTAATAATAACAATCATAACAATAATAATAATGACAATAATAATAATAACAACAATAACATAAAAGCCTTCTTCGAACCACACACGGAGCGAGGAAAAATAAATATCAAAGCCTGCGAATCTCCATAAAGAAGCGGCGCTTAATAACATAAAAATTATCCTTTTATAGCCGCAAATTCACTCGTTAATATGTGCAATCGATAATTCCTATGTGTAATCTCTAATTCACACGACAGGGCATGCTGGAGATGGAGGTAGGCGAGGGGGGAGAGGGAGGGGGAGGGGGAGGGGGGAGGGGGAGGGGGAGGAGGAGGAGGAGGAGGGAGGAGGAGGGGAGGAGGAGGAGGAGGAGGAGGAGGAGGGGAGGAGGAGGAGGAGGAGGAGGAGGAGGAGGAGGAGGAGGAGGAGGAGGAGGAGGAGGAGGAGGAGGAGGAGGAGGAGGAGGAGGAGGAGGAGGAGGAGGAGGAGGGGAGGAGGAGGGGGGAGGGGAGGGGGAGAGGAGAGGGGGGAGAGAAGGGGAGGGGGAGAGAGAGAAGAGAGAAAGGAGGAGAGGGAGAGAGAGAGAAGGAGGGAGAGAGAAAGAGAAAGAGAAAGAGAAAGAGAAAGAGAGAGAGAGGAAGAGAGAGGAAGGGAGAGGAAGGGAGAGGAAGGGAGAGGAAGAGAGGAAGACAGAGGGAGAGAGAGAGGAAGAGAGAGGAAGGAAGGGGAAGGGAGGGGAATGGAGGGGAAGAGAGAGGAAGGGAGAGGAAGAGAGAGAAGGACAGGGAGAGGGAGAGAGGGAAAGCGGGGAGAAAGAGGGAGAGAAGAGAGCAAGACTGAAACGGTGGGAGGGAGAACCTAATACCAACGAAGGGATGCAAGAGAGAAAAGAGAAACAGGCTAGATAAAAGAACAAACAAATAAAACACAGAAAAAAACGAGACAAAATACAAAACAGACAGAAATACCATCGCAACAAATACAAATACAATGCCTAACCTGCAAATCCCGACCCCCAGCTCCCTCCACTCCCGACCCTTACCCCGTTCCCATTCCCACTCCCATTTCTAACCCCACCCCAACACCCAGCCCCCCAACCCCCAACCCCAACCCCCTCACACACAAACACAAAAGAAAAAAAACAAAAAAAAGGCGGCCTGTCTCCCGCACTCTCCTGCGGGCGACTCGTATCGTCTCGCTCAGCTGATAAACAAGAACCGAGGCCGGGTTGACTCAGCAGCAGAAAGCGTGAAAGCAGAAGAACAATAGAGAGAAAGCAAGCCACGAGAAGGCGTAATGAAGGAGAGGGAGGAGAGAGATAGAGAGGAGGGCGTGAAAAAAATATTGAACGCGAGTGATGTTGAAGCTACTTTAGAAATGAGTGATATGTATGAGTCAAATTGGATATAGATTTATGTTGGAACCAAATTGGACACAAGCAATGTTTGAGTCAAATTGGACACGAGTGATGATGAAGGGAAATTGGACACGAGTGATGTAGGAGCCAAATAGAACACAAGTGATGGAGCCAATTTGGACTGGAGTGATGTTGGAGCCAAATTGGAAAC
>NW_028234403.1:1385464-1387964 GCF_977035675.1 Penaeus japonicus | reverse complement strand
TTCGCTCCTTCTCTTACTCACTTTCCACTTTAATGTGGATTCAAAACGTGATTTTTGTTGGTTCACACTGTCGCATTTGAACGTCGTTTCGCTATGCCACCGGTCCGTGTGTGTGTGTGTGAGTGTGTGCGTGTGCTCCCAAAAGAGCAAAAGCCATGAGGTGCAGTTCATGCCATTAACGAGTCCCATGGCGCGGAGCGGCATCCCAACGACAGTAGCTCAGATCAGGAGAATCTCACCCCGAACTAGCAACCAACCTGACCCGACCAGCACGACCATGTGGTTGCCAGAGACGCTGAAGACAGAGAGGATCCGGTGGACGTAAAAAAAAAAGCAAACGACCTTTCTTTTTGTTTCTCTTAAGAATGACCTCATGTTGATCTATATTCTGAACATCTGCGTCCGGCCAGCAAACCACATCGCACACGAATAGTCCAGGGTAATTTCAGAAGGATAATTCAGCTCCACTAGATGTAAGCAACAGCATATGCAAATGACACTCCGGCTCTTGTGATAACGCAGATACGCCTGTCCCACACACCATGTCTCTAGTTTTCATACTTAACGAGTCTGCATCATAAATCTGAAATTTGACCTCCAATCCATTCACTTCGCATACTAGGTCCACATGTAAATACACATGTGCACACACATATATACATACATACATATACATATATACATATATACATACATACATACACATACATACACACACACACACACACACACACACACACACACACACACACACACACACACACACACACACACACACAAAAGTGACAACAGACTTTCTTCTCGCTCTCATAATATAACAATATCAGTAATAATCCTGGATAACGAAAAAAGCTAATACGAATGCCGATACCGCAGCTGAGGAAGGCCCCGTGCGACCGTGACATTTCGAAGATCAAGATCTCCGCAGCATCCCCCGCCATCCATCACGGCTTCTTGCCTTTCCCTGACACCTTATCGCAATAGCTCGTCCAAGACACACCTTTCTCCACACGTACAGCCCACAGGCAGATGGACTGATATACAAGACAAAACTAAACACAGAGAAAAACACACACGCACGCACGCGCGCACGCACACATACATACATATATATATACATACATACATACATACATACACACACGCAGAGAGAGAGAGAGAGAGAGAGAGAGAGAGAGAGAGAGAGAGAGAGAGAGAGAGAGAGAGAGAGAGAGAGAGAGAGAGAGAGAGAGAGAGAGAGAGAGAGAGAGAGAGAGAAGATGAACACGCAAACGACAAGGGAAGCAAATGTGAGAAGAAACGCCAAGAAAAGATAAGATACCAGGAAACCAGAGAGGAGATAAGCAAGGAAGCAGAAGAGGGAAAGAGCAGACAGAAGAGAAAAGCAGGAAGCAGAAGAGAAGAGAAGAGAAGAGAAGAGGATCGCCAGCAGCAGAGGAGGAACCGGGAAACGAGTCAGGAACGTCAATTCAAAGGTAAAACTATTTTGGTGTTTACATTCTCGCCCGCCCGTCTACGCAAGCCAAAGGAGCGTCACCGTTGGAAAAAGACGGTCGGTCGGTCGCTCGGGCCCGGTGGACACGGCGGACGAAATGTTTCATGAAGTGAACTGAAATTAAATTAAAGCTCTCCAGCCACTTAACTGATCAATTAATAACAACGAATTCCCATCAAACTTTTAAAAAAATGGTAAGGCTCTGCAAACGCAAAGACAACGGCGACGACGTAAACACCGTTAACAATAATAAAAATAAAACCTATACATTGAAATAAAAGAAAAAAAAAGCCGCAGAACAAAGCCAACGACAGAATGATGATGAACAAATATTCAAGATCCCGACCAAGAGAGAACACCACGAGGAACCACAAATGAGGAACAACATTTCGAAGAACGGGACAAGCAGGTTCATCAGCATTATCAGCCACACCAAAATACAACGGCATAAGGTAGACAATCAAAGCGACACTTGGCCAACAGAACCGGACACGGCTGCCAAGGGGGCTGACGCAAGGGGGCAGCGCTCTCGCTCTATCTCTCTCTTCTCTTCTCCCTTCTCTTCTTTTTTCTCTCTTCTCTTTCTCTCTCTCTCTCTCTCTCTCTCTCTCTCTCTCTCTCTCTCTCTCTCTCTCTCTCTCTCTCTCTCTCTCTCTCTCTCTCTCTCTCTCTCTCTCTTTCTCTCTTTCTCTCTTTCTCTTTCTCTCTCTCTCTTTCCCTCTTTCTTTCTTTCTTTCTTTCTTTCTTTCTTTCTCTTCTTCCAACTCTTTCTTTCTCTTTCTCTAATTCTTTCTCTTTCTCTAATTCTTTCTCTCTCTCTCTCTCTCTCTCTCTCTCTCTCTCTCTCTCTCTCTCTCTCTCTCTCTCTCTCTCTCTCTCTCTCTCTTTCTCTTTCCCTCTCTTTCTTTCTTTCTTTCTTTCTTTCTGTTTCTTCTTCCAACTCTTTCTTTCTCTTTCTCTAATTCTTTCTCTTTCTCTCACTCTGTCTTTCTCTTTTTTCTCTCT
>NW_028234403.1:1352964-1357964 GCF_977035675.1 Penaeus japonicus | reverse complement strand
AGGAGAGAGAGAGAGAGGGGGGGAGGAGGAGGAGAAAGAAAGAGAGAGGGGAGGAGGGGGATAAGGAGAAGGAGAAAGAGAGAGAGAGGGGGGAGGGGGATAAGGAGAAGGAGAAAGAGAGAGAGAGAGGGAGGGAGGGAGAGGGAGAGGGAGAGGGAGAGGGAGAGAGAGAGGGAGAGAGAGAGAGAGAGAGAGAGAGAGAGAGAGAGAGAGAGAGAGAGAGAGAGAGAGAGAGAGAGAGAGAGAGAGAGAGAGAGAGAGAGAGAGAGAGAGAGAGAGAGAGAGAGAGAGAGAGAGAGAGAGAGAGAGAGAGAGATATAGAGATATAGAGATATAGAGAGAGAGAGAGAGAGAGAGAGAGAGAGAGAGAGAGAGAGAGAGAAGGGAGATGGTAAGAGAGAAGTAGAGGGTAAAAGGGAAAAAAAGAGAGAGAGGGAAAAGGAGAAGAAGAAAGAGAAAGGGAGACAGAAAAGCAGGATAGAGAAAGGGAAAGGGAAAGAAAGGGAGGAGAACAGGAAGGAAAAAATAAGGAAAAAGAGAGGTTGAAATAGTTTACATTATATATTTTTTAAATCTAATTTTGTTATGTTCTGATCTTACTTTCATCTCAATATCCTTCTATCTCATTTCCCTTCTCCACAACCTCTTTTCCTCTAGGACTTTTACTCTCTGTAGTTTCCTTCTCTTTCTCTCTCTTGTTTTCTCTTGCCATCTCCACCTTCTCATACTTTTTTATCGCTTTTTATCTCTTCAATCCTTTCATTTCTTTTGCACTTCCTCATCGTTCTTCTTCTTAATGGTAATATCAACTGAAATACGTCCATCTCTTATTTGTTTCCTGATCTTACGCCTCTATTGTCTTTTCATTTTTTTTCTGTCCCCTGCACTGCTTTCTTGGTCAACCCTTTCATTCTCCTTTCCATCCTTTTATTTCTATTTTTATTCTTCATCTTTTCCTTTCTCCTCCTCTTCACTTTTTCTTTTATTGCAATTATTTTGCTGTCTTTGCTGTCCTTCATGATTCTTGTTATTATTATTATTATTGATATTATTATTATAATAGTTAATTTTATGATTATTATTATTATTGTTAATTTTATGATTGTTATTATTATAGTAAATGGTGTTTTGTTATTATTGTTGATGTTGTTATTATTATCATTATCATTGGCATTATTGTTATTATTTTTATTGTTATAATTATTGTTATTATTAATGTAATTATTATTATTAATAATATTATTGTTATTATGATTATTATCATCATCATGGTCATCCTTGTTATTATAATTTTATTATTATTATTATCATTATCATTATCATTATCATTATAATTGATACTGTTATTATAATTATTACTATTATTACTATTATTGTTATTATAATTATTACTCCAAAATAGCCTATGTATATTTGATAATTGATTTATTATTATCATTGTTTTTCTTCGATTTATTTTTTGTTATTATTTTTGTCAATTATTAATTGTTAGTTTTTAATTTTATCATTAATTCATTACCAACTGTATTATCAAACATTATTCTGATTATTTGTGCATAATGCATTTTTCTGTTGGGAAACTAATGCATTGTTTGGCAACTTGCAGGGTTGTCTGCAATGATCCGAGGGGCAGAGAAGGAGGGCTCCTTTATGACGAGAGACTACAAGGAGGAAGACCTTCCTGCCATCTTTGAAGATTTCTTCCAGAAGGTTGTGCCTCGAGATAGGAAGGACAGCCTTGACTGGAAAAGCTATGAACCCATGTAAACCAAATAGGGCACCTTTTGAGGTCAATAAAGTGCTTTCATATCAGTTCCTTGAAATTTCCTCAGATGGAATACAATGTTTGATGTTTTCTGCTGAATGTATTTTTGAAATAGTATTTTTGTCTTTGTTGGAGTTACTTTATCAGTCTCTATCAGTATTAGCTTAATTCTGTATTTGAAAGATAGGAAAGGATGTCTGTTTATCTCTTTATAACAAATGACTTCATAAATAAAATGCAATTCTTTGTTTGAATACTTTTCAGTTAAAGAAATTGTCTTGATATGTTTTTTCCATGAGATATTGAATTATTAAAGAAAAATATGCATGAATTTCACAAGTACTTTCTTGGTAAGAATTTTGGTCAAGAGTGTTATATGTAATTGTGATGTAATTCATTTGATATTTACAAATAGTAGTATATTACAATCATGAAAAAAAATATTGAAAATGTTTAAAATACTTAAAAAGCCTTTTGCTAATTTGTTACGAGATAAATACAGTGTCTTTCTCATAAATTTTCAAAATGTGTTCATGGTGTTGTGGTCTGTGCATGATACAGGACTGAAATAGTTTTTGGCTCAGATTAGGGTGTGAAAAGTGTAAATTGTTAACGCGTATTCCTCTTGATAAACATTTTGTAATAAACTTGCACTTGCATGGATTGAAGTTCTGTAACACTGAATAAAACAGTGAGATGGCTTTCTCTCCTTATGTGTAATTTTTGTTTTTGTATTTCCTTGATTTGTAAGCCAAGTGAAAGGACTTCCCCCGTGTCACAAATGGTAGCATATGGTAGAATATGACAAAAGCAATATTTACATTTACATTTACATTTACATTTACATTTACATTTACATTTACATATACATATACATATACATATACATATACATATACATATACATTTACATTTACATTTACATTTACATATACATATACATATACATATACATATACATATACATATACATATACATATACATTTACATTTACATTTACATTTACATTTACATTTACATTTACATTTACATTTACATTTACATTTTTTTAAAACAAAACCAAAAATTAACATCTTACATTTACCTTTACAAGAGTTTACATTTACATTACATAATATATAAATAATATATTTATATAATATACTATATTCTCTCATATTTATATATATATTTATATTATATATATATATATTTATTTATATATATGTGGGATAATAACTAAATATTATATATATATATTCAATATATATATATTAAATCTATATATAATAATTATATAATATTTATTTATATATTATATATAAGTGGATATTGATCGAATATATATATATAAAAATTTATATAAATATCTTTATTTTAATATAATATTGTCATATATTCTATATCCTTTACTTTATATATATACTATTTATTTTATATTGTATATAATTTATATATATATATAATTAACATATATATATATATTTGTATATATATATATAATTTAATATATATATTACTTATATACTATTAACAATCATATTGTAATATATCATATATATATATATAATACTTATTAGTACACTTTCTCTATATTATATATATATAATATACATAACATTTCGACACACATCACACATTCATCACACACATACATCACACACACAACACACACACATGTCCACACAACACACACACACACACACACACACAGCATCACACTTCACACACACCACACAATTTGCACACACACACACACTACACAAACACAACTAGCACACAGCACTAAATACACACATATATATATATATATATATATATAAATTATATATATATATAACTATACACAATATAAGTATATATATATATACATATATATATATATAATAAATACTATATATATATATATATATATATATATATATATAATGATTATATTATACTATATAGGTATTAATATATATATATATATATGTATAATATACATTAACATGTTCTTGATATATGATAATACACTTATATACTATATATATATAATATATAGGGAATATACTATTTATCTATATATCTTATATAAATCATATATATATATACTATAACATTACAAACATCACTTTCCATACTACACTATACAATATCATATACTTTACATAGACATATACATATATATATATTAACTTATACTATAAACTAATTATATACTCATATATACATATTATATGAATATAGATATATCTCATATATATATATATATATCATATATATATATACTACACTATATACATACTATACTATATAACAGCCATAATCTATATAGCACATTATATATACACATATACCTATACACATATATATATACACATATTATATACATCACATATATACTTACTCACATACACACATACACACACACACATTTACATCCACACACATCACTACACAATTCACACACCTACACATGCAACCACACCACACATTCGACTACACACACTATCACTCACACACTCACACATCACACACAACCCCCCATCACACACACACATTATACACACTCTTACACAAATACACACAAATACTAGTATATATATACTATATATATATAATATATATATATATAAATACTTATAATATATACTATATATGTCTATCTCTTATATAATTATGTATCTGATATATATTTACTATATGATATTATATACTAGTATATATATATATTATATATATACATATAATATATAAAATATGTTATAGCATATTATAATATATAAATTCGTTTATATATTATAACTATATATAGACTATATATATAATAAATATCATTATGACTCTATATATTATCTTGTACATGTAAAATGTAATGGTATGTACTCATATCATACTATATATTATATATATCATATTAATATTATACATATGAGTATAGTTACATATATATGTATAGCTATATACTTCTGTCGTTATATATATATAATATATATATATATATATATATATATATATATTTATATATATATTAATATATATATATATGCATATATATATATGTACATATATACGTGTATATATAAATGATAAATATATATATAATAAAAATATTATATATAAATATATATTAATATATATAATATATAACTTAATATTATATATATATTATATATATTTATGTATATAATGTGGCGTGTGTATAACATGTAATATATATAAGTAAATAATATATAATACTATCTTATATATATATCATATATATTATATAAT
>NW_028234403.1:1340464-1342964 GCF_977035675.1 Penaeus japonicus | reverse complement strand
AAAGGTTGGCAGTATATGATCTCTATTTCAAACACGAAAAGATGAGCTTGTGATGAAAAATGCGAATGAATATGTAAAGTAGTACCATTAAGAATTTTCCTCATCAATTTTCCTGCATAAATTCCGCTCTCTGGAAAACAAGGGTGTAATATCATATTCTCAGCGAAGACTAAACATCATTGAGGGTTTTGTGATGTACATCTAGAATGTTCTAGAGGCCTTTCAGTATCGCGTTTCCGAGTCTGTTTGCCTTTCGTGGGTTGCCATTTTGCATAATCTGCACTGAATCAATTGCAGGGTTTAAGATGATCCATTTACATAACCGTGGGCTCGTATATTTGCATAAACTTATTGATTTGTTTTCATGACCTGTTGTTTTACGTGTATGATTTGTGCTGGAACAGGTTTTTGATTTCGGTCTATGCTCACGTCTGATCACTCTGGGCTGGCTTGTTTACATGAGCTTCCGCTGGCTTATTTTGTTTGACATAGTTCAAGTTTCTTCGCTGGTTTATTTACGTAACCTATTTCAAGTCACTTCCATGATCTACGTTAGATTATTTGCCCATTTCTGGCTCTATTCACATTTACATAACCCGAGCTTAATCAGTGATCAAATCGTGTTGATTTTACGTTCTGGTTTCGCAGTGTTGTAAGGTGAGTTGATCTGCATGATTTCAGTTCATTATCCTCCATGAGCTATCACGCTATAATTGTTTGTCATGCGATTATTCATTTAAATGCCATCTGCCTTTTTGCAATCAGGACTTTGGTGTTTATATGTTGCATGCCCTGTTCTGCTGGCTTATATCCATGGTCTGTTTGCATGACCAGAACCGGTTTATTTCAGTTGGCTTAACCATAATTTATGCATGACTTGAAGTGTATTCTTCACCATCGCTTCTCCTTCCTTCATGTCTTGGTATTTAACCACCCATCTAACGCCGACTATTCGTTCAGGGCGCCCCGAACCCAGCTGGAAATGATGTGCCTGTATGGGTCTTTTCTCTGGCGCCCTGACATCCAAGTAGGGCTCGGCGTCCATTTGCGTTTCGAGGTCGACCTCAAGAGCCCCGCCAGGAGATATGCGGAGCCCCCGTCGTCTCCCGGCGAAGGAAGGGGGGGGGGGGCGAGTCGGAATGGAGCTTCCTTCCATTCAGATGGCCGAACGCGGGGATCTGAACGTACCAGCTGACGCTTGAGGGTCGTGCTGGGGTCCCTCCGCGTCCCTCTGACCCCTAATAGCCACTCGGGGTCAACACGAGGAGGGGAAGAGGCCATTTCCGGCGGAACATCCTGCTCCGCCATTGTTCTCGCAGCCACCTGGATGCAGGTCTTGCCATGCTGAAAATGCATTACTTTATGGTTCAGAGACATAGAGCGGCCGGCGCCTGACCCGACTTCAAAATGAGCAGCATTTTTGGCCTCCTTCCCACAACAGTTATCGCGAGTATGTCATTACTATTAGTCAAAGAACAGACGCACGTCATTCGTATATCACGTTTCCACACGGTCGTTAACTCAGGATGATGATTACTCATCATGCTATTTTATTTTTCGTTTTGGTAGCGATATTTCTTTTATAACGACAGTCAAATCTAGTTATATCTTATGGCAAAAAAAGAAAAAAGAAAGAATCAGTTTAGGTTTCTCTCAAGACACAGTTACGAAGCAAAACTATCGCTAAAAGGAAACTATAAACAGAGAAAAAAGGAAAGGGAGGAGGGAAGGAGAGAAGGAAGATGGGAAGATAGGAAGAAAGGGAGGGAGGAAGGAAGGAAGTGAGGAAGGAAGGAAGAAGGTAAGGAAGGACGGAGAAAGGAAGGAAAGGAGGAGGGAAGGAAGGAAGATAGGAAGACAGGGAGGAAAGAAGGAAGGCTGAATGGAAGGAAGAAAGGAAGGGACGAAGGAAGGAAGGAAGTAAGGAGGGAAAGAGAGATGGAAGAAAGGAATGAATGAATGAATAAGATAAGGAAGGAATTAAAGAATGGAGAAAGAGAAAAGAAAGGAAGGAAGGGAGGAAGGGAGGCGGGAAAGAGGGAAGGAAAGAAGGAAGGAAGAAAGAAGGAAGAAAGAAGGAAAAGAAGGACGAAGAGGGAAATGGAAGGACGAAGGGGAGAAAGGAAGAAGGGGTAGGAGGGAAGGAAGAAAGGAAGAAAGGAGGAAGGGAAGGAAGGAAGGAGAGAAGGAAATAGAAAGAGAAAGAAGGAAAAAAAGAGAAGGAGAAAATGAACGAGAGACAGAGAGAGAAAGAAACTAGAGAAAGAGAGGCAAAGCAAAAGAGAAGAGAGAAAGAGCAAAAAAGACAGAGAGAGAGAGACAGAAAGAGACCGAGAAAAAGAGAAGGAGAAAGAGATACACAGAAGAAGAGACCGAGAAAAAGAGAGACAGAGAAAAAAGAGACGGAGAGAAAGAGAGAAAGAGAGAGAAAGCGTAGAAGCTCACTGAGTGGGTTCGTTCGAACAGTGAATGAATAACAACACGTTCGACAGTGAGAGAG
>NW_028234403.1:1332964-1335464 GCF_977035675.1 Penaeus japonicus | reverse complement strand
CATGGAACCCTCAGGCGGTAGAGGAACCTATTTGTCGTTTCTCTGTGCATGAGAGAATGCGTATGTTAATGCAAATGCGAATGGCAAAGAAAACACGAAGGATGTGAAACTTGAATAATATTTGGCCAAGTGGTTATTAAGTCTGTTAAAATGTGTTGATTGGGATTTTGTTTTCACTCACTTAAAATTCCGAATATCTTTTGATTGAATTCTTGATTTTACAAACAAGCTTTATCCCCCGCACCTACATATAATATATTCAAGACATAATGGGACCATTATGCAAATTGGGAGAAAGGAATAAAAAAAAGATATAAAAGTATTATATTTTTTTCCAAACAGTTCCATTTGAACAGGCTGCGAGCGTCGAAAATCCGTTTATCCAGATGGAACCAACCTTTTTTTTTCTTCTTTTTTTTCTTTTTCCTTTTTTCTTCGTTGGAAACTTTTGGTGCAGGTACAGAGAAGCTGTGGAGGTTGCACTCATGTCTGTTGGTGTTCACGTCAGAATGGATGACATAAGGATTCCATGACGAAGGCCGTGGCGGTAGGATCTGTCTGTGTCGTCGAAAGATGTCGTTCCTTTCACTATCACGAGTTTTTATTTATCTTATTTCATTATCCTTTATACATGGATTGTCAGATAGAGATTGGGATGGCCATTTTTTCCTTGTATGTTTTGTACTTGATAATATTGGATTCTATTCTTTAATTATGTTTATGTTTTTTTTTATCATTATCATTATTATTGTCATAGTCATAATCATTATCATTATCATTCTTATCATCATTATCATTATGGTATTGTAATCATCATTATGTTATTGTTATTATCATTAACATAGTTATTATCATTATCCGTGTTAGCATCATTATTATCATCATTATCTTCACCTTAATTGTAACTAATCACTATTGATATTATTATCATAATTTCTATTGATACTATTGTCATCGTTATTATTATCATTACCATCAATTTTATTATTATCAATATTATCAAAATCATTATTATCATCATCATTATCATTATCACTATTATCATCAAGTTCTTATCATTACTATTACTATCATTGTCTTATCATTACTATCATTGTTATCATCATTATACACTGTTATTACCATGATTATCATTATCATCTTTATTATTATCATTATTGTTATCATAATTGCTGTTATTATTATCATTATTATCATTATTATTCTATAATTACTATCATTACTATTTTACCATTATTATTATTATTACTATCATTATTATTATTATCATCATTAGTATCATTATCATAATTAGTATCATTACTAGAATTGTTGTAATCATTGTTATCATCCTTACTACTTATTTCATTATTACCATTATCATATATCCTTATCATTATAGTCCTTATCCTTATTAGCAAAATCACAATTACCATTATCATTACTATTTCCATTTCATTTCTCCATACAACTTTATAAAGTTCCCAAACGGCAAGGTAGCTTCTTATAGGAACGACATATTGCTCTGTTGATCCTTTGCAACCGATTAATCACAACATGGCAACGATAACAACAAGTTTTTAATATAGTTTCCCCTTTTTAGCTGATGACGTCATATGCCACGTGCGTTCAAGGCGGCAAGAGTGCGAGACCACGTGTGATGTGGTACTTGCCTTTGATATTATAAAAAGATTAATAATTTTCGATTGTTCTCTATAAAATGGGGCAATTAATAGCGATTAAGAGAGAGAGAGAGGCAGAGAGAGAGAGACAGAGAGAGTGAGAGAGAGAGAGAGAGAGAGAGAGAGAGAGAGAGAGAGAGAGAGAGAGAGGCAGAGAGAGAGAGAGAGAGAGAGAGAGTATGAGACGGGTAGAGGGAGAAACAGAATGAACGACATAGAGAGTACACAACAGTAATAGAAAGAGAGTAGAGAGGAGAGAGGTTATGGGAGAGAAAAGAGAAAAGAGAGAAGAAAGAAGAGCGGAAAGAGGAGAGAGAAGAGGAGAGAAAAGAGGAAAGAAAAGAAGAGTAAAAGAGAGAAGATGTAAAATATAAAACAAAAAATAGAATACAGAAAAGAAGAGAAGAGAAGAGAAGAGAGAGATAATCCGAGTGTTCGCAGGATCTGCATGAGCACAAGTTGCTTCCCGTTTCGGCTCGGATGAATCTGAAAGGGTTCGATTACTAATGGCAGGATAGAAACGAACTAAATGGTAGCGTAGTTGGCTTTGATGATCGTGGGCTAATCTGTAAATGTCTATCCTGACCCGAGGAAGAATCTGAGGGTGTGTTGCATGATCGACATGGACTCTCTATGTAGAAGTGGCAAAGATATGTAACCGAATGAAAAATCTTCTGACTGCTGTCAAAATGAACGGCTTGCAAATCATTCTCTGAACTATGAATGACTTTTTTTTGCAGCTCCAACATCAAAGTTCATCAGCGGCGAATGTTTCAATCATTTACTGCATATCTTAAATGGGTATCTTATAGAATATTATAGTTTCACGTAGGAACTAA
>NW_028234403.1:1305464-1307964 GCF_977035675.1 Penaeus japonicus | reverse complement strand
AGACAATGGATTTATTTACTTCAGTGAACGGCGGTTATTCTGGGTCTCCGTTTAGCCAGCGACTCCAAAGCGTTCGATGGGCGTAAAAAGGGGAAGCGCTGAGTTAGGACTAATTCTCTTGTTAATATCCGTCATCATTCGAAGGGATAAGGGCCCTTTAAAGATACGAAGGTACTAAGAAGACCTATCGCTGTTTTTCGTAGTATTTTTTTACGTTTATAATTCGTATGATTTTCCCCCTGAGCTTGTCAGCTTGTAAGAGATCACAAATAGACATGGCTCCATCTGTGATAGTACCTGTTAAAGATTATAGATAAATAATCGAAACACTTATTGCGTTCCTCTATTATATGAAGCAACCTATGAGGTGACGACTGGAATATGATCTACAATGATTTCTAATCGAGAGACGGAATTACTAATATATGTTTCTTCTACGATTCAGAAAATGAAGCCAAATGGATACCAAACATAGAATGGAGAGTAAATAAGAAGAGCAAACAAACACAAAGTGACTAAGTAACCCCAATACCGCAAGTTCCATGAATAATCGTTGTTCCACCTCGCTACAATCACGAGTAATTGTGCTTTCACTGTCATACCAGATCCATTATACACATAACAATAAACGTTTCTCATGTGGAATTAACTTGCCTTGGTGTGACAGCATGTCAGTGGTTGGAGGCAGATATATTCCATTTACTTATCTAGCACCCACTCGAGACATCCATTAATCTTCAAGCAAAATTCAAGAGGCTTTAGATATAGAAACGAAACTAGCACACAGAACAGCAGGTATATAAAAGAGATGGAATTATTTAGAATTGAAAATAATAAAGGAGGTTAATAAGAATGATGAAAGCGTGTATCCACTTGCAATGCGTTCAATTTTCATTTTGCAAAATACTCGTGATTCCTGGCAATCCTTGATTAATCAAGCTTTCTATTTTTACGCAGATGGGAATGAGTTTACAGATGTATATGATACTGTGGATATGAATATGTTTTTTTGTAAAATTAATTTAACTTTGAATGGGTTTTCCTTATTTTACACACATTTCGTCGATTGATGTCACTTGATCTAAAGCCGTGTATAATCTGGAATACTTATTTACATATATAAGGCAAACAGATATGGGCGAGTCACTTAAACGTAACACTCTCTCTGTGTCCATGAATATTCAGACACTTTGCCATATTCAGCGAGAAGCAGACGCGAGGAGATTAAAGGTCCAAGCGTGTGCCTGACCAAGAGCCACTTTGCACTTAATCTGGCACTTCTTAGAAGGGGATATGTGTCACTGGTGGGGTGTGGGGGTGGGTGGGGTGTGGGGGTGGGGGTGGGGGGGATCTTCGAGCTGTGGAATGTTCCTTTGTGATTGATATGTTGGTATGTCATGTATGTGTCGATCACGTAGTTGAGGAGGAGGAAGCTGGGAAAATCAGATTTAGGATTTTATTATGTATAACACACACACACACACACACACACATAAACACACACAAACACACACACACATAAACACACACACACACGAACACACACACAAACACACACACACACGAACACACACACAAACACACACACACACGAACACACACACACACACATACAAACACACACACACACACATACAAACACACACACACACACATACAAACACACACACACACACACACACACACAAACACGAACACACACACACACACAAACACGAACACACACACACACACAAACACGAACACACACACACACAAACACACACACAAACACGAACACACACACACACAAACACACACACAAACACGAACACACACACACACAAACACACACACAAACACGAACACACAGACGCACACACACACAAACACACGCACAGACACACACGAACACACAGACAAACACGAACACACAGACACACACAAACACACACACAGACAGACACACACAAACACACACACAAACACACACACACCCACAAACACACAAACACAAACACAAACACACATATATACATATATATATATATATATATATATATATATATATATATATATATAGAGAGAGAGAGAGAGAGAGAGAGAGAGAGAGAGAGAGAGAGAGAGAGAGAGAGAGAGAGAAAGAGAGAAAGAGATAGAGAGAGAGAGAGAGAGAAGAAGTGAGAGAAAGATAGATAGATAAATAAATAGATAGATAGATAGATATATAGAGAGAGAAAGAGAGAGAAAAAAAGAGAGAGAAAGAGATAGAGAGAAAGAGAGAGAGAAAAGAATAGAGAGAAAGATAGATAGATAGATAAATAGATAAATAGATATATTTATATAAAGAGAGAGAGAGAGAAAGAGAGAGAGAGAGAGAGAGAGAGAGAGAGAGAGAGAGAGAGAGAGAGAGAGAGAGAGAGAGAGAGAGAGAGAGAGAGAGAGAGAAAGAGAGAATGAGATGAAAGAGAGAAAGAGAGAGAGAAAGAGTGAGAGAGAAGAAGAGAGAGAAAGAAAGATA
>NW_028234403.1:1265464-1267964 GCF_977035675.1 Penaeus japonicus | reverse complement strand
ATATCATATTCAATTATGACATACCAAGCAAATTATATACATAATCTTTGACAATCTCACAATTAGCTCCAAAATATTAATTATAATATTGATTATAACTATTAATTATAATTATAATTATAATATTAATTATAACTATTAATTATAATTATAATTATAATATTAATTATAACTATTTATTATAACTATTGATTATAATTATAATCATGATTATTAATCATTAATTATAACTGTTAATTATAACTATTAATTATAACTATAATATTAATTATAACTAAAATATTAATCATAACTATTTTCCAATGTTGTAACTGTACATTTTTTGGGAACAAAGGAATTCGGGACCATGCAACGTATCAAATTATGATACAACAAAACAGAATAAAGAAATTGTGACCTTATAGAATTAGACTCTAGAATTTAACTCATTAACTCCTGATCACTAACAACGAAAGTGTTTCCAAAAAACAATTCCTTAGAAACATAAATATTTCTTCATATATGACCGGCCATATTCACTGTAAATAAAGTGTCGATTTTTATATCACTGCTTCATCGACCGATTTAAAACTTTAAAACAATTTTCCCGTTATCTATTGCGTATCCTATAGCAATTTACAGATTCAAAATAACGTATACATACCCAAAAATTAGACAAAGTAAACAGAATTAACTTGATGACGTAGAGACTTCAATGATAACATACGTAAGCTTACCATCAAAAACAAAACAAATAGATATAACGTTGAGTGCAAAATCAACATAAAACAATTCATTAACATACATATATCAATCAAGTATTTTCTTTTATAATATGATATACAAATAAATTTTGTGAAATACAGTAAGTGGATATTACCAAGGAACATTGAGAAAAAGTCATTTGTAAATCATAGTAATAATTAGTTTTTGGTCTTGTGCGATGGAACAACTAAATATTTAATCAAATATTTCATAATACACATCTGTTGTAATATTTGATTATCAAGCCTCGAACCAATACAGAGATTTGCATCCTCCCTCACCACCCGCCTCCCTTTCTGTGTCTCGCTCTCTCTTTCCCTCTCCCCTCTGCTCTCTCTCTCTTTACCCTCTCCCCTCTCTCTCTTTCCCTCTAACCTCTCTCTCTTTCCCTCTCCCCTCTCTCTCTTTCCCTCCCCCCTCTCCCCTCTCCTCTCTTTCCCTCTCCCCTCTCTCTCTTTCCCTCTCCCCTCTCCTCTCTTTCCCTCTCCCCTCTCTCTCTTTCCCTCTCCCCTCTCCTCTCTCTCTCTTTCCCTCTCCCCTCTCTCTCTCTCTCTTTACCCTCTCTCTCTTTCCCTCTCCCCTCTCTCTCTTTCCCTCTCCCCTCTCTCTCTTTCCCTCTCTCTCTTTACCCTCTCTCTCTCCCCTCTCTCTCTTTCCCTCTCCCCTCTCTCTCTTTCCCTCTCCCCTCTCTCTCTTTCCCTCTCCCCTCTCCTCTCTTTCTCTTTACCCTCTCCCCTCTCTTTCCCTCTCCCCTCTCTCTCTTTCCCTCTCCCCTCTCTCTCTTTCCCTCTCCCCTCTCCCCTCTCTCTCTTTCCCTCTTCTCTCTCCCCTCTCTCTCTTTCCCTCTCCCCTCTCCCCCTCTCTTCTCTCTCTCTTTCCCTCTCCCCTCTCTCTCTTTCCCTCTCCCCTCTCTCTCTTTCCCTCTCCCCTCTCCCCCTCTCCTCTCTCTCTCTTTCCCTCTCCCCTCTCCTCTCTCTCTCTTTACCCTCTCTCTCCAACCCCTCTTCCCCCTCCAAAGAAGCCATGGAAAGATGTGGAGACACTCGCTCTCTCATGCCTAAATGCAAAAGGGTCTTCGCCAAAGAGTTCTGAACCCTCCCCGATGTTATTACACCTCCGTGATAATGTATGGAATCTCCCACCGCAGATTCCAGATGAAGAAATTCCCGTGTGATGTGATGACGGCAGGCAGCACGATGGTGTGGGGTGGGTGGGGGTAGGGGTGTGTGGGGTGGGGGTTACATGCACGTATGAAGATAAAGTCACATTCATATCACATCTCTTTTTGTTATTATTTTATCTTTGTACTTTCTCTTTTTGTGTATCATAGATTCATTATCCTTTTATTTTACAATTTGTCTGCGTTCTCTCCCTCGCCCTGGTTCTCCATTTGCTTTTCACATGTTCTACATTGTCCATTTCTCTTCGTCCTTCCTCGTCTTCTCTTTCTCTTGTTCTTCCTCCTATTTCCTCTTCCCTGCCCTCCCCTCCTATGCACCGCAGCAGTGATTGTGGCAGCTCTTATTTTATTGGTTGTTAAATCTAACACAATTACAAGAATATCGGCAGTTTGGATCTGGAAGGCAACATACATGGCTTTCATTCCAGTCTAATCGGGGTTGTATCTTGAGGCTAATGGCTGGAATAGCCAATCCGGGACCAGGACATTACATATATTGGGGACATGGTTAATGACATTGATTTATTGAATATAATTAAATTAGATTATATTGCCTTCATATCGCGAATTGTGATG
>NW_028234403.1:1240464-1242964 GCF_977035675.1 Penaeus japonicus | reverse complement strand
TTGGCCAAGGTCAACGTTCTTGGCCAAGGTCAACGTTCTTGGCCAAGGTCAACGTTCTTGGGCAAGGTCAACGTTCTTGGGCAAGGTCAACGTTCTTGGCCAAGGTCAACGTTCTTGGCCAGGGTCAACGTTGCGAAAATATTTGTTCGAAAATCATCTTGTCCGTTGGCGTATGTCTCCATCCTTTGCCCTGAACAGCAGTCAGTCAAGACTTATGTGGAGGAACTTTGATGACGCTGCGATTAGGAAGATCATCCTGAATCATCGAGGGGAAGGGGGTGGGTGGGTGGGGTGGGGGTGGGGGTGTCTCTGGGTGGGGAGGGGGGGGGGTAGGTACCACGTGAAAGCAAATCTCACGCTTCCTATTTCAGGAAGATGGGATAAGTGAGGGTGTTTAGCAACTAAAGGCAGGGCAGGAACGGAATAAATGATAGAATAGTCAATTATGAAACAACGTGGCCGAAACTGCAACTATTTATCCTGAACAAAGGAAAACGAAAGGTCTGGAGATTACGTTCATCAACATAATCAACATAAACTCTTGGTAAACAAATTCATCTTAGGCATATGGCCGAGCAAGAAATATATCTTCTAACGTAAATTATCAGAAAAACAGCTTGTAAGTAATATCTTTAGCAATAAAGTTTACCCACTTGCAATTTTCAACCGAAGAATTAACGACTTACCCGAAAACAAATATCAATTTCATAAATGGCCAGAAATTTTACTAAACAATTATCAGTTTTATAAGAATATGAAGGTAATGTGAGATCAGCATATCAATTACTAATCAGTTTATTTACTATGACATAATTAAGTAGACAGAATGAATCATGAGCATCGAAATCACCTTCGAAATCTCTTAATTTCTGTAAACTTATTTGTTCGATGATTTAGAAAGAAAGATATAATGTGAACAATTGTTTTCGCATTGTTTATTATTACATTTCCAATATTCGTAGCAACTGATTAATAACACAATAAAATAAAATATATTACTTTTATTAAGCATAAAGAATTCATAAACCTCAATAAACAGAGCAACCTTGATAAAAAACATAGACAAACAATACCGTTAAAATCTACATCTCCTAAACTTGGTGAACCCCCCCCCCCCCCCCCAAAAAAAAAAAAAAAAAAATCTAAACACTAATCTGAGTAAAGGGTCATTCGCCACCTCCTTAAGGTCACGGACCGGACTTTTATACGAATAAGGTCGTTCCCCCAACCGAGAGTCGTCCTTCTTAAAGTTGTCACTTGGCCTTAGACGACCTGGCAGTAGGAATATGTTGGGGGCATAAGAGCATCATATGAGCATCAGAGTGAGGACTCCATACAGGAACAGATCTCTATCTCCATCAAGTCGAATCCTGAATTCCTGAAAAAGTATCCTAGACCACACATAATCGTACTCTCGCTTTTTTTCACGAGCACACGGTAGGAAAAGTACAGCTGAGGTACCGATTTCCATTAGAATATGTAATTGAAGAGCGAATCAAAATTTTCATCTAAGCTCGAGTATGGTACACTATTTCTCTCTCTCTCTCTCTCTCTGTCTGGCTGTCTGTCTCTCTCTCTCTCTCTCTCTCTCTCTCTCTCTCTCTCTCTCTCTCTCTCTCTCTCTCTCTCTCTCTCTCTCTCTCTCTCTCTCTCTCTCTCTCTCTCTCCCTCCCTCTCTCTCTCTCTCTCTCTTTCTCTCTCTGTCTCTCTCTCTCTCTCCCTCCTTATCTCTCTCTCTCTCTGTCTGTCTGTCTCTCTCTCTCTCTCTCTCTCTCTCTCTCTCTCCCTCCTTATCTCTCTCTCTCTCTCTCTCTCTCTCTCTCCCTGCCTCACTCTCTGTCTCAATCTTATTTTTCAACAGAGGGGGGGAGGGGGGCGATCTTGAACTCAAAACAATGACAGCGGCAGCTACTTAACAGATGAAAACTTAATTATAAGTTTTCAGAGTTTCTTGAAAGTAACAGACAATCTCTAAAGAGCTTTTGGGAAGACATTTTTTATTCGTGCGACAAACAGCCTTTGATTAAGCACTTCATATATCCTTAATGTACCTCGCACACTATCCAACTCGAGCTGGCCAATCACCTTACTAAAACAGACGGTTATTCTCCTTACTTCTTTGATACTTTATTTCATTATTATAACTACCGTTCATCTTCTTTTCCTCGTCAAAACAAAGGCGTGAGGGATTCAAATGACTATGACTAGCTTATTATTAGGAAAAGAGTTACCTGAAGTGATCTCAGCTAAACGTATAATTCTGTTATTAATGTCTGCTAGATTAAATTCTGTTAGGAAACCATACTATTCACAGTGAAGATCTCTCATTTCCTTGTCTCAAAAGGCTGTTGAATTATTGCAATGATAATGTTTACAATAATGATAATAACGATGATAATGATGATAATGATAATGATAATGAAAATGATAATGATAATGATAATGATCATAATAATGATAGTGATAATTATAATGGTAATAACAGACCAAGTAATGACAA
>NW_028234403.1:1195464-1197964 GCF_977035675.1 Penaeus japonicus | reverse complement strand
AGTAGGAGGATTATAGTACACGTATATTAAACAATAACTTTTAATTTCCACAGACGGACTTCTCGCACCCATTCCCACTGTTAAGAGCCAAGCTGTCTTAGGTGTAATGACAACGAAACATCAGTCAGATATTATCCTAACTGACTCCTCTACAGTAAAGGGTTCAGTGTATTTCGCTGACTTGTGTTGTGTTCTTGTTTATTATTATTTTATCTTTATTATTTTTTTTCTTCTTGGTGGGTTTCATCCTTCAACTTGCAATATTGGTCGTTGTTGAGGGTGCACCGTGCCGAAGGGATGGATTACCTTTTCAACAAGATACTGACTTTTTTAATGCAATACAAACTTTTAGATATAGTGCAATACATGTTTAGAAAATGCAGTGGCTGGTGTGGCTGTAAGATTGCTTTGATATTAGAGAAAGAAAGGAAAATACATTAAACGTTGATTTTTTCACACCACTTTTTAACAATGAAAAAAGGGAGAATTAAACAGAGAGATATTGAGAGAAAGAGAGATAGAGAGAAAAATAGCAAGAGAAAGAATGAGAGATAGAGAGAGAGAGAGAGAGAGAGAGAGAGAGAGAGAGAGAGAGAGAGAGAGAGAGAGAGAGAGAGAGAGAGAGAGAGAGAGAGAGTGAGAGAGAGAGTGAGTAAGAGAGAGAGAGAAAGAGAGAGAGAGAGAGAGAGAGAGAGAGAGAGAGAGAGAGAGAGAGAGAGAGAGAGAGAGAGAGAGAGAGAGAGAGAGAGAGAGAGAGAGAGAGAGAGACACACACAAAAAAAAAAAAAAAAAAAAAAAAGATTAACCTTCAAGCCTTTTTGCGAGTATGAAGTAACATTTTCTTTTTTAGAATGAATATTGTTACTTCCAACATTATGCAAACGACAGATCTATAACCAGATAGATGGAGAGAAAAGAGCTAGTGAGAGAGAGAGAGAAAGACACGGAGAGAGAGAGAGAAAGACGGAGAGACAGACAGACAGACAAAGACAGACAGACAGACAGACAAAGACAGACAGACAGACAGAGAGAAGAAGATATAGTTAGACAGGTAAATATACAAATGTATATATGTATATATATATATATATGTATATATATATATATATATATATATATATGTATATAATATATATATATATACACATATATATATATACATATATATATATATATATATATATATATATATATATATATATATATATATATATATATATATATATATACATACATATAGATAGAGATAGAGATAGAAAGGGGGAGTGACTTTGACCAATGAAAAGCTTTATCCGATTTGCTTTTAACCAAAAGAAAAACATCATTGAATCGCGGGCCCAAATATTGCCTAAACTCGCACTCGCCCAACAGCTCCACGTTTACCCGGTTATTGGAGACAAAAGAGAGCAAGAGAAAATGAAAGAATGAAAGAAAAAAAAAAGGCTTTTGAACAATCACAATTTCTCGCTTTAGCAATTTTCGCCTCTTTCCGAACTTTTGCGATTTGTAAAATGCTTGCGTCTGAGGGGTCAACGGGGGAATGCTTTCTGTAACAAGTTATTGCAATAAAATATGTGAATCACAGTGAGCCAGGCAGGAAAAGAAGTTATTATACATTTTCATTTTGCAGATTCTAAAGACTCAACTGAAGAACAACATCATCTATAAAAAAAAAATCAAATTCCTCCTGAAGAAAAAAACAAAACAAAAAAGAAAGACAGAAAAAAAAGAAGAAGGAAGTAACAAGAAAAGAAAAAAAAACGGAACGATAGAAATTGACCGAAATTCTTCCAAAACGTTATGTTAGAATCGATTCTGAAAACCCGAGCCGCACTTTTCCTAATGAATCTCCGTGTTGATTGGCTGGGCTTCCACTCATCATGAAAGCGGGATTCTCTCTTCAAAATTCAGAGCTGTTCTTGTAACTTCAGTCAGACCAAAGACACTCTCAGCTCCCTGCGCGTGCCTTGATCTCGGGTTAATCTTTTTATAATGGACCGACGGGTTTCAGGTTGCAGATATCTTTTTCTTTGAATTTTCTGGTTGCTGATGGCTGCAGTGATCAACAGCGTATGTTTCACGAAAACGAAAAAAACAAAATGATTACAACATTTCTGATAATTGTGAACATGAAATAAAACGTAAATATTTTTCTTAAAGAATGACAGCAAAATATTTGTTTATAAAGACCTTGGTAAATGTTTATGGCTATCCATTGTGTTTTTTCAATGCATAGATGGCTGGCAATTATTGAGAAAGATTGCAGCAGCTGCCTGCAGTGATCGCCTGGTGGGTTTAAGCTGTATGTGGAAATTTAAGATGCAGGGTGGAAGAGAGAGAGAGAGAGAGAGAGAGAGAGAGAGAAAGAAAGAGAGAGGGAGAGAGAGAGAGAGAGAGAGAGAGAGAAAGAAAGAAAGAGAGAGAGAGAGAGAGAGGGTGAGAGAGAGAGAGAGAGAAGATAGAAAGAGAGAGAGAGAGAGAAAGGGAGAGAGAGAGAGAG
>NW_028234403.1:1175464-1180464 GCF_977035675.1 Penaeus japonicus | reverse complement strand
CCGCTGATTAAAAAAAATCATATTCCTTTTTTATTCCGTTTAGTCTGTGTTTCTGAGTTTTTCCTATCCTGAGTTTATTTTAATTCGCGATGTTTCAAGAAGAATTTTATTGCTTTCTGCTGTCTCTTTCAGCTATGAATAATAAGAAATAGAAATTAATCATTTCGAAACTCGACAATAGATGTAAAACAGTGCGCTCGATCTAAAAACATTAGTATTTCAGTCATAGTATATTTGAAAAATTTGATAAATAACAAAAGTTTTTTTTCCCTTTTTTCTTTCTTTTCTTTTCAATCCTCACTGTGTTTTTAACGAATAAAATCTCTCACATTAAGCGTTGTACATGATCTTGGGAAACTATTGCCACTTTTGTATGGTAACGAAAGAGAACTTGCATGCTTGGTTAGTGTTCACATAAAGGAAACAAACATCTTTTGGGTGGTTAACAAAAACCGCAATATGCATTATTTAGAGACTGTCTAATTATATCTAGTCCGTGCCTCTGAAATCTAAATGCATTCCATAGACCTCTTTTTCATTTGTTTCTTATAGAAAACACAAAAGGTCGAGTTTTGGAAAACGTGTCTACATAAAAAAAAAAAAAAAAAAAAAAATGTTGATAAAAAAAGATATCCGTATTCGTTAAACAAATACTATTTATTTGAATAGATTTTGTTTCTGAATTAAAAAAAAACCTGGAGGCAAGTTTCTTGGGAAAGCAATGGGTCGATTTTATGGAAATCAGCATTGCGTTGACCTGGGGAATTGGGTCAGTAATAATGATAATGATAATGGTGATCATAGTAACAGTAAGATTAATAACAAAATCATAAAGATGGAAACGTTAATACTGAAAATGGTAATGATCATAATGATAATGACAGCAAGAGTAATAATAAAAACAATCGATATGACAATTATGATGATGATAATGATAAGAGATAGATGGATAGATAGATAGATAGATAGATATATAGATAAATAGATAGATAGAGATAGATAGAGAGAGAGAAAGTGAGATGGAGACAGACAGAAACAGGGAGAGACAGAGTGAGTGAGTGAGAGACAGACAGACAGACAGACAGACAGAACCAACTAAAAGGAGACCTGCTTTCTGCGTCCTGTGTGGTACTGCGGAGGGGGTCATGATTTCCGTGGATATGTTCACTTCCTTTTATGGATGAGAAGAGGCGGAGGAATCAGGTTAAAAGGGGTGGGAAGAAACGGAGAGAAAGGGCGAGAAAGAATGAAAGAGGGAAAGGAGAGAGAGAGAGAGAGACAGATAGGTAGATATATAGATAGGAATAGAGATATACAGATGGATAGAGAGAGAGAGAGAGAGAGAGAGAGAGAGAGAGAGAGAGAGAGAGAGAGAGAGAGAGAGAGAGAGAGAGAGAGAGAGAGAGAGAGAGAAAGAGAGAGAGAGAGAGAGAAATAGATAGATAGATAGATAGGTAGATGGATAGATAGATAGATCAACGGATAGATAGATAGATAGATAGATAGATAGAGAGAGAGAGAGAAATAGAGAAAAAGCAAGAAAGAGAGAAAGAAAAAAGAAAACAGGAGAGCGACAGAGAGGTAGAAAGAAAGAGGGAAAGAGAGAGTCAGATTAAAAAAAAAAAATTATATCTCAAACTTGAAAACAACTTAAACAAAACAACGACGGAAAGCCCCCCCCCCCCCCTCCCTCCCTCGCTCTTTCGCTTACTTATTCAGCATGAATCATCCTCCAAAAGGTAAGAGAGCTAGAGTGACTTTCAAAAACCGTTTTGTATATTGTCGGATCAACAAAGGAACTGATTAGCAATGCATAACTCGCACCCGAAGAATCAGACAGCTTAAATGCCTCCCAGTTTAGTAAAACAGCGCCCGGGAGAGGAAAGGGATGGAGGAAGGGATGGTGAAGGAGAGAAAAAGACAGACAGAGATGGAGAAGAAGATATAGATAGATAGATTGATTGATAGGTAGATAGGGATAGATAGATAGATTGATAGATAGATAGATAGATTGATAGATAGATAGATAGATAGATAGATAGATAGATAGATAGATAGATAGATAGATAGATAGATAGATAGATAGATAGATAGATAGATTGATAGATAGTAGAGAGAGAGAGAGAGAAGGAATTAAAAAGAGAGTGAAATAACAGAAAATAAATAATAGAGGGAGAGAGAGAGATAGAGAACGAGAACGAGTGAGAGAAATATGGAGAAGGTGGGGAAGAGTAAGGGGTGTGTTGGCTCACTAATAGAATTAACAAGACTTATATATAGATTCATGGACAGAGGCGCTGAGATAGTAGACAGTGAGACAAATAAAGGTAGGTTAGTAGGTAGAAAAATATAGAAAGGCTAGTTGGTAGACAGAAAGCCAAACAGAAGTAGATTGGTAGATATATAGACAGAAAGGTAGATTGGTAGACAGAGAGACAAATAAAAGGTAGTTTGATAAACAGGAGGACATATAAAGGTAGGTTGGTAGACAGAAAGATGGAGAAAGGTTGGCTGGTAGATAGAGAGACAAATAACGGTAGGTCTGTAGACGGAAAGACAGAAAGATAAGTTTGTAGACAGACATATAAATAAAGTTAGTTTGGTAGACAGAGAGATAAATGAAGGAAGTTTAGTAGACAGAAAGACAGAGAAAGGTAGGTTGGTAAACAGAGAAACCAATAAAGGGGGGGGGGGGGTTGATAGATGGAAAGCGAACCTTAACATATTCATGTTGATCAGTACTCTTAGCATTTAATCTGTGAGAAGTAAGAAATCAAAGGAATGAAAAAAATAAATAAATAAAATAACGATGATCATACTTATCGCAATCATCATATCAAAGTTATGAAATGAACTAAAATTATATCATAAATAAAACAGTTCTTGCAATAATCTTGCTATAAAAGTAGTATTAATAACAAAAATGAAATGAAATGGAGTTACAAAAAAACAGATGTAACAGTAGATTTTTCAACATTGGCGTCACAAATGATTGCGGGTTCGAGATTAGAGTCAACCATTCACCAGGAAAAGTTAAAATGTGTGCAATTGCTCGTATTAAGCGGGTGAGGAGTGTTCTCTGTGGAGATTAGGTTCTTAGGGTTAGACAGAGGTCTTTGAAGTTAGTAGCTATACAGAAAGTTAGTGACATTTCGCTCGATTATAATAGGTGAAGGACTTTGATATGGTGGTACTGCTTGACTGATTCGATCGTTTCTTTATAGTAATTTCACGATATATCTGTGATAAGAGGGACATTTAAAGTATTTGAAATATTTCTGGATATCGAGTAGACGGATACGAAGGGTAATTACCAGATATATAGATAGCTCATTCAGAAGACAATAGGCAGATAGACAGATAGATCATTCGACAGACGCACGGAAATACAGACATATCGTTAAGAAGATGAAATACCAAAATGTATATCAAACAAACAAAAGAAGCAATTACAGAGGGAGCATTGAAATTAACACAAAATCCTGGTGAGCCAAACAAGCAGAAATATGTTGAAATGAAGGAAGAAGAAAAGGAGACAAATTAAGATTAAAGAAAAGAGAAGGGGCGTTAAGAAGAAAAAGACAACGATACAGAGAATAATGCAAAAAAAGCATATCAATAGATATATAATACGGAAAGAAAGAAAGACGAAGAATACACGAAGAAAACAAAATACAAACGATGATAACATCACATTTCCATACTAACTGACTTCCCTTGAAAAAAAAAAAAAAAAAAAAAAAAACTTTAGTTCTTTCTTCTTGTTCTCTAATGCTTTAAGACGTCCCTCCTCCCCAAAGGCCCCAAAGGCTCAAGCACTGATCACTCTGCAAGCACACCTTTAAAACCGTAGGATTTGCCTTAATTGCTTCTAAAGCTGATTTTGTCTGCGGAATAAAACTCGCCGAACACGTCGCGGATATCATGGCACGCTTTGTAAGGCTGCAATTGCTGTCAGATTGCAAGCAACATTGCATTGTGGGCGATTATCCAGGAGGAGCCTGATTGCCTTGATATGCTGCGATTGAGATGTTCGAAGTGATGGTAATTATGAGAATTTGATGGTGATGATGAGGATGGTGTTGAGGGTGGGAATGATGGGAATGATGATAATGATTATAATAGTGATGATATCACTGGTGATGGTAATAAAAGCAATAACAATAATGATGGTAATGATGGTAATGATGGTGATAATAAAAATGACAATAATGATAATGATCGTAATGATGATATATATATATATATATATATAGATATATATATATATATATATATATTATATATATATATATGTATAAATATATGTTTATATATATATATACATCTATACATATATATATATATATATATATATATATATATATAATATATATATATATATATATTATAATATATATATATATATAATATATATATATATATGTGTGTGTGTGTGTGTGTGTGTGTGTGTGTGTGTGTGTGTATGCGCGTATATAAACACACACACACACTCCTTTTTTATTAGAGTAACAAAATAAGCTCATCTTTCCTTGGACAGTTAACAGGCAACGTTGCTGTTAATGTGATGCTTCTCCTTGTGCCTATTTTTCACATCATTTGTTACCATGAGTTGAATGACCCCTCCAGCTACACCCTGGGATAATGGGCCTCTTCCCTACGCTAATTACCTCTTACACTTGCAAGGGTCCAGGGAACTCCAGCATGTATAAATTTACATACCATTTAGCTTGTATGATTGAGAGAGAGAGAGAGAGAGAGAGAGGGAGAGAGTGAAGTGTTTGGACAAGAAATACATATGTATTTTCAATCATACGTTGGATGAACCCTGTAAGATTTATTCAGGAGTAAAGAGATGATCTTTCCTTTGTTATTGGAGATTTAATTGGGTAGTCGTAATAGGTAGCAAAATCACTCTACGAACTCGCAGTGTGAGATACTAACTGGCAATGCAGTCTCTGTTTTAGTACTTTTATCGAAGTAGATAGTCCTGGAATTAC
>NW_028234403.1:1157964-1160464 GCF_977035675.1 Penaeus japonicus | reverse complement strand
TTGATATTTTTTCATCATTATTGTTATCATTATCATCGTTATCATTATTATCATGATGATTATTGTTATTTTAATTGTTATTTTAATCCTTATTATCATCATTATTACTTTTAGTATAACTAATAATGATAAGGATAATAATGACAACAAGCATCAATATTGCTATTGCTATTAAGAATATATTTCTATTATTATTATCATTATCATTGTTATTACTTTTACTCTTATTATTATTATTAATATTATGATTAGGGTTATCATCCTTCTTATCATTACCATTGTTATTATCATTATTATTATCATTATTACCGTTATTGTTATTATCGCTATTATTATTATTATCATTATCAGTATCATTATGATGATGGTGATTATTATTATTATTATATTCATTGATATTACAATGACCATTATCATAATCATCATTATCATTACTATCACTATTAGTATAATTATCACCAAACCTATTAGCACTATCTTTATTGTCATTATCATTATGTTATCGTTATCACCGTTATCAAAGTTACATCCTGATCATAACTGTTGTCATTAATATTCATAACAGTTATGATGCTGATAATTATTATCATTATTATGCTTATTATTATCACCAACAATTGCGAAGATATTGGGAGACGCAGCAACAATAAAAGAATCAATAATGATAATGATAATAACGATGATAGTAATAAATATGATAAGGAAAATATGATAAGAAAAAAAAAACGCATTATCAAAATCATCATTATTATTATAATCCCATTTTTATATATACAGAATTTATACGCAAAGAATTTCTAGCCAATATTTCCAGCCAAGTTTGCCAACATTTCTGGACTGAAGCACATTGGCCAGTGTCATCCCCCCACCCCCCACCCCACCGCCTCTTCGCTTCGCTTCCCCCTCGACGTCTCGCAGGGGCCACTTAGGGGGGTCTGTCATGGGGTCACCAAGGAGTCTGTCGGGGGGGCTTCACTTAAGTGCCACTAAGGGATGTTTCTCAGGAGTCACTTAAGAGTTACTGTGGGATCTCTCACAAACTTCTCAGGGGTCAAAAAAAAAAAAAAAAAAAAAAAAACAACAACAACACTTTCTGGTGTCATTCAGGCGTCTCTCAGGGATTACACTCAAGGGTCTCTCAGTGGTCTCCCAGGGGTCACTCAGGGGACTCTTAAGGGAATCCTAAGTGTCCCTCAGGGATCCTTCTCTCCTTCTCTGTGACCCTGATTCGAGACATAATAAAGAGAGATCATTACATGTATGAGTAGGCGTGGATGGTTCCGACCTGTGTCTTTCGCCTCTAACTTGTTGTACACTTGATCTCATTCACCATCTCTCTCTCTCTCTCTCTCTCTCTCTCTCTCTCTCTCCTCTTCTCTCTCTCTTTCCTTCCCGTCTTCCCTCCCTTCTCTCTCTCCCCCTCTCCCCCTCTCTCACTCTCTCATTCTTTCTTTCCTTCCCGTCTTCCCTCCTCTCTCTCTCTCTCTCTCTCTCTCTCTCTCTCTCTCTCTCTCTCTCTCTCTCTCCTGTCCCTCTTTTCTTCCTGCCTTCCCTCCCTTCTCTCCCCTTCCCTCCCCTCACTCCCGCCTTGACAGACTGATTCCCCGTTTTCCAGCTGGTAAGTAGGCGATCATCAGCCTTCATTCCAGAAGAAACTCAAGCTGTAAGCCAGGATAAATACAAAGATAAAATGCCCTTAAGAGATCTTAAAAGTTATGTGGATCAATAGATATCAAGAGAAGAGCAGAGAGAGAGAGAGATTCTGTGTCTGGTTTGGGGATAATTATAAGATCTGGTCGTTTTGTGGGGTCGTGAGAAATGTGTTGAAGAACATGTGGTTGGAATTGATATACTGTTGACATAAGTTTCTTCTGATTTAGGTAATCATGTTTGCTTTATTGCTTTCGTGTGTATCATTTCCCTCGTTACTAGGTAATCTATATCAGAATTATTCATTTCATTGTATCACTATTATCATCATGATAACTTATTTTATGATAAAATATACATTATACTTTAAATAACTATCTCCATTACAATATCATCGTTTTATAAACAATGAATCAGCGATAGACAGGCGACAGATGCAGTAGACAAACAGACAGACAGATATACAGTTAGATATGAAGATAAATGAAGATATAAATAAGCCAACATACCGAGCTCTGTTATAACAAATCAATTAGTGACGGACAAACAAGTAGACAGACAGACAAACAAATAGACGTACAGACAGATAGACACACAGAACAGACAGACAGACAGATAAGGTAGATAAATAGAAAGATAACATACCGAGCTCCGTGATCACTATTTTTAGCCATAAACAAATAAATTAGTGACAAACAGACAGCCTGGGACACTAACAAAATAACCCAGACAGACAGACAAACCAATAAGTAAATAAATAGACAGATAAATAGGTCAACGTACTGTGATCATCATTTAATGCAAAAGTGTTTATTCCACTTTTCCAAGAGCAACATACCGAGCCAGTGCA
>NW_028234403.1:1125464-1127964 GCF_977035675.1 Penaeus japonicus | reverse complement strand
AGGGAGAAAGAGATAGAATGAGAGAGCGAGAGAGAGCGAGAGAGAGAGAAATAGAGAAAGATAGATAGAGAGAAAAAGGTGCATATCCATAATAGAAAGAGAGAGAAATAAGAGAAAGAATAGATAGCGGAGAGAAAAAGGTTAGTGCATGGTTAGGCAGACATACATAATACATATATATATTTATATATATATATATATATATTTATTTATATATAGTAAATATATATATATATATACATTATTATACTGTGAGGAGAGATAGTAGGCAGAGTGAGAGGGAGAAGAGGAGAGAGAGAGATAGAGAGAGAGTAGAGAGAGAGAGAAGAGAGCGAGAGTGAGGAGAGTAGTGACGAGAGAGAGAGAGATGAGAGAGAGGTGAGAGAGAGAGAGAGAGAGATGAGAGATGAGAGAGGAGGAGAGGAGAGAATAGAGAGGAGACGAGAGAGAGAGGGAGGAGACGAGAACGGAAGAAAGAGAGAGAGAGAGAGAGAGATAAATAGGTGGATAGATAGATATAAATAGATAGATAGATAGTTGGATAGATAGAGCTAAATAGAGATAGAGAGAGAGAAAGAGATAGATAGATAGATGGATAGATAGAGATAGAGATAGAGATAGGAATAAATGCGATATGAAAGAGATATCGGATAGATGAATAGAGATAGAGATAGAATAGATTATATAGATAGGAGAAAAAATAGATAATAGACATATAAATATAGAATTTAGATAGATAGAGATAGAGAGATATTATAAGATTATATATGCCTCTACAATTTTCTGATTTAGATAAAAGTGTACACGTGAAAGAAATAAAAAAATATATATATACACCTCTTGTCCCTACTGTTCATGTGTGCGTATGGTAATCTGCATGTTTGTTTGTATATTTTATATGAACGACCAAATACGGTTTGTTTTCATTCGACAGTATATCTTTTTATTCATCTCTTTACAGCGTTTTCTATATTACAAAAAGGGATTTGCTTAGTTGTTTTTTGTTTTGTTTTGTTTTTGTATTTGTTAGCTCATGTGCTTTCTTGTTCTTTTAATTTTTGTTTCGTTTTGTCATTCGCTCTGTCTCTGCCTTCTCTCTCTTTCTCTTGTTTATCACTCTTTTCCTTGCAGAACCCTCTTTCTCTCCCTCCCGCCTCTCGCTCTCTATCTCTCTCTCCCTCACCACCTCTATCTCTGCCCCACCCCTCTCCTTTCCTCACTCCCATCACTCTCTCTCCCCCTCCTACCCCTCCCTCTCCTTCCCTCCCAATCCCCTTTCTATCTCCCTACGAACCTCCCTCCCCCAACCCCCTCCCAACCACCCCCCTCTCTCCTACGGCACGCGGACATCTCCGTGCATATTCAACCACCACTGCTTAGATTTTTGCATACGTACCTCGACCTTTCGAAGTACTGACGCCACCAAGATGTCCATTCCTATGCGGCTCAGACAAAATTCTAGAATGTTCTTCTAACATCTTCTAGCAACAGCATCTTCATTTAGAACGCCGAGCACGCTGACCAGGAGTGGGGGGGGGACTAATGGCCGTTATTGTAGACAGATGGGCGTTGCTTGCTCGTTCAGGAGGGGTCTACTTTTTCTACTTTTCTTGAGAGAGAGAGAGGGATAGAGAAAGAGAGAGAGAGAGAGAGAGAGAGAGAGAGAGAGAGAGAGAGAGAGAGAGAGAGAAAGAGAGGGAGAGAGTGAGAGAGAGAGAGAGAGAGAGAGAGAGAGGGAGAGAAAGAAAAAAACAGATGAGAGGAGGCGAAGGAGAGAGAGAGAGAGAGAGAGAGAGAGAGAGAGAGGAGAGCGAGAGAGAGAGAGAGAGAGAGAGGCAGAGAGAGGCGAAGAGAGAGAGAGAGGAGGACAAAGAAGGAGAGAGGAGATCGATGAGACGGAGAGAGAGACGAGAGAGGGAGAGAGAGAGAAGGGGAGAGAGCGAGAGAGAGAGAGAGAGGCGAGAGAGGGAGAGAGAGAGAGATTGAGAGAGAGAGAGATGAGAGGCGGGAGCGCGAGAGTAGAACGAGAGCGAGAGGAGGAGCGGAGAGAGAGAGAGAAGAGAAGAGCGAGAGAGGAGAGGCGCGAGAGAGAGAGAGCGAAAGAGGGGGGTTGAGAGGAGGATAAGAGAGAAGAGAGAGAAGGAAAAAGAGGAGAGAGAAAGAGAGAGAGGAGGCGCGGAGTGAAGAGAGAGAGGGTGAGGAGGAGAGAGAGAGAGAGAGAGAAAGCAGGAGAGGAGGGAGAGAGAGAAGGGAGAGAGAGGGAAGAGAGAGAGAGAGAGGGGGTTATCAGGAAGGAGAGAGAGGAGGTAGAGGAGAGAGAGAGCGAGAGGAGGACCCCAGAGAGAGGAGAGAAGAGAGAGGAGAGAGAGAGAGAGAGAGAGGAGAGAGGGAGAGACGAAAGAGGAGATGGAGCGAGAGAGAGGAGAGAGAGAGAGAGAGAGAGGTGAGAGATGGTGGAGAGGGAGAAGAGAAAGAGCCCCAGAGAGAGAGGGGAGAAGGA
>NW_028234403.1:1095859-1098359 GCF_977035675.1 Penaeus japonicus | reverse complement strand
TTCATAATTATATGTAAATAATATATATATCTATCTATATATTAAATTATATACATTATAACATATATATATAATATATATATATATATATATATATATATATAAAAAAATATATAATATATTATATGGTAATATATATATTATATAGTATATATATATATATAATACATATATTATAATTATTTATCTCATAAATTTAATATATGGGCGATTATATATTTGTGTGTGTGTGTGTATGTGTGTATGTATGTGTGTGTGTGCACAGCTACTTTTCTCTTCTTGTTGTCGAAGAGTGCGCTCCAGAAAGGGAGTTTATATTTACTTTACTGAGTCTGTCTCCTTTTTCTCGATAGTTTCTACCTTTTCTATTAGTAGCGGCAACACAATATACACAAAAGAGATTTACTGAAAGATGAGACACCAGTTTCTAAATCCTTCTCGCTTAGGCTACTCCTCCAGGACTTGAAGTGATGGAGAAGAGGAAGGTGAATACTGCAAGAGGATAAAGGAGAAGGGGAAGAGAGAGGAGAGGCAAAAGGGACCAGAGGCAAGTCAGGTCAATTCAGGTCAGGTCAGGTCGAAGGGACGCGCGATCTGTGGGAAGAGTAATTGGGATATGATAAGTTTGATAAGATTAAGAAATGTCAACAGCCTTGGGAGAATTCAGCAAGTTTATTTTTCTTTTCTTTCTCTGCCCTTTTTTTCAGTGCCTTCCATATCTTCACTGTTGCCATGTACGGGCCTCTTTTCTAATAGACCGGAAGACCCTTTGACCTGACCTACCTCCGTTCCCTGTGTTTGTCATCTACTGCTTTTAGGTCAGGTCAGGTCAGGTCAGCTTCTCCCTTTCTCTCTAAAGATCATTCCTCTCCTCCTTATCTCCAGACTCGAAGATGAAACTCAGGAAAATTTCGAACCATTTGTCTGATTTTTCGATAACCCTAATTTGTATGTTTTTTTTTTTTCTGTCAATGTAAAAAAAACATGATATGGTATTTTTGTACATAGATTCTCATTTTTTTGTTGTTTGTAGTATCGATGCTTTTTGAATTTCCTCCTATTTCATATGTATATATATATATATATATATATATATATATATATATATATATTTTTTTTTTTTTTTTTTTTTTTTTTTTTTTTTTTTTTTTTTTTTTTTTTTTTTCTTTTTTTTATTCATTTTCTCGGTTACATCTTTTATTTCCCTATTTTTCATCACATGCACTCACACTATTGCTTTACGTTTGTGGTTATCCCCATTTCAGATAAATTCAGCAAACGAAAAACTTAATCTAGAATGCATTCCATATTATAGTTCTAGTTTCTAAGGAAGGAAAATACCACGTATTCATAGTAATTGACAATATACACGATAATAACTCATAGTATGCCATTGCCTATTTAAGATTGCCCATAGTTCATGCAACAGTTTAATGTTGAGTGCAATTCCTAATTAGAATTTGCAGGCTCCGTAACACAATACACGGATCTGCAAATTATTTCCTCGCAATATCAATTTAATATGTATCATATCTCAAATACATATGTACAAGATTTGTCTATAGCGTTCGTGCGAATGTGTACTCATACTCTCACCAGTTGTGGTCGAAACAGTCTCACACTTTTGCCCACATACATACACATGAGAGACGAGATTGGTAGGGAAAGAGAGAGAAAGGGCGAGAGAGGGAGAGAAAGAGAGAGAGAGAGAGAGAGAGAGAGAGAGAGAGAGAGAGAGAGAGAGAGAAAGAGAAAGAGAGAGAGAGAGTACAATTATCGTTATGGTTATTATATTCATTCTTATCATTATCATTATGAGAGAGAGAGAGAGAGAGAGAGAGAGAGAGAGAGAGAGAGTGAGTGAGTACTATATGTTTATTTGTCTTTCTGCATGTATGGATTGCGCGCGTTCGTCTTTGCATGTGTATTACCTACAACAACACACGCCCGCATCAAATATGCACTCGAAAGCCAGCGCGAACCACAGCCCACTCCGCCTATAGATTTGTAGCCCGAATATATCCGCAGGGGACTGTATTTGGCTTCTTTTCCCTCATACATCGCGAAACAGGCGAAGCCGAGAGTAATTGGTAAAACGCAGGGAAATTCTAGAGGAGAGAGACCTTCGTGATGAGGCAAAGGAACAGAGATGCGACGCAGCCCCGTGATAGGGTACGCGGTACGGGGGTGCGAGGTACAGTGGGGCTCTGGGGAGGGGGGTGCGAGGTACAGTGAGGCTCTGGGGAGGGGGGTGCGAGGTACAGTGAGGCTCTGGGGAGGGGGGAGGGGGGTTGACGGCGAAGTGTGAATGAATATGGTGATTAGGTGGACGACGGGGAAGCTGGCGAGGGATCGGATCATGCTCTTGATGATGACGCTGATGTCATCACGGGCAAAGAGCGGAAATGCAAGGGCGACGGAATTAGATGCTGATGAAGTCGGCTCCGTGCAGTTTTTACGAGTAGATAATGCGCGCAAGTACATATGTAGCGCAGAGGAG
>NW_028234403.1:1068037-1070537 GCF_977035675.1 Penaeus japonicus | reverse complement strand
TAGGTAAATATGAGACTTTAGGAAGATAAGAAAAAGAGAGGAAAACTATGTGCAAGTAAAGTAAGAGTCGACAGATAATTAAAATAGCAAAATTGCAAAACTCTAGATTAACAGAAATTTGATTCCTATGTACCGGCAGGGAAATTTTTGTGTTTGTTTTGTAGATCGTAATAATATCTAAGTTCAAGAAACTTTCATTCTGCCAACGTCCCCTATTGGCCCATGGGGTTCGGTTCGTGTCCATCTTGAATTGATGTCCACTAAGTATTCAGTGGTAAGACTCGTACTCAAGTCCCTAAAGACAAGGTCAAGTTAACACTGCTCGCAAACTTCCACAAGAATCCCAAAGGTCAAGCAATATATGAGGCTGGCTGACGATTTTTTTCTTCTTCTTCTTATAAATCGTTATTTATTTTGAACCGATGCTTATTAAACAGCAAGAAACAACAAGAAACATTCAAAAAGAGCTTAGAAATGATCTCAGCATCAATATAATTTCCCCATACAATCAGCTGTGCGATGAGTAGAAACTGAAGTTGAAAGTGTAAGAACAGCTGGGAGGGAGTACCTGTTACGTCACCTTCCGCAGGTTACATGACAAGGCAAGGGAAGGGTGAAGCCAGAGCGAGGATCTCGGGATTCTGTCTAGTCTCGTGGGCCGATGCTGCGTCCTTCTCTCGATGACCTTTTGGCTGGTGTTGTCGTCAGTGATGAGGACGAGGAAAAGGAGGTCGAGAGTGATGATGATGAGGGAGATGATGTCGAGAGTGATGATGATTAGGGAGAGGAAGACAAAAGTGATGATGCTGAGGGAGAGGAAGTCGAAAGTGATGATGCTGAGGGAGATGAAGTCGAGGGTGATGACGGAGGGAGATGAAGACGAAAGTGATGATGCTGAGGTAGAAGAAGACGAATGTGATGACGGAGGGAGATGAAGACGAAAGTGATGACGGAGGGAGAGGAAGTCGAAAGTAATGATGCTGAGGGAGATGAAGTCGAGGGTGATGACGGAGGGAGATGAAGACGAAAGTGATGATGCTGAGGTAGAAGAAGACGAATGTGATGACGGAGGGAGATGAAGACGAAAGTGATGACGGAGGGAGAGGAAGTCGAAAGTAATGATGCTGAGGGAGATGAAGTCGAGGGTGATGACGGAGGGAGATGAAGACGAAAGTGATGATGCTGAGGTAGAAGAAGACGAATGTGATGACGGAGGGAGATGAAGACGAAAGTGATGACGGAGGGAGAGGAAGTCGAAAGTAATGATGCTGAGGGAGATGAAGTCGAGGGTGATGACGGAGGGAGATGAAGACGAAAGTGATGACGGAGGGAGAGGAAGTCGAAATTAATGATGCTGAGGGAGATGAAGTCAAGATAGATGATAATGATAATTAAATGGAGTGTTCCGATAACCTTTTGGTTGCAGATAGCTAGTCTAATCATTTGTCAGGATGATTGCCCTACACTTAATAGCCTTGCAATTGTTTGGACTGAATGCCCTTGTTTTATATGGCTGGGAAAGGACACTAATGTGAAACTAAATAGCAAAGGGAATATTGGTATAAACTTGTGCTTTGCTATTGTTAGTTTTTCTTTTTTTTATTAATAAAGAGTGTTTATACCACTCTTTATTATATAATGGTCTTTCCATTAAAAAACGGGAGTCTTTCTATGTTTTCTGTTTCAGTAATAATTAATTCGTTGGTTGATTATGGAAACATGGAAAAGGCTTTACTGGACATAATCAGGGTCTTAAGGGAACAATAAAAAAAAAAAAAATGCCACGACGAAACATGGAAACCCAAGCCTTTTACGAGCATAAAAAAAAGTAATGCCCCCCCCCAAAAAAAAAGTAAAAAAACAACAACAAAAAACAACAACAACAAACAAACAAAAAACAGGCAATCCTACACCTCTTCGTATTATTATTTCTTCATTAATAAAACCTTACGCATAGAGTGTTCACAAGATCAACACACGGAGTCTCACGGTACTTAACGCGGTAGAAGCGAGCCGAAGAGACGAATCAACATGAAATCAACCAACCGAACAGGAAACTGCGGCGGGATGTATGCGCTCAATCATTCTCCTCTTTGTCAAAAGGGAGTCAGCTGTGAGGGGAGAATGCCATCTCTCGCTGGGCCCTCTTTCTTGGTGCTCTCCCCTCGCCGGGTTTGTTCTGTCGCTCGCGTTTGTTTGGCTAGTCTTAAGGTGTCTAATTACCGGTAGTGATGATCATACCTTTTGCTGAGATGGGAGGAGAGATGTGGGGGTGGGGGTGGGGGTGGGGTGGAGAGGAGGAGGTGGAAAGGGGAACGGATAGGAGGACGTAGAGAGGAAATAGAGAGATAGAGAGATAGAGAGAGAGAGAGAAAGAGAGAGAGAGAGAGAGAGAGAGAGAGAGAGAGAGAGAGAGAGAGAGAGAGAGAGAGAAAGAGCGAGAAAACCGAGAGAGAAACAAAAGAAGAAGAACAGAGAGAGGGAGGGAGAAGTAGAAACA
>NW_028234403.1:1055537-1058037 GCF_977035675.1 Penaeus japonicus | reverse complement strand
AATTGATAATGGTAATGATAATAACGATGAAAGTGATGAAAATAAAAATGATGATATCAATAACAATAAAAAAGAATAACGATAATGATAATAACAATAATAATAGTAATAATAATGATAATGATAATAATAATGATAATAATAGTAATAATAATAAAAATAATAATGATAATAATAACAAATAATGATAGTAATGAAATAGATCAAAATTATGATAATAACAAAAATTATGACAAACAATTAATATATAAACAATAAAACTAATGATAATAATAATAAAATGATAAAACTAGTAATAATAATAATAATAATAATAATAATAATAATGATTATCACCATGACTATTACAATCATTGTTATTATTACTAGTAGTATTTTTGCCATCGTTATTGCTATCCTTCTTATCAATATTTTTATTAATCATGATTATCACCATATCAATATCATTATCATTACTCTCATCATCCTTATTTTCATTGTCATTATCATTAGTATTATCGTTATTACTATCACTATTATCATCTCTATGATAATAATAATAACAGTGATTATCATTATCATTATTATTTTGTATTATCAATCATATTGCTATTCCTTATTATCATATTATTATCATCACTTTATCATTATTCATATTATTATCATCATCAACATTGTTGTTATCATGATCATTCTTATCATCCTTCTATTACCATTATTACCTTAAGTATTATCATTGTTCGAATTATCACTATCATAATCATTATTGGTATTTGTATTAGTATTGTTATTATTATTATTATTATTATTATTATTATTATAATGATGATGATGATGATTATCATTATTATTATTATTGCCATAAGTGTCATTTTTATTATAACTATTATAATTTTTGTCTTTATTCCTATAATTACTTTAATACTGTTATTGCTACGTTTACTATAATCATCATGAATATCATTATTGCAATCATTATCACTGCTTTTACAACATAGTCTTATTGGCACTATCATTATCATTACACTATTATCGTCATCACTATTATTACTATCATTATCATTATTGCTATTATCATCAGCAACATCTTTAGCATAATCTTTATGATTGTCAATTTGTTATCATTGATAATATTATAATTATTTCTATTATTGTTATCATAATCATTTCTACTGTCGTTGCTATCATTATTATCATTATCATCATTATTATCAATATCATTGACTTTATCATTATCAATATCAGCATTCTCTGTTATTGTTAACATTGTTATTAGGACTTTAACATATCACAATACCGACAGGTAGCAAACAAAACAAACAAACAAAAAGCACACTAGTCCTCCGGAGATCCATAAACTGAAGGCAAAATTCTTTCTGCTACCGGGGGCATAGGATGGGTCTGATTCCAGTGTGACGCTAAAGTTTGTGCATGTGCTTGAGAGCAGAAAGGCGAGATGCATTTCAACTTCAAAAATACAAGCCACTCAAAGTCTTCAAGAAAACCGACCGCATTTATATGGATACGAGAGTGCATATTCCCAGACGCAAGCACACGCAGAGAACTTTTAAGCACACACAGGCACAAACACACACACACACACACACACGCACAAGGACACACAAACACGCACACACACACATACACACAAACACACACACACACACACACACATACACACATACACACAAACACACGCACAAACAAGCACACACATATGTACTCAGAGAATATTAATGTATATCCTAATTTCCTAGACTTATGTAAAACATGTAAGCGCAAACGTCACACGCACAAACACATATGTTGTGTATTTCCACTTTTACACAAACCAATATACACGTTACAAGAAAAGGCTCACACACACACATGTTAACATGACCTACCATATTCCTGGTATACTAACCAATACAGCAAGATATGGAGCCCACGCACTGAATCAATATTCAGCCGGCAGTGCCGACAATGCTATCGAAAAAAAATCTCGTTAAACCCGAGAGTAAGTTTGTGATTCGGTAATTCTATTAACGCTAATCACGGTGCGGGGAAGTTGTAAAAAAATATCCCTCTTACCCCGTTCATATACAATTTGATATCCCTGTCTGTGATAAAAATAAGAGGACATCCTTCATCTGGAAACTCCATAAAAGATCTCAGTTATTGCCGTTCTGAGTGTTTTCGAAACTGGAAAATGACGTCAGAGCTCGAATAGTTCCAAACCGAGGACAGCTGAGATATCCCATCGAGATTTTAAATGCAATTTACATCCGTAACAGGGTGGAAGGCTTCATTTCCTCCTCTCTTCGACTCTCTATATATCCCTTTCCTTGTCGCTCATCAAGGCAGCTCGTACTGTGGATAGCGAATTACTATCTGTGAAGACAATTTGACTTTTCGAAATGAATCTTCGAAGCCTCGTACTGACCTGCTTCATTCTTCGCTGGGGAATCAGCGCTTCAGCGGCTCGACGTATGCAAGGTAAGTGTTGTGCGTTTTTCCCTTCCTTTTTTCTTTCTTTTTC
>NW_028234403.1:1050537-1053037 GCF_977035675.1 Penaeus japonicus | reverse complement strand
ATGTATTAAACCCATGCTATCCACACAGACTGTATGGTAATTAACTCCTTGGTATAGTATCGCAGTTCTACTTCAGGTGAAGCAAATCCAACCCATGTTTACGGCGCAATCGAGAATAAAGGTTATCGCATCCCGTTTATCATTACAAACGAGTGTGTTTTATGTCCGAGACACAAGGCCCGGACATAGTTTTCGTGGTCGGTGTGGTATGTTTTGTGTCCCGTAAAATATGACATTATATTTCTACGGAATCTAGCCCGTTTACATCGTAAATGGACATAGTAAACATGTATCTTTCACTGATTTATATATAGTCAGGGTAACACTCATCACAGTGAAGGTCTGTTTGTGACTGGTTTACCGGTGTATAGGAGATTTTCTCATTCTTTTTCATTTCAATGTTCATCATCGTGAATGTATCTTACTGGGTTTGGAAGCATTTACTTGACTGATATGATATAATTACAACTACACTGAATGACGTTAGATATATCTTTACAAAACCTATTGCATCGAAAAAGCCGAAAAAAACGTACCTTGGTAAAAAGATATTTCACCATAAAATTAAGATCTCGTCTCAGCCATTTATTTCATTCTATACTTTATTTTCCAGGCAGGGGAGAATATGATAATACCATGGAAAATGTTACTTAAAAAAAGCCAAACACATTTAAACAGCGCCGTGTCTTTACGAATTCCGTAGGATTCACGTGAGATCACGTCTTAACGATATATTTTCTTCTTCCGGAATACTGTGTCTGCCAAAGATTTCTTCATTCAGAACCTACGCTGCACTTGTATAGAAACATCAATCTTGCACGAAAATCTTGGACGTGAAAATGTCAGGGAGATTACGGATTAACCGCGAGATGCCGTGCGTGGGGGAAGTATTGCTGGGTGCGTTCGTACATAATCCCGTCCTTACACTCGTATATATATATATGCGTGTGAGTGTGTACTTTTGAATTGTATATTTAATAAAAGTGTGGGACTCTGGCTTTGAAAGATGTTTAAAATCTTCAGTATATTCTGTTCACAGTAGGAAAAAATTATTAATTTAAATCTGTAGAAATTGTTTAGGTATACGACTAATTAAATGTGGCTTCCAATTTCCGTAGATTTAAAACACATTCGTTTTTATCGTAGGTATAGATTAGAAAAAAAAAGAAAAAATGGTGGTATTTCTTTAACTTTTTAAAATACACAAATATATATTGCTATTTCCTGGATTAGACGGATAAAACGGACACTTTCTATTTAGATGTATGAAAAAAATATTAAATGTAACACACGTGATATGTGCATATTTACGAAATCAAAATACATATCGGTCATTTGATTCCGCTGGGAGGAAATTGGTCTGGCGAAACTGGAATAGAGAGGGAGGGGAAGAGAAGAAGAAAGGAGAGAAGAGAAGAAGCCAGAAGTAAGGGGGGGAGTAGAGGAAGGGAAGGAGAGAGGGGAAGGGGGTAGAGGATTGGTGAGAGGAGGGAGGTAGGGGATGGGGGAGAGGAGGGAAAAAAAGAGAGGGGTAGAGGAGGGTGGAAAGGGAGGGGGTAGAGGAGGTAGGAAGGGGAAGGGGGTGAGGTTGAAGGAAACAAGAGGAAGGGGAGGGAGAAGAGGGAAGGAGAGGAGGGAGGAAAGGGAGGAGAGAGGTGTGAGGAGGAGATAGGAGAAGGGAGGAAGAGGTACGGGAAGAAGAGATGGGGAATAATCATGAGGGAACAACGTAGGTATTTTGTCTCTTCATGCTAATGATTAATACCAACCGTGATTTTCAGTTATTGCGTTTGTGTGCCACCAAAGGAAGATTTAGCGAGAGATCTTTTAATTATGATGTTTTAAAGCTAAAAAATCTTGTTCTGATCACTTGCCATCATATATTTGCTACACATTTACTGCATTATTGCTCTTTTTGTTTATTTCAGTATTTATGTAATACTGAACAAGTGAGAAATGGTTACAGATATCGAGGTATATACATCAATTTGGAATGGCATCTTCTTTTGTGTTTCTTGATAGAATTTAATTATCACATTCCACTGCTCCCTTTTCTCCTCGAGCCACCACCACCGTTCAAAACTCACAGTCGCTATGACAAAGGATTCTTAATATAAATACCCCTCCCACACACACAAACACACGTACACAAATACAGTCACGAATACACACACATGCAAATACACAAGCACACACCTATACACACACACACACATACATACACACACACACACACACACACACAAACATTAGCCATATCAATTGATAAATGCTTTTGAACAAAAATCTACGACTAAACTTTGAGCCCTTCCCCTTCCTTTGCTCAGCGTTCTCTCAGAAGTATCAAAACATTCAGCTTTGTGAAACGCTCTTCCCTGTTTCTGTAACAATAAAGTAAAAGCTCAAGTAAACTCCTTAAAGATAAAATAAATAGCGCCAAACTTTGGAAGGACGTGTTTGTTCAGCTACCAAAGGGGGCAATTCACTTAGTTCCCACAAC
>NW_028234403.1:1015537-1018037 GCF_977035675.1 Penaeus japonicus | reverse complement strand
ACCAACAATCATCATAAAGTTGTGGTCTTGGCCTAACGCTGGCCATTAGAGAGGCGGAAGCTGCGAGGGAAGCGCCACAATAACGCAATACCTCTTGTGTTTATTCCGAGAACGTTGGTGCTTAAGGTAACTTTACAACGAAATTGTCGCATTTCATTATAGCGATGGTGGCAGTGAAAGAAAACGGCGCTGAAATAGTCGTCGCTAGATACGTAATCATAATAACAAATTAGAGAAAAGTTTTTTTTTAATATAGATATATTGTAAGTAATATGTACGCACACACACACACACACACACACACACACACACACACACACATACACACCTAGTAATGGTAACACGATTTGATGAAAATAAAGGCGCAATTTTTTTTTAATGAAAATGAGGATATAATTCTACTTGAATCAGCAATAACAATATCCTGGATGGTTGTCATGACGGCAATCATGATGATGATTATACACTTGATGGCGATACTTATGCCAACAGTGTTAAGTGAAAATGAAATGTAATAGTGATCAGAGTGATAATGATAATGATACAGAAGTCATGATACTGATGATAAGGATTGTAAAAGCAAAAATGATAATGATATTATTGCTGATGATTGAAATGTTGATGCTAATGATAATGATATCAGTAATGGTAATGGTTGGAATAATGATGAAGAAGATATGATGATATTGATCATGAAATTACGATAACGAATATAATGGTAGTCATGTCCATGCAAATAATGTTGGCAATAATTATGATAATGAACATGCTAATAATGATTATGTAAACGAAATAATGAGGCTAATAGTGATAATGACAATAATACTGATAATAATGATACTTTTGATAATGATAATAGTAATGTTAAAAATGATAATAATAATCATAGAAAAAAATAATTAATAACAATATCACACACACACAGACGCACGTGTATGTATGCACATGGGTATTCTATTTGTACTGAATATCTTACAAAATCTAACATGAATTTCCATAACATAACATTCCATGGCATTATTCTTCTCATTCATTCTTTATATTAAAAAATAATAATCACAATATACATACTTACTTCAGTCCAAAAAACACACACACGAATGACAGAAGTTCCCATTGTTAAACTCGAATGACTTTTAATTAATTGAAAATGCTGAAGTGATTTGCACGATAGATGAATTATTCACGAGTACGGACACTTCCAGTTTGCACTTAACCAGATACTACTGTAGTGACAAGAGGACACTGTTATGTCACGAGTTTTAACCAATTTGTTTTTGGAATGGTATTGAATATACGAGTTCAAGTGTGCGGTTGTGTGTGCGCATCGATGTGTGTGTGTTCGTGTATACACACTGACATGCAGACACACGAGGTAGATAGATAGATAGAGAGTGAGTGAGGGTGGGAGTGAGTGAGTGAGGGAGTGAGGGAGTGAGTGAGTGATTGAGTGAGTGAGTGAGTGAGGGAGTGAGGGAGTGAGGGAGTGAGTGAGTGAGTGAATGAGTGAGTGAGTGAGTGAGGGAGTGAGGGAGTGAGGGAGTGAGTGAGTGAGTGAGTGAGTGAGGGAGTGAGGGAGTGAGTGAGTGAGTGAGTGAGTGAGTGAGGGAGGGAGGGAGTGAGTGAGTGAGTGAGGGAGTGAGGGAGTGAGGGAGTGAGTGAGTGAGTGAATGAGTGAGGGAGTGAGGGAGTGAGGGAGTGAGTGAGTGAGTGAGTGATTGAGTGAGGGAGGGAGGGAGTGAGTGAGCGAGTGAGTTAGATAGAGATAGAGATAGAGACAGAGATAGAGATAGATAGATAGATAGATAGAGAGAGAGAGAGAGAGAAAGAGAAAGAGAGAAAGAAAACTGAACCTTATCAATGCTCCCCCTTCGACCCGTCCCCTCTTCTACTATAACTAATATTCATTTGATACTTGCAATTAAAACAGTTATTTCGAAAAGCATAATGGCTAAATAAATCCAAAGCTATTTTTGCGCAGAATCCACCATTAACTGAATAACACGGTTCATTTATATATAATCAATTATAAGTCCATTTCCTGTATTATAGAAGCTGTCACGCTTTTATCCTCTGAACTTCTTTTCCCATCGAGTGATAAAGAGAAGGGAAAAAAAAACATAAATTGTACACTTTACTGTGTATGCGATGATAGTGGTGATGATAATGATGGTGATGATAGTGACAATAATAATGGCAATTACAGTATTGATGATAATGATAATAGTGAGAAAAAATATAGCAATTATGATGAATCATAACGATGATAACGACAGCAATAATAACAACAGCAACAACAATTATAATGATAATAATAATGTTGGCAATAATCTTTATTATAACAATAACAGTCATAATCTTAATAATGATGATGATGATAACCCTAATAAAGGAATTATCAATAGTGATACTTAATACACGGACACAGACACTCACGCACACACACATACATATCTATCTATCTATCTATCTATCTATCTATATATATATGAATATATAT
>NW_028234403.1:977244-979744 GCF_977035675.1 Penaeus japonicus | reverse complement strand
CCATTACTGGTACCACTATTACCATTACTACTACTATCAATACTGTTATCACTATTATCATCAAAGTCAATATCAATTTTGTCACCATCATTACTACTAATGAATTTCATCTCTGTTACTCTCATTATCTATATCATTATTATTACTATCATATCCATTGTCATGATTACTATTGTCACCATTAGATCATCATTACATCAATATTTCTACTACATTTTTGTTATTAATTTCACCGTTTGAAATTATGGCAAAGACCGATGTCGATTATGAGTTGATATATTTCACGGAACATTAACCACCAAAATTACCATAATATCTAACGATATTGCGACACATGACAATCGCTTCATTTTTATTTTTTTATTTCTATTTTGTTACTTTTCACTTGATATAACAGAAAAGATTATCAACAACGTGGCACTATTATTACCATTGTTAGTTTTGTTACCATTATAATCATTCGTCATTGTTATTATTTTAAAGTCATTATAGGTTTTATCCATAATTTCATTGTCATCACTCTTGATAATTATCGTACTATTTTTTTTTATTAGTATGATGTTGGATATCATTATACTGTTGTTGTTAGGATGATCGAGATGAAAAAGGATCTTGTACTTATTGTAGTAATACTCATAACGATTATATTGCCTAAAATAATTATTATGGCAATAATATCATCTACCACGACTACTATTATTGCCATCGTTATGAACGTTATCACTTTTGTCGTTATCACTAGCATTTCTGGTTTATTTATTGTCATCTGTCACTTTCATCATTATTATTTTATCTCTTATCTTTGCACATCGTTAGGGAGAGAGAGAGACATGACTGCAACAATGAATCACGCCTTAATTGCGAGACTCATTTTTCTTTTTATTTCTCGACCTTTTCCGGGAAGGAAAAAACTGTAATACAATTTCATCGCGCGATGGCCGAAAAGACAGGCACTTTTGACTCCTTCGAGAACTGCAATACCGGTACAATTTAGTAGGAAAGAGAGACACACACACAAAGGCAGAAGTCATATTCTTTCGACAGTTAAACCAGAAAGACAGTCAAATCTTCCTCCTTGAATAGTTACAATTCCATCACGGTTTAACCGGAAAGAACAGTCACAATTTTACCTCCGATACTACCTCGTCACAGGTTGATTGGAGAGAGAGTCAAAAGTGACTTGTCTGTCAGCTACAATATCTTCCCAGTCGGATGGACACTCAAATTTGGCTCCTCCTTCGACAGGCACTGTATAATCATTGTCTAACCGAAAAGACATTGAAATTCAACGTCTTCAACAACCACAATATCGTCTTGGTATAGCCAGAGAGATTTTCCAGCAAGACAGACTAATCTGGCTTCTTTAACAAGCTAGAAATGAGAAAGAAAGAAAGAAAGAAAGAAAGAAGAAGAAGAAAAAAAAGAAGAAGATAAAAGAAAGAAAGAAACAGGGCATGGTTTGTGCAATAAGGAATCGTAGCTATTCCTTGGGAAGTGGCGAGGAAGACACACATATTCGAGGACGACAAGAGCACAGGTGAAGTGATTAATGATGCTGGGTTGGATTCAGGGCGCGGGGCAAATCAAAGATGGGGAGGAGGGAGGGGTGAGGATTAAGGGGTGGGGGTGGGGGTGGGTAACGGGGAAAAGACGACAGGTTAATAGAGCGAGGAGGGGAGGTTGATGGGGGAAAGAGACAGGAAGATCGAGAGAGTAGGAGTAAGTGAAGAAGACAACATAGATGGGAAAAAAGAGGGAATGGGAGAGGGAATGAGATAGATAGATAGATAAATAGATAGATAAATAGATAGATAGATAAATAAATAGATAGATATATAGATAGATAGACGGATAGAAAGAGAGAGAAAGAAAAGAGGAAGAGACTGACCGACATACAAAACAAGAGAGCAAACATTACCCATAAAGATCGACCAAAACAATAAACACAGGACTGTCAAGCAAAAAAGGAAAGCCGTCCCACAAACCTTAGGAGACAAGGACTCACCCACGCTCCTCGCACTCTTCTAAAACATTCCAAGGACCCGACGAAAGAAACAGCGCCAAGGACACCCCGACAAGGAGGAAGGACGTAAACAAAGACCAGGAGACGTGGGAGACGCGGAGACCCTGCGGAGACGAGGCAGGTAGCGCAAAAAAAAAAAAAAAAAAAAAAAAAAAAAAAAAAAAAAAAAAAAAAAGGTAGCGGGAGTTCTAAACCTCTCAGCCTTAACAATGGACAGGAAATTGAAATGACCCCAACCCTGGCTTCCTTTGAGTCGGGGATTTGGAATCTGTCTAAGTAACTTGTCCAGACGTCCGCCAATTGGGCTGAGCTAAAAAGTTAGTGTGAAGGGTGGCGGAAGAGTGACGCCTCCTCACCTCCTCACCCCCCTCCCCCCCCTCCTCGCACCTCCTCCCCTCCCTCCCCCCCCTCCTCTCACTTCCTCTCACCCCTACTCCCCCGAGAGAGGTCAGTGAGGGTGAAGATTTATTCGCAACC
>NW_028234403.1:954744-964744 GCF_977035675.1 Penaeus japonicus | reverse complement strand
AGAGAGAGAGAGAGAGAAAGAGAGAAAGAGAGAAAGAGAGAGAGAGAGAGAGAGAGAGAGAGAGAGCGAGCGAGCGAGAGAAAGAGAGAGAGAGAGAGAGAGAACCGTTAGATTAGGTTTTACGTTTTCATTTACGAGGCTCCCAAAGAGCGATAGCAATAAGGCGTCTTTGGCCGATGCATGCATCTACTTATGCATCTGAATACGACTGCAGATGTGGCAGACTCAAAGAAGTAAAAAGATAATAGCAGAAAAAAAAAAAATCTATCCGGCATTATGACGGGCCAATAAACCCGCACAGACCCGTACTATCACCCAAATCTTCACAGATCTTCGCATCTTTATAGGAGATGGAGAGTGAGCGTAAGTGAAACCATTCGAAGAAGCTCCAACAGCAGTGGAAATTGGCAATGTTCCAGAGGCTGTTATTGGGCCCGGGAGTGTGATCAAAGGGGGTGGTGCCTCGCCTCCAGGGCAGCCCTCTCTCGCCCTCGGTACACCTCCGTGCGATATGGGGGGAACACCTGCTCATTACAAGCGAAGGATCTCCCTCTGTGAAGTAGACTTGCACGGTGAGGGATGCTGAAGGTAATTAATTATAGCGGCACGTAGAACAATGGGGATTCTGCCGAGGGTGGGTTGGCTGGGTTAACTTTCCTCGGTTCGAGTTCTGATGAAGGAAGACAAGGACTTTTGCGTGCGTTTCGCTCTTTCTCCCCACTTTTTTTTTTATCTTTGTGCCTCAAAATTGGAAGTTTGTTTTAGATATTTGTATTAGCAGGAAATGAAAGGATAAGTCAGTCCTTCCCCCTAAAAAAAATGAAAAGAAAATCAAACGCTGAAATCCGTTGATTATTTGGCAGTCGACAGGACACAAGTAACACAAATAAGGAGAAAAAAACAAAATTGCTCTTGATAAACAAATAATTTTCCCCTGATGAGAAATGTAAAGAATAACGTTTCTAACACAGGGAAACTAATTTATTTGAAGAAAATTAGATTAGAAATTAATCAGATAAAGTAATGTTGATTACGAAAGAGAAAGCAACGTAATATTACATTCGCATGACAAACACAAGAATTTTGATAAATTGCAGGTAATTAATCACTATATTTATTTTAATAAAAGAGCAAGCCTAAGCTATGCCACCCCTCATTTTTTTTTCCAATGCATACTGCAACGACGCGGCACAGTATAATGGATTTGCGAAAAATATAAAATCCCAATCTGGCACAATATGCATTCTTGCGATTATAAGCCTACCATTTTGGGTCATCTGTGCCGAGTTTTATGCAAGTCCAATTTCAAGTTGCTTTTGTAATTTCGGAATTTGAAATCCATCTATTTTTTTCCCTTGAGCACTAATCATTTTCAGAAATATGTAATGCGCGAGTAAAATTACCTCAAAATTTTACTAATTTCGAATGCGTCGCCTCACGCATGCTAACTTTACGATTTCTCTATATGATTTGTAACAGGCTGGACTAGCGTGTGATATAAACCAAAGATAGATGCTCGCACAGTCATGGTACCAAATGATTAAGGTCAAAGTTGCTGTTTCTTCATAATAATAAAGACCACTGTCATTAGAATTATAGCTTTAACATCATCATCGTTACCATCATTCTTATCCTCATCATTATCATTATCATCATTATCCTTATTCTTCTCCTCTTCCTCCTCCTCATCATCATCATCATGAATCATCAGCATCACCTTCTACTCCTCTTACTATAATTTCTACTTTTTAGAAGCTCTTATAAAGAAATGGCCCGAATCCTTTCATTATAGCCATGCGTGGATCACCATGCATTACTTGAGAACATGCCAGCAACATTATCCTCCACGCTGTATACACCCTTTGAGCCGCGGTCTTAGACGCCTCTCCGCGACCGCCAGTTCGTATTCCATTCCACAGAGAGACTATTGTAAGGCTTGATGACCTGGTTCCTCTCAGGCACAGTCGAGCAGATCGGCAACACCTCCTACAAGTAGCTGTATAGCTTACGAGTTCCCAGCCTGGTGCTCGCGAGCACCGCTGTGCTCTCTGGTGTCTGGCAATACTCTTTCTAAGTGGTTGAAATCGTGCTCGCAGGCAATATCGGTTTAAAGGAATTCATAAGCTCTTAGTGTATGTATATATATATATATATATATATATATATATATATATATATATATATATATGCACACACACACACATATATACATATACATATATATACAAATATATTATATATATACATATATACATATATATACATACATACATATATATATATATATATATATATATATATATATATATATATATATGTATGTATATAGATATATACACAAATATATATATATGTATATATATGTATATATACATAAATATATATATATATATATATATATATATATATATATATATGTATGTATATAGATATATACACAAATATATATATATGTATATATATGTATATATATACATAAATATATATATATATATATATATATATATATATATATATATATATATATGTATATATATATATGAATATGTCTATATGTCTATATATATTTATAAACATACACACACGAATTGTTTGTTAACCTTTGATATGGTGGACACTGCTGTCGTTGTCGTTGCTGATGTTACTTCTACTCCTATCACCATCACTACTAATGTTACTACTGCATTATCACCATGACTATTGCTATCATTGTTACCATCACCAATACTATTACTACCACTATTACAGTTAATATTACTATTACGCTACCATTGCTACAGGTGTTATAGCGAGCATGATAATGATAAGTATTATGGATAACATTAATAGGATTAACTGTGGTTATGGCAGTAATGATAACGATAAAATCCTAGCAGCGGCTACAACTAATGTCCCTATCCTAACCTTCCAAACCTACTCTCACTTATCCTAATCAAACTTAACCTATCTTACCTAGCCTTGCCTAACCGTCCTTAGCCTAAGCCAAGGTTAGTTAGGTTAATATACATATCCTAGAGATCGTAAGTTATCTTCTACAACCCCTTTAACGGATATGCCGTAGGGTTAACGAAGCCTAAAATGTGTTACCCGCTTCATCAGTACTTAAATTACTAAATTACTACAAGTAATACCATCTCTACTTCTACTATTATCCCTATTGCTACTACTATTGGTAATTATAAGGATGATGAGAATGATCGAACCACAGACACTTACGGGGAACCACATACACTTACAAGAAGCCACTGACACTTACATAAAACTACGCACATTTATAGGAACCCATAGGTACTTATATGGAACTACACGTACTGACAAGCAACCACAGGCACTTACGGGAAACCATGCACCGTTTTCATGGCTCCACACGCACGTCCACTTGACCTATTACTTAATACATTGCGTGTCGCCTCAGCTAGACCATTTAGAATGACGTCAGAAGTGCAGTGCCGAATTTGCAGAGACCAATTATCCGAGCGCTAACTGCCCATAGATCATTCTAACGAGACAAGCTAGTATATCAAAACTTGAACCACTCTCCGCCCACTGTCAACTAACGCTTGACCCCCCCACCCCCCCACCCATCCCCACCCTCACCCTGCCTTACAACACTCATTTTCAAAATCGTTAACACATGAGGCGACTGTACCTCTCACCCCGTTCCTCTGGGTACCTTTCGGGATTCTTTACTTTAAGCTTAAGACTTGCTCCGTATCTGCTTTGGGTTCGTATCTCAAGTGTCCATTCGATTCATCCCATTCAAATTGGATTGGACTTATTATCCAGGTCGAACATCTTACTTTGTCTCCTTTCTCACGTCTGCATGACAAAAGCATGACATCTGGACTATTTCTCACTAACGGTCAGCTCTTGAACTCACCTTGAGACAACGCATGGCTACTCGCGACCCTTCCCTAACCGCTGACAAGTGCCAATTGCGTGTCGTTTCCCTCTATTTGCCAAGAATAGACTTTTAACCTTCCTTTCACTTAGCGCCATTTGGTCTGTCCATTTGGCGTTTTGCATTTGTTTCTTGTCGTCTTTATTCGTTCCGAGTGTTATGCCGATGTCCCAATAAAACTAGAGGCACACACGTCTTTACACTCACCGCATGTTAATTACCTTCCAGGCTTAATTGCCCTCGTTACAAATTCGACTGTATTTCGATCCACATCGTCGCTGGAAGCCCCTCTCCTCATTATCCTCTTTCTTCTCTTCTTCTTCCTTCTTCTTCATCTTCGTCGTCTTCTTTCCTGCTTCCCCTTTCTTCCCTTCCCTAATTTCTCCTCCTCATCACCCGCATCCCTCCCTCTCCTACCCTCTCATCACCTCTTCCGTATGGAGAGTTAGTAAGAATTATGGACAATTTAGGAGAATCTTGGCGAACCTGCGAGTTAGCTGCCTGGGTACGACGTGCAATCTGTGATGGGATGTCTTCAATAAACTATGTGCTTTTCTTCTTCTTTTCCGCCTTATGTGATTCGATTGATCTATTGCCTCTCCTAGATCAGCTAAATCACCAAGGGCTGATGTTGATTAGCGTAAACACGAAAGTCTAGATTGGGAAACAAGCAAAAGGACGAAGAGGCAGAAAAAAACAAACAAACACAAGCTCATGAATTGCTGTGTACGCCCCCAGTGTATGTATGTGTTTATGCTGACGGTCATATTTTTCTGGCTATATATCTACCTTCTTCTCTGTCTATCTATCTATGTGTTTATTTGTTTCTGTGTATATTTTCTTTGTTTACTTTTTGATGTGCTGATTTACTTCTTGTTTCCTCTTCATATTCGTCTTTTTAATAATCACCCATTTCCTCTTCAAAATGCGTTCCCTCTGATTTCTCATATCTTTTAATTCGCTCTTCTCTCCCTTCTCTTTCTCTCATTCTACGTCGCTTTCCTTTCTTGTTCCCCTTTCTTTCTTCTTTTTTTTTCTTTTATCTCTCTCACCCTTCTTTATCCACTCGTCTTTCGAGCGCGTCTGTATTCTTTGACTTTCCATCTCCCTCTTTTATTTTCTTCCCCCGTTCCCTCATTCGCCGCAAGTACTGTCCGCAGCTGGCTCGTTTTTATCTTTTATTTTTTTTTATATATATCTATATATTTTTTGAGTCTGCGCATGCATATGATCTGCACATTCTCCGCACCAACATGCATATAAATACACGTTTTACTTACTGACGCAGAAATGAAATGAAAAAGAAACTTAATGAATTTTGCCCTAAAACATCCCCCCGCATATAGCCTGCTTCCGGTTACTTACATCTAAAAAGGTATTAAAAATTTAATTAATCTGGATAAAAGAACTATGCGACTGTCGTCTGCACACTTGGCAGAGTGAATGAAACGCTTTGACGAAATTGAATGAAAAATGACATTGCCAATAAAAGGGAGAGAAAGATAAAATACAAGGATAAGTATAATAAATCATAGAATCAAATTCACATTGTCTTAGAAGATTCTTTCGGCCCATTTCCTCCTAATAAGAAAAGAAAACAAGAATCAAATTCACATTATCTTAGAATCATTCATCCCATTTCTTCCCAATAATAATAATAAAAAAATCACGTTATCTTACAAGAATCATTCATCCCATTTCCTCCTAAAAAAAAAAAAAAAAAAAAAAAAAATCTTACGAGAATTATTCATCCCATTTCCTCAAAAAAGAAAAAAAAAAGAAAAGAAAATCACGTGATCTTACAACAATCATTCATCCCATTTCCTCCTAATATGAAAAGAAATCTTACAAAGAATCATTCATCCCATATCAATCTAACAAGAAAACAAAAACAAAAAACAAACAAACAAGAAACAAATATTCACATCATCTTACAATAATCATACATCCCATATCCGCCTAACTAGAAAAAAATAAATAGATAAAAAAAATCACATTATCTTAGAAAGAACATTCACCAGCACATTCCCTCCAATTTTTCCTTCCTTTCCTAATGACCAACAAGATGCCGGACACGTTTAAGAAATTCAATTGTCGTGCGCAATTTTTTTTTCTTCTTCCTTTCTCTAACCATCTATCCGTGGAAAGGGGTTTGGCAGGGGCGTGGCATCCAGAGTCTCAGGCAGTCCTTTGAATACAAAACGATCTTGAGAAATGAGTCTACAGGACAGGGGCGGAGGGAGAGCAAGATGCAAGATACAACTTTCCTCTCTCACTCTTCCGTGCCGGGTCATGCAAAGCTCATCGGGGTTGGGTATTGCCTGCAAGATAAATCTTCCTCTTTTTTCATTACTCCGCCATTAATGCTATCGCAAAGCTTGCACTGTGCAATAAGGTTATGGACGGTGAAGGCATTTGTTGGCGGGGCTTTTTTTTGTTTTTGTTTTTTTTTATTTACTTTGAGAATGTTTTAGCGAATGCGATAGCATGAGACTTACGTAACCGTTTCTTGCATTGAGATAAACACGAAGCATCCGATACACATCCTCCTCCTCCTCCTCCTTTCTCTCCCTTCATCTCCTCCTTCCCTTTCTCATCCTCTTTCTCTTCTTTCACTACTTTGGTTCCTCTTTCTCTTCTTTATCCTCTTTCCTCTACTTCTCCTGTTCTTCCCCCACGTCCCCCTACTCCACGTCCTACTCTCCCTCCTCCTACTGCTCTTCTTACCCCTCCTCCTCCTTCTCTTACTCATCTCCCTTTTCCTATTTCTCTTCCTCCTCCTCTTCTTAGTTCTTCTCCTTTTCCTGTCCTCCTCTTCCTCTTCTATTTCCCCTGAATCAAATATTATGTATTCCTAACCCTAAACCCCCTTACACCTCCTCCTACTCCTCTTCCTCTTCCGCCTCTTCCTCCTCCTCTTCCTCTTCCTCTTTCACCTTCTCCTCTTCCTCTTCCGCCTCCTCCTCTTCCTCTTCCACTTCCTCCCCCTCCTTCTCCTCCACATCTTCATCATCCTCCCCCCCCCCCTCCTAACCACCTCCTCTTCCTCCTCCTCTTCCAACTCTTCTTCATCCTCCTCCCCCTCCACCTCCTCCTCCCTTACCCCCACCTCCTTCCCCACCCCTTTTTCCTCCTCCTCCCTCTCCTTCCCCTTCTCCTCTTCCCCCATCCTCCTCCCCCTACCCCTCCATCTCTTTCTCCTTATCCCCCCTCCTCCCTCCTCGACCTCCCTCATCTGATTTCCTTCCTTCTTTATTGACTTTTTTCGTCCTTTGCTATTATTCAATTGTTATTCTGATTTCCCCCATAATATCTGAACTTGGTTTATTCTTGGAAAATCTGTACGTTTGTGTTGGTTTTATAGTGTGTTATTTTAGTAAATCGCTCTGGTCTCTCTCTCACCTGTCTCTCTCTCTCTCTCTCTCTCTCTCTCTCTCTCTCTCTCTCTCTCTCTCTCTCTCTCTCTCTCTCTCTCTCTCTCTCTCTCTCTCACTATCTCTCTCTTATTCCCTTCTCTAACTTTTATCTAGATCACTCTATCACTATTTCCTATTTCCTCTTCTATCTTTTTCTCTCTTTCCCTCTTTCCTCTCGTCAATTACATTTCTCTTCTTATATCTTTTATTTCTCGTTCCTCCCCTCCCCTTTCTTTGTTCTCTCTTTTTCTCTCTCCTCTCTCTCCCCCCCCCTCTCTCTTTCTCTCTTTTCACTTTTTCTTTCATGCTCTCCCTCTCTCTCTGTGTCTCTGTATCTCTCTCTGCCCCCCCTCTCTCTTTCTCTCTTTTCACTTTTTCTTTCATGCTCTTCCTCTCTCTCTGTGTCTCTGTATCTCTCTCTCTCTCCTTCTCTCTCTCTCTCTCTCTCTCTCTCTCTCTCTCTCTCTCTCTCTCTCTCTCTCTCTCTCTCATTCTCTCTCTCTCTCTCTCTCTCTCTCTCTCTCCCTCTCTCTCTCTCTCTCTCTCTCTCTCTCTCTCTCTCTCTCTCTCTCTCTCTCTCTCTCTCTCTCTCTCTCTCTCTCTCTCTCTCTCTCTCTCTCTCACACACACACTCACTCTCTCTCTCTCTCTCTCTCTCTCTCTCTCTCTCTCTCTCTCTCTCTCTCTCTCTCTGTCTCTCTCACTATCTCTCTCTTATTCCCTTCTCTAACTTTTATTTAGCTAACTCTACCACTCTTTCCTATTTCCTCTTTTATCTTTTTCCCTCTTTCCCTCTTTCCTCTCGTCAATTACCTTTCTCTTCTTATCTCTTTTATTGCTCGTTCCTCCCCTCCCCTTTCTTTGTTTTTCTTTCTCCTCTCCCCCCCCCCCCCTCTCTTTCTCTCTTTTCTCTTTTTCTTTCATGCTCTCCTTCTTTCTCCCTCCCTCCCTCTCTCTCTCTCTCTCTCTCTCTCTCTCTCTCTCTCCTCTCTCTGCCCCCCTCTCTCTTTCTCTCTTTTCTCTTTTTCTTTCATGCTCTCCCTCTCTCTCTCTCTGTCTCTTTCTCTCTCTCTCTCTCTCTCTCTCTCTCTCTCTCTCTCTCTCTCTCTCATCATCTCACTCGCCTTATTGGACCACACGCCCCTAATGGTTCGTTTCTATAAAACATCGGTCATCTCTTCATCATTAATCATAATCATCATTATCATCCATGGTGTTACTTTTTTTTTTTCCATTTACCTGTCGTCGTTGTTTGTCAAGCTGTCGTTTCTCCCGGTCATCTCTCCTTTTGATGTTATTAGACACAGGCTGTGAGATAAGTTGGGCTGTTTTTTTTTTTTTTTCTTCCCTTCCGTTTGATGTTATTGAGACACAGGCTTTTTGAGTAAGTTGGGCTTTTGAAATGACGAAGGCCCTTTCATGACATTTCTCTTAAGATCTTTAATATGTATATATTTTTTTTTACTTGTTCCTCTCCACCACTGAATAAGGAGACTCGGGGTTGGATAAAGAAATATCTGATACGAGGACCATAAACTAAAGAAAAGAAAAAAAATGTTGGAAATACCATGTGGGTATGTATCATAATGTACCCTTTTGTGGGTCGAGGAAAGGCATATTGTCTCTGAAACTTGCAATAGTCTGTGATATATGTCTTTTGGTGTCATTGTTCTTGCAATTAAAAAGCACACTGCAGAGGATGTTTATTAGTCTGCAGAGTATCTTGTAATTTGTAAAGGCTGTGGTGTATTTGTTTGGGGGGGGGGGGGGGAGGGATTAGATATCTGTGTGTGAACAATATAACCTTAATATCTGTGATTATTCTTTCTGATACTGATAAGGGTAAACCGAATTAGTAAAAAAGGTATAACTTCTAATACGAACGAGAAATGTTAATGGATAATAAACCCTAAAATTCATGGATAATACAGGAATATAGGCACATTTCCCCTTCTCCCCCCCCCCCCGCCATTATCATATTTCACATATGGCTCTATATGGTTCTCAGTTCAGTAAATAGGATTTAGGAATGATAATAATGATGATGGTAATGATAAGAGTAGTTGTAGTAGTAATGCTAATAATTATGGGAATGATAATACTTATGAAAATGGTGAAAGTAATTATGGTAACAATAACAATGACAAAGAAAATGATATTGATAATGATAACAACGATGGTAATGGTAGTAAAATTGATAATGATGATGCTAATGAAAATGAGGATGATGATGATGGTAATGATAATAATGATAACAAAAATGATAAGGATAACAATAAATATGATAGTGATAATAACAATGACAATAATAGGGATGATAACGATGATTAGAATAATAATAATAATAATGATAATAATAATAATGATAATAATAATAATAATAATAATGATAATAATAATAATAATAATAATAATAATGATAATGATAATGATCATTATAATGATAATGATAACAATGAAGTTAATGATAACAGTAATAATGATAATGATAAACAATAGTAATAGCAATCACAAAAATGATTATAATTGTGATGATAATAACACTATGATAATGATACTGATGATAACAATGACAATGATGAAAATAACGATAAAATTATGATAATAATAATAACAAAAATGATATTTATGATAATAAAAATGATGATAATGGTAACAATGATAATAAAACAATGATGATGAT
>NW_028234403.1:939744-944744 GCF_977035675.1 Penaeus japonicus | reverse complement strand
AGATAGATAGATAGATATATAGATATATAGATAGATAGATAGATAGAGAGAGAGAGAGAGAGAGAGAAAGAGAGAGAGAGAGAGAGAGAGAGAGAGAGAGAGAGAGAGAGAGAGAGAGAGAGAGAGAGAGAGAGAGAGAGAGAGAGAGAGAGAGAGAGAGAGAGAGAGAGAAAGGAAGAGAGAGAGACAGAGATAGCCATACAGACAGAGAAAAATAGATAGATAGATTGATAAAGAGAGAGAGAGAGAAAGAGAGAGAGAGGGAGGGAGAGAAAGGAAGAGAGAGAGACAGAGAGAGCCATACGGAGAGAGAAAAATAGATAGATAGATTGATAGAGAGAGAGAGAGAGAAAGAGAGAGAGAGGGAGGGAGAGAAAGGAAGAGAGAGAGACAGAGAGAGCCATATATAGAGAGAAAAATAGATAGATAGATTGATAGAGAGAGAGAGAGATTAAAGTCAAAATAAGAGAGAGGGGAACACAAGAGAGAGAGAGAGAGAGAGAGAGAGAGAGAGAGAGAGAGAGAGAGAGAGAGAGAGAGAGAGAGAGAGAGAGAGAGAGAGAGAGAGAGAGAGAGAGAGAGAGAGAGAGAGAGAGAGAGGAGAGAGAGAGAAAGGGGGAGAAAGAAGAGGGGAGATTGAGAGGGAAAGGGGAGAGAGGGAGAATGGCAGCCAGCTTAAGACGCAGTGATCTATTACATACGCCGGTGTATTGACATGAGGGAGAGGAGGGGGGGGGGGAAGAAGGTCACAGGAGATGGGAGATGATCATGTCGGAGAGAGACGGAGCGGTGACTATGTCGTTACAGAAGCACAGGGAGAAAGAGAAAAAGAGAGATACCGTATATAGGTGAATAGATAGATAGATAGATAGATAGAGAGAAACGGCGATTGCGAGAGCGATAGTGAGAGCAATAGCGATGGCGAGAGAGAGAGAGAGTGAGAGAGAGAGAAAGAGAAGGAAAGAGAGAGAGAGAGAGAGAGAGAGAGAGAGAGAGAGAGAGAGAGAAGGAAAGAGAGATAGAGAGAGAGATACAGATAGATAGATAGTTAGAGAGAGAAAGAGAGAGAGAGAGAGAGAGAGAGAGAGATAGATAGTTAGAGAGAGAAAGAGAGAGAGGTGGGATGCTTCTATGGTATATATGAATTAAAAAAAAAAAAAAAAAGAATTCAGATAAGGAAACAATATAAAATACGTGAAGAAAAAGAAATGCGCACCCAAAATATTTTCAGAAGAGAGAAAAACACGAAAAAAACGGAGAAATTGTGAAATTATAGGATCCAGAATTTCTCGTGTTTTCCTGACGTAACAAAAGGGTGGCGGGAGAGGATGGCAGGGGGGGGGGTAAGTAGGGAGGGAGGGGAGGGCGGGGAGGGTTAAGAACGAGCACAATAATTATAATGAAAATAATAATAATGATAATAGTAGAGATATTAAGGATAATGATAATAATAAATATAATAACAAAAGTGATAATGACAGAAATAATAATAACGATAGTAGTAATGATTATGGCAGCGGTAGTAATAATACATATAATAACAGTGCAGATAAAGACATAATGATAATAACGATGTTAGTAATAATAGTAATAGAAGTAATACTAGGAGTAAAGATAATGCTAGGGATGATAGTAACAATCAAAGGATGATGACGTGAAGTAAAATGGTACTGAAAAAGGCCAAATGGTAACAGTAAAACAAAGATGATAATGCTCATGATGGAAGAAAAAATCCGAGTAATAAAATTTGAATACAAATCACAATGATGTTGATAACAGATATAAAACTCGTCTTTGGACACGTGTCTATTCACAAGTATTTGTCTATAAGCGTCCATACTACCCAGACCCAGACACACACAGAAACAAAAGAAGAAAGCGAGCGAGCTGTGGAGGAGACAGCTGACAGCCGCGTCTCCGCAGCCCTGGAGGAGGCACCGGCTCTGAAAGTGTACTTGCTACAATGTGAACAGTGGCTGCAAGGGTCCGCGCAGGCAAGGAGACCATCATCTGAAGGGCGATGTTTACAACGAGCGGCGGGAACTATGACTGCTATCTGGGAGAAGGAGGACCGACTGATATGCTGTATTTTCCTACTGAATCGCTGTATTAGCAGACGTAACAGAGCGACCAAACAGAGATAGCAAAAGCCTTTGTTCTGCTGTGACCAAAAGGTGTTCTACCGCATGATGGAAGAGGCACAGACGAGGTAAAAGGGATGGGGACTTTGTCTGACGTATGCCCTGTCCCCAGACAACACGACAGGAGCGCCAACTGGCTGACAGAGATAAGCAGGCACATCAACAAAATAGCTTTGCCAAATACCATGCTGGAGACTTTCCTGCCTCATTTACGCAGGACAGAGACATGTATTGTCAAGTCTGGAAATTCTTGAACCCTTCAGTGCTTGCATGCACCGTGCACGCTCACGGTACGATAAGGTCAACGACCTATTTTTGACAAAGTAAAATGGCTGCATGAAAAAGAAAGAAAGAAAGAAAGAAAGAAAAGAAAGACAACATCGTAGTCGGGGAAGGAACAATATTAGCCTTAGCCATTGCAAAGAACCCGAGTGCAAGGAGGTACATAACCACATGGTATGCACAGCTGCTATGGAAGTCTAGTCACCAGGAGTGCTATCTGTAGAAGACGAATACCTAAAACGGAAATGCAAGTAGCATAGATACTAAATTCCAATGGGAAGGCGACTCGCACGATAGGTTTCCACTGAACTTGGATCAGCGGCGATGGACATAGTCTATTCAGTAGAGTCGCTTATATAAAAAGGATATTTTTGAAAATCTACACTATCTAAGGCACTGCCATTAACACCACAGTAATGCAAACATTTTCTCTATATAGGCAAAGAATCTATCCGTTACGCACTGAAAAGGAAACTGTACCAAACTCGCACAGGCTGACTACTTGCCATAATGATATATGGAAACTAGTTCTTCAGTTTCACACATGGTAATGGAAGTAACAAAAGGAATAAAAGGGAAACTACCAGCTGCCAGCGACCATACTGAGAACGAGAGAGAGACAATCTACTGACATCCAACGTAAGGACACTGACACTAGGAAAGCCAAAGTACCAAGAAAGTGCCATGCTGTACACAACGAGAGAGCCAAACAACCAACGACCATATTGAATAGACCCAAAGGATAAGTTTCACCTCCTATATCTCTACAGAAAAGCGCATCGAAGTGTACTCATGGAATGGTCGACACAGGACAGTGTACACAAAAGGAAACACATAAACCTTATGCAGAAGTCTATGGCCAGGGACATTTTTATTTACTTTGCTCTGATTTCCTTGAACATGTAGCAACACAACGTCATTGTAGGTCTTTGATTGTCTGAATATACAGATTATGTAAATGATAACAATGATGGTGATGATGATGATGATGATGGTGAGGATGACTGTGATGATGTAAAGAATCACCATAAGCATTATCAGTAGATCCCAACCCGACAGAAACATGAAGAAAAAAACAAAAATAAGAAGAATCACAAGAAAAACAAAAACGAAATCCAAGGAGTACGAAGGCCTGAACCAACAGAAGAAATTGCTGAACGGGAATATGAAGATGGATAGGACACACGTATCCTTCGAAGGAGATTGTGTTGTGACAGGGAGATGAGAAGAGGGTAAAAACATAAAAAAGAGAGAGAGAGAGAGAGAGAGGGGATGGGGGAAAGGGAAGAGGAAGAAGGAAATTGGAAAACATGGATTTGGTTTGTGGAATAGGGAGAGTGAGGGTCACTGAACGAACGGAAATAAGGAGGAATTCATGAGGATTGTGTAGGGACTTTGGGCGACACGGATTAGGGAAGAGACCGGAGAGGGAAAAGTTGAAATGTGAGTGATGAAAAAACACATGACAGTTGTAATACTGTATTATACTGTGATATAGATAACGATACTAATACTATGAACGTTAATAGTGATATTAGTAGTAATTTTGATGATGGTAATAACATTGATAATGATAATGGTGATAGTGATGACAATGACAATGGTAATATTATCACCACTATTAGCACTACTATTAAGGATAATTTTGATAATAGTTATAGCAGTAATAATGATGATGATTATAGTAATGATAAAATTATCAAAAGTGATGGTAAAAAATATATTTTGATTACAAAGATAACAACAATAATAATAGTGATGATAATAATATAATGATCATAATAATAATAGTAACAAAAATTATGATTATGATGATAAACAGAAAAAGAGAAATGGAACGAACAGCAAGAAAGGAAAGAAAAATTAACAGAACAACTCCAAAGATCCAACACTTTTTGAAAACGCAAGAAAACCACAATAATATAAAGAATATGACGAAAGAAAGAAGAGGAAAGAATGAAAAAAAATCTTTCTTTTGGTAAACTTTCTCTTTTCCTGAAAACTTCTTTGACCAAAGCGGTTAAAAGACATTAAAGATTTCGTGAAAGGGCATATTAGCAATTGTTCAGCTTGCCGGAAGGGTCGTTTTCGGGAGTAAATTCCCATGAAGAGACCTTTGCCGAAATAAGATCCCGGGACCTCCATAGAATAAAACTTGAGACGTCTCCGCAGGACAGAGCAGAGAATTCGGCCGGAAAAAATAAGGGAAATGGAAAGAGAAGAGAGGGAGAATGAGACGGATGGATGGACGGAGGGAGGGAAGGAAAGACGGAAGGATGGAGGGAGGGAGGATGGTTGAAAGAGAGGAAGGAGAGGGAGGAAGGGGGGAAGGGAGGAGGAAGGGTGGGGAGAAGGGAGGGGAGGGAGGGAGGGAGGGAGGGAGGGAGGAAGGAAGGGTGGGGAGAAGGGAGGGAGGGAGGATGGTTGAAAGAGAGGAAGGAGAGGGAGGGAGGGGGGAAGGATGGAGGAAGGGTGGGGAGAAGGGAGGGAGGGAGGGAGGGAGGTAGGGTGGGGGGAAGGGAGGGAGGGAGGGAGGGAAGGAGGTGGGGAAGGGATGAGCAAGCTTGGGAAGGAAAG
>NW_028234403.1:887244-889744 GCF_977035675.1 Penaeus japonicus | reverse complement strand
ATTTTATTTAATATTTCCTTTCTGCTTTTCTTTGCGGGATGTTTTCGTTCTCTACTCTCTCTTCTCTGCTAATCTGTCTGTCTTTTTCAGTTTGGCTGTTGCGAGTTTGTCTGTCTGTTTTTGTGTGTGTGTGTTTGTTTTTTCTTTTTTTTTCGTCTCTCAGCCTATTTATCTTTTCCTCTTTTAGACGACCGTTATACATCTATGGTATCTTACTCGTCTGATGACTACTATTAGATGTGAAATCCATCTGTATCTAAAGTCCCGACGACTTACGTTTTATCTCCAAATATCTATTCCACTGAAAATGCTGATTTTTCGCAACTAGTGCACTATATTGAATAACGTCTCTGTTTAATGAAGTCCGATTTGTTATTCTGGTGTATCGCGCACTAGTCATGCACCCAGCCCCACCCCCTCACCCCACACCCCCCAGCCACCTCAGTCTGTCTCGTGTTATTTCAGGATGATGACCACCTCCAATCAGAGGGCTTTGCTCCTCTGTGTTAACATTTAATCTAGTCCGCTGTCCTTGCCACAGAAGATGGATTTTGTATCCAATCTCGGAGACAAAACACCTGATCTCTTTGGGGCTACGAGGCCGTCCACATATTCAGCCGCTTTAGCAAGTCAGGAGACCGTTTGATTTCCATGAATACCTTACACAACCGGGTGCTCACCTCAGGCCGATAGTCCCTACCAGGCACTCCGTGTTGTACGATGTGCGAGAAAGATACTGTGTTTGATTTCAGGGCTTTAAATGAAGTTTTTGAGTTGGATTTTTTTTTATTTTGGCGTAGGCGTCGCATTTGAAAGTTAGCTAATTCGGCAGTGACAACTGCCACACTGACCGTATTAGTCTAACCAAACGTCTGGGCACACATATTAAACTGTCTTAGACGCGCGTTCGTTCGTACATCACCATTTCTGGGATAGATGGCTATCAAAAGTGGGCTTTCCCTTGCCATCAACTTGAGATAAATTTATGCCGATACCTCTTTGTCGAGCTAGGAAAATCTTTCCTGAATAGAGTAACGCTCTTTGGCACCGCTTACAGAATGGAGATGTGTCTGTATTCGCTTCAATATCCAGTCACTCGAGTACAAGTCCGTAATCCACAACATATACTGTACAAGCAGCTATTCTGTGATACATTCAGCCTACTCAGAATCGCAGGTGTTGCCAGATCTGACACAGGTGATCAATATTTAAATTTAAATCCAATAAGAGTTATACTTACATCAGCTCGTTGAGCTTTCTTTAATAGATAATTATTATCATTATCTTTATATCGTGAGTATTTTTCTATCAAAGTGTACCCCATTGAATAAACATCGAAGGGGCTGTTGGTGGCTTTTGTAAGATCTATTTTACTTGGAATTCTTCCTGATGATAAGGAAACATCATTGCACTTTAGTTTCACACAACACTTACCTCTCTCATCCCATTCCCCATCGTGTGACACATGGAAAGATTGAATTTCCTGGAAGAGCTCTTGGCAGTGGGTAGACATAACCCGGAAAAGTTCCCTCTTCAACTATTCGGTGCTGGAAGATTCACTGGTAAACTATTATATGACATAACTATAAAAAGGGATATAGAGTACTACATCGTACGACCCCATTAATGAAATATTGAATGAAATTGGGTGGTTTCCCTTTTTCGAGCAACCAATTACATCGTGTCATGTTTTTTTTTCTTTACACTGATATCTATAGATACTATTGAAAAATACCCATAGAATGCTGATCCAGACGGTAAACTAATGCTCAACCTTTTCCGATGACTTCGTACAAGCAGATCATTAGGTCGAGATTAACTAGATGGTCTGGGATCACCTCCTCTTCTCCATAATGTAATCGCACACCCTTGATAATACTTCATCATACTAGTTCCTTCACGTGGCAAAGTTCACGCAACATCTTAACTAGGCTGTGCATTCTATCCTAAGAGGCTCCAGAGGCCAGTTGTTGTTACGTATTTCCTCCAGCCACTCGAGTCTTACACAACAGCGAGCAGCAGCTTTTGCCTCGTGACGCAACCTTCCTCGCCACATGGTTCTTTGGATGCCTTTTCGTCCTCCAGGCAATGTCATGCAGGTTGCAAGCACTGGACTCTCTTCTCTTTTGTTACTACCGCTGAAATATTTTTCGAGGAAAAGAGTTACGAGGTTTCCCTTTCTTTTCATGAGGGAAGATATTTACTTTTATGGTGTTTTTTTGTTTTGTTTTGTTTTGTTTGTTTTTATTTTCGTGTACGTGCGTATGAGATGAAACTGAAAACGTACCTACATTAGGGCAACCATGTACATAGGTACATGCATACATACATAAACGCACACGCACACGCACACACAGTTATATATAGATATATCAATATATGAATATATATGTATATATATATATACATATATATATACATGCATATATATATATATATATATATATATATATATATATATATATATATATATATATATGTATGTGTGTGTGTGTGTGTG
>NW_028234403.1:864744-867244 GCF_977035675.1 Penaeus japonicus | reverse complement strand
GTATTTGTCGCAAAGGGTATTGCTCTCTGTAATAGATTTGTATACTCACAGTGATTATTCAGCCCATGCTTCTCTCTCTCTCTTTCCCTCTCTTCATCACTCCCTCTCTCTTTTCTCTCTCTTTCCCCTCTCTTTTCTCTCTCTTTCCCCTCTCTTTTCTCTCTCTTTCCCCTCTCTTTTCTCTCTCTTTTCCCTCCTCTCGTCATCTCTCCTTCTCTCTATCTCTCTCTCTCTCTCTCTCTCTCTCTCTCTCTCTCTCTCTCTCTATCTCTCTTTCTCTCTCTCTCTCTCTCTCTCTTTCCGTCCCTCTTCCCACACTCTCTTTCCGTTAAACGTTCTCTTTCAATTTCCATCTTCATCTTCTCTCTCTCTCTCTCTCTCTCTCTCTCTCTCTCTCTCTCTCTCTCTCTCTCTCTCTCTCTCTCTCTCTCTCTCTCCCTCCGCCTCTTTCTCACAAACGTTCACTTTCAATTTCTATCTTCATATTCTTGTCTCTCTCCGCCCCCCTCTCTATCTCTCTCTTTATGTATCCATCTATCTATCTACCTATCAATTTATCTAACTCCCTCTTTCTTAGGCACGTTCTTTCCCGTTATGCATTTACGATGTAATTTCCCTGCTGAACAATATTATGTATCATGAAAACCATTTTTTGAGAACAGAAGACAGTGGTCAGCTTCCGCACCCATTAAAATGATTGTCCCTTGTTCTTTGGTAATTTTCCAAATAACATTTCCTAACTTGACTCAGAAAACGCTTTTATATTTAGACAGTCAAAAAAAAAAAAAAAAGAGAGAGAGAGAGAGAGAGAGAGAGAGAGAGAGAGAGAGAGAGAGAGAGGGGGGGGAGAGGAGAGAGAGAGAAAGGGGGAGGGAGGGAGAGAGAGAGAGAGAGAGAGAGAGAGAGAGAGAGAGAGAGAGAGAGAGAGAGAGAGAGAGAGAGAGAGAGAGAGAGAGAGAGAGAGAGAAAGAGGAGAGAGAGAGAGAGAGAGAGAGAGAGAGAGAGAGAGAGAGAGAGAGAGAGAGAGAGAGAAAGAAAGAGAACACATTCATAAAACAAAGTGCCTGACAAAGCTGAACATCATGTGTTTTAAATTCGAAATAATAATGGAGCATAAATGTCCTATAACTGTGTGGGTTAAGTGTGAGAGGAAAGGATTGTGTTTGATGATGATTGTGATGATAATGATGATGGGGGTGGTGGTGATGATGATTGTGATGCTGATTGGTTGATGATTGTGATGATAATGATGATGGGGCGGTGGTGATGGTGATTGGGTGATGATGATTGTGATGATCATGATGATGGGGGTGGTGGAGATAATGATTGTGATGGTGATTGGGTGATGCTGTTGATGGGGGTGATGATGCCAACTAAGATTATAATGACGGTGATAATGATATTAACGATAAGATGAGGGTGATGGTGATGATGGGGTTGATGATGATAATGATGATGGTGAGGGTTGTGAGAAAGATTTTGATGTTGATGATAATGATGATGGTGATGGTGGTAAAGATAAGAAAAAATATAATGGTAATGATGAGACAAAAATTATAATGGTGGAGATGAGGAAGATGGTGATGACGAGCAAAAATATGATGATGGTGACGATATAGATGAAGACGATGCCAATGATGGTGAGGAGAATTTTATGGTAGTAGTGATGATAATGATACCATCAATAAGATGATGATATGAAGCAGTTATGACATTTTTGATAATGATAAAAAATATTGCTTTTAATTATGATGATTGTGATGGTGATGAAGGTTAGCATCATCATCATCATTAATGGCAATGATGATGAAATGAAGAGCGATACTACTGCATGATAATGATAGTAATAATGATAATGATATGAATAATGGTAGTGGTAAGGATAATGGTAATAATAAAAAGAATAAAGATATAATGAAAATCAAAATGATAATGACAGTAAATGTAATGACAAGGATAATGAAAATGATAGTAATGATAATAATGAAATTAATAATAATGATTATAATGATTATAATAGTGATAGCAACAATGATAATGATAATGATGATGATAATGATAATAATGATGATAATAGTATAAGTGATAATAATGATAATAATGGTAATGACAATAATGATAACAATAATAACTAATTACAACAATAAGAGTAACAACATAAATAATGATAGATATCATTATAATAAGAATAGTAATGATAATGATAATGATTTCAATAGTCATGATATTAATTATGAAGTAGCAATGATAATCATAAGAATAATAATGATGATATAATGAAAATACGAATTGCTACCTCCTAATAATGATGTATATACTGATGACTATTGTAGAAATCATAATATTGATAATAATGATAATAACCATGATAGTAGCAATGTTAATGATAATGTTAATGATAACATCAACAAATGTACATTTCTAGAAATAGATGTCCTGTAAAGTAACAATTGCGAAGTATTGCAAGAAAGCTCACAGTGCTACTCATGTTAAATTCATA
>NW_028234403.1:817501-822501 GCF_977035675.1 Penaeus japonicus | reverse complement strand
CCCTCTCTCTTTCCCTTTCTGTCTCTCCTCTCCCTCCCTCCCTACCCCCATCTCTCTCTCTCACTCACTCTCTCTCTTTCTCTCTCACTCTCTTTATCTCTCTCTCTCTCTCCATTTTCCTCTCTCTCTCTCTGAAGCCAGATAAACAGGGTTAGCAAGAAGTTGCTAACCCTGTTTATCTGTGTTCTTGTTTAATCAGCTAGTCAATTATGACTTCAGTACGAATGACTAACTGGACCCGTAAGGCAGCAACCATGTTCAAACAGCTGATGTCTCCAGCAGTAGTGTAATGACCCGAAATTTTGCTTTCACGAGTCAGCGAAAATTTGCAAGTTTTCGTAAATCCTATTTGCCCTTCGAAAAGAGAAAAAAGAAAAGGCAAATAGAAAACGAAGTTATGTAAATCTTGTTTCTTAGGCAGAGGGAAGCTTGTGCCTTGTTTAGACGATGTAAGGCAGGGACACTTACCACTCTCTTTCTGTCCTGCGTTCTGTATTATCTGTCTCTTTTCCTTATTGAATCTTTGAATCGTCTGAAGAGTTCTCGCTCTCTGTCTTATATTTCGTGATTTCAATTTCGTTTTATGCTTAATATTGGTCTTCTAATCTTTAGGATTTCTGTCTCTACTTTGGTTTTCTTCTTCTCCCTTTTCTGTCTCTCTCTCTCTTTCTCTCTCTCTCTCTCTCTCTCTCTCTCTCTCTCTCTCTCTCTCTCTCCTCTCTCCCTTGTTGCAAAGTCGATCACAGACGCAGAAGTATTACCAAACTGTCACTGCATTCCAGGCAAGTGCATGAAGGAAGGGGAATCTGGACCAGCGGTCAGAAGTCTCCTTTGTAAACTCTTTGCTATTGCTCCGAAGCCCGTCTTTATTCGTGCTTCTTTGTTCTCGGGAAAAGGCCTCCTCTCTCTCCTTTTCTTTCCTGTGTTCTGTATTCATGCTTTTCCGGACGCCAAAGGGGGGTCTGGATTTCGTCGCGAGGAAGGAACACAACTGCATGAATTTTGTGACGCTGCTGTGGCATTATTTTTCATCTTCTGTTTTGCGGGATCATTTGATAGATAAATAGATGCGAAATAGAAGGCATAGGTTTCGATACAAATATTAAGTACGTATGAAAAAAGTCTCAGTGCAGCGAGCCTTAAAAAAAGACGATATTTTTTTTCTGTCACATGTGCAGAGTTATTGGAGTATATTTCACGTTTTATTTTTTTATTCATATTATGCGTTTGGCTCCAGTTAGCATGGCAGCAAGCCCCTTTACTGCCATTCTGTTGAATACGTACACTGCGTTAGAACGATATAAACAGTGTATCAGTCACAAAAAAAAAACGGAGCTACTTTCATCCCAACACACAGTGTGTCTATGTTATGTATATTATGTGTTTATGTCTACACACACACAAACACACCCATGCACACACACACATACATGTTGTATTGACGGGTCCATTTTCCGTAAAAAAAAAAAAAAAAAAAAAAAAAAAAAACGGAACAAGATGTGACATGTCAGCGTTACATCAAGATCATTACCATGCCTTAAACAGATCATGAATATCCGATAACATACAGATAGAATGAGAGAAAGAGAGAGAGAGAGAGAGAGAGAGAGAGAGAGAGAGAGAGAGAGAGAGAGAGAGAGAGAGAGAGAGAGAGAGAGAGAGAGAGAGAGAGAGAGAGAGAGAGAGAGAGAGAGAGAGAGAGAGAGAGAGAGAAATACTGCCGGAGAACAGCGAACAAATACAAGTCGTTTTGCGGGTGAATCATGTTTATAAAGAACTCTTATGCAGTGCAGTAGAGAGGGAGAGAGAATGTCATGTTTATAAACAGCCTACAAGACCAATCTGCGCTGAGAAGAACAGTCATACAGTAGTCCATCTGTGTGTTGGTACTAACATGCAGAGACCCTTACTCTCATCTTGGGTTAAACTGGTGTTTTCTTTTGTAGGAACTTCTAAGCTAAGTCGGGTATTTCCATGGTATAAATTAATCTCCTTGGCTGTTCTCCACGTTGTCTAAACATGGGTACCCTTGCTTTCTGGCGCTTTGTACTCGGTTTTGAGTTTAACTTGGAACCGATGGTACCAATCGGAGCTATATTTCTTTTCCACAGGGAGTCGTTCTTTGTTTAGTATTTGATTTGATTGCAGATTTGCTTTTATTGGAGGGATATTTTATATCTAAGGTGAATGATGGACGAAAATAGGTAGAGGAAATATAAAATTTAAGGAGAGGAATCCTGATAGCAATGCTAACAGAAACTACATTAATGATAATCATTATTCAGTGATAATAGTAACGGTAACGGCAACCGCAACAACAATGATAATGAAAATCATGATAATAATGATAATGGTGCCAATAATAATAGCAACAATAACAACAGCTATGATTATGATAATAATGATAATGATATCAACAAAAATAATAAATAATACAACAATGATAATGATAGTAAAAATATCAATAACAATAATGATGATAATATTACTAATGATGATAATGATAATGATCATAACAATAACAATGATAATAATAAAAATTATGATGAGTGCAGTTGTAAACATCATAGCATTTATACATAATTTTGTTTGCCTTCGGTCATTAATTAAAAGCAAGCCTAGTCTTAATCCCACACAACTCAGAAACACATCCGTTGTTAATGGAAGGTTTAGATTTCATTTCATGCGAAAGTTATTACAACCATAACAAAAAATAGAACTAGAATTCTAGGCATATGCATGCTTTTTGTGTAGGTAGAATAACCAATTGTCTATGAAAGCTAACTTACCAATAATACATTTTGTAATCCGAATACAACAAGAGAACCGATTTTCTAGCAGCACATTTCTAAGTCGAAATATTCTTCGGGGAACTTCACATGTAACTTTCTCTCTCTTCAATAAAGTCTCTCAATGGCGATGACATATATAATCATATGTCAGACGGAACTCGGTAATAGGCAAAGATGGCCCCATATACAGCATCGGTCTGCATAGCATGGAAATACATTTTAGTCCTACCCCCTGCCCTCTTGCCATGCTAACCCCCCCCTCCTCCTCCCCTTCTCAAAAACCGGTTGAATGAACCTAAAAGCTTTTTCCATTTTCGAAGTTTTACATGACAGAGGAGGACGCGAATGGAAAACTCGAAATTATGTGCTATAAAGAGCAAATGATGATTACAATTGGGGGGAATTTTTGAATTCACAAACACACACACACGCTCACAAACACGCATGCAACCACACGCACATACACAAACACACACACACACACACACACAGACACACACACACACACACATATATATATATATATATATATATATATATATATATATATATATATATATTTATTTATATATATACTTTATTACTAAGTGGTAGTTACAGCATGAACCCTATTAGTGGCTCATGCCAGGGCCATCCTGGGGGACCGCCCGTTTTTTGTCAGTTGCAAGCAAATGAATTTGATGAGGGATGGAATTTGATTCAACCCTCGTTTTCACTACCACACGTTGGTGGTTCATCTGATACTAAATGTTGCCATTTATCTAGTTTTCTTTTAAACACTTTTACAGTGCACTGATTTAGATTTCTTATATCCTTTGGTATGCTATTAAACAATTTAGGTACGTTTATTAGGAAACTATGTTTTTGCATTTTTCTTATTAACAGGCATGTTTGTGCACTTATCCCAGTGCTATAGCATGCCCTTCCCTGCCTGGGGGAATGTGTTACCTTAATTCCCCCTCCTTCAATAGGTTTTGGGTTTGGTGTTAAGTTTTCAATAATTTTCCAACACATATAATGAAGTATCTCTTTATCCGCCTTTGTAGTGAATACAGTTCTAGTTATTTTTAGTCTTTCCCAAAAGTTTAGACCCATCATTTTATCTAACTTGCGTGTAAAGATTCTTTGGACTTGCTCTATCAACATTATATCTTTTGTAAGATTTAGGCTCCATACTTAGCACTGGTATTCTAATATTGGGGTCATTAATGTTTTCCATAGTGATAAAAGGTGTTCTGGGTCTCTTGTGTTAAAAGTCCTCATTACCCATCCATTCATCACATTTCCTTGTTGACAATCTGTATGGTGACTGAAACTCATGTCATTACTCATATAGAGTTCTTGATCTTCTACTACTTTTTTCTCCTCAATCTCCACTCCTTCGACAAAATATGATCTTGCTCTTAAATTTCTTGTTGGATCATATCTTATGATTTCAAACTTATCTGCATTGGATTTTATATTATTACCATATGCCCACTTAGAGATGGTATGAAGATCCTAATTAAATGTGTTTTCTAGTATATCTATGGGTGTACTTATTCTTGTATCATTTGTAAATTATGTTATTCTCGACTGTTTCACACCATTACCAATGTCACCAATCATAATAAGGAATAACAAGAGCCCAAGAACGGACCCTTGTGGCACCCCACTCATAAGTTGTTTCTTTCGAGTAAAACCCATTCATTTATACTTTTTGTTTACAATTTACTAGGAAGTTGTAAATCCATCTTCCAACTTTCCCCCCGTAGCAGAATGCCGTGATCTACTTTGTCAAAAGCTATTGCAAAATCTAGGTATATTACATCAACATCCCTTAGTATGTGTTCGAAGTGTGTCAGGATCTGTGATAAACAAGATCTACCACTTCTGAATCCATGTTGACCAGGATTTATCTTGTTTTCTTAGTCTAAAAACTGGACGATTTTTTCCTCACTACCCTTTCAAATATCTTATTTTATATGAGATGACAGTGGTACTGGTCTATGATTTTTCGCCTAACCTTTGTTTCCACCTTTATATTTTGGAATTATAAATACCCTTTTTCAGTAAGCTGGGGATAATCTTAACATGGTTCTTTCCATCTCTTGATATAATATTCTTGTTTCTGTTGTTTATATTACAAACATTTTTACATGCATTATAAAGCTTCTTTAGTATATTATTTGGTGTTAAGAGGACCACTATCTTTGAGTGACTTTTCTA
>NW_028234403.1:805001-812501 GCF_977035675.1 Penaeus japonicus | reverse complement strand
AAACAAAAGTAGAGGATTTACTCAAGAGCATTATGAAGAAAAAGTGGCGGTGGGCAGGACAAATATATCGGAGACAGGACAACAGGTGGACAAAGAAAACAGTACAATGGGAAATACACGACACAAATAGACCAAGTGCAAGACAAATGACAATCTGGTGTGATAAATTTCGCAGAAGTAAACTGGAATCAGAGGACAAAAGACCAGAATGACTGGAAAAGATTGAGAGAGGCCTACGTCCTGCAGTGGAATGATACAGGCTGACGATAATGATGATGATATGTATATACATTTATATGTGTGTGTGTTTGTGCACATATATACATATTTGTGTGTATTTATGTAAGTATATCTATTATGTGTGTGTATTTCTGTGTGCATATATATACATACATGCATATATATATACATATATATATATATATATATATATATATATATATATATACTTATACACATATGTATGAACACACACACACACACATGTATATATACATATATATATATATTATAATATGTATATATATATATATATATATATATATATATATATATAGAGAGAGAGAGAGAGAGAGAGAGAGAGAGAGAGAGAGAGAGAGAGAGAGAGAGAGATAGATATAGATATATATATATATATATATATATATATATATATATATATATATATATATATATATATATATATATATATATATATATATATATATATATATATATATATATATATATATGCATATATATATATATATATATATATATATATATATATATACATATATATATATATATATATATATATATATATATATATATATATATATATATATATATATATAAAGAGAGAGAGAGAGAGAGAGAGAGAGAGAGAGAGAGAGAGAGAGATAGGTATATAGATAAATATAGATATATACTTACATTTTCAACATCATCGTTATCATCAAAATGCTCATCATTATGTTATCATCATCATTCATGATAAGATTTTTTACTCATCTAAAAATCAGATATACCTTAATGTTGCATAGGCAAGAGCCATCAGTGTAGATTGTATAATCAGAAAATGGTCTATATTTTATACGCAAAGTGGTGGAAGAAATTCAAGTGAATGGCTCGGCTGCCTCCAAGAAACATAAATTCCAACATCCACTTTACAAAGGAAAGGAAAAGACTTCAAACAAGTAAATCCATTCAGATACACACACACACACACGCACGCACACACAAAAAAAGAAAGAAAGAAAGAAAAAAAAATGTAATACAAAGGTAAGGATTGTTTTCTTGTAAGATGGTTTGTTTTCTCAATGGGATTCCCATTATAAAAGGCACAAACAGCTAGAGATTATAGATATATACAGTATACATACAGTACAGTCTGTTTTGATATGAACATCTTTGCGGCTGTAACTGATAAACATCCGCTAATGACTTCTCTAATCTCTCAGCTATCCAGTAAATGTTATTCTGTGATGACAAGGTATTATTACTTTGTCTCCTGAAAACCTTGCAACTTTTGTTTGGCAGAGTCCGCTTTGTCTACAGTCATAAACATACATAATACTTTATAATGACATTATAAAGAGTTTAGAATAGTTTTTTTTTTTTTTTTTTTTTTTTTTTTTTTTGAAAGAAAGACAACACAGATCGGAAAAATAACAAACGAGTATGAGTTGCAGGCGGCGTTCATAATGTTTTGTAAGAGAAGAGAAACAAAGCGACTGAGAAGAAACAAAAGAAGGCAGCTTTTATGATATTTTATCCGGAAAACTTGAATGGTTAGGATGCTATTATTACCATGATTATCATGAGTAGTATTAATGGTGGTAAAAGAAATATAAGCTGTAGCAGCAGCAGTAAATGTAGTAGTAGTAGATGTAATAACAGCAGCAGTGATAGTAGTTGTAATAGTAGTACCAGTTGTAGTAGCTGTAGTAGTCGTAGTAGTAGTATTAGTAGCGTTAATGGTAGATTTAGTGGTATTATTGGTATTCAGTAACCTCTCAATTACAAAAGGCAGCTAAAGTAAAATAAGTTAATAAATATATGATTGATGAAGATTCGAATACGGAGAAAATAGAGTGCGACAGTGTAAATACAGAAGAAAATGAGAAAGAGGAAAACAAGAGAAAAGAAGAATGCCAATGCAAAAAAGAAGAAGAAGAAGAAAAAAAACACATAAAGACACAATGGGAACACCATGAAATAGCCCATAAATACAAAACAACATGAAAAACATGAGGGAATAAATAGGAAGTCCCAAGGCGCTCACGCAACCCCATTGATTATGGATTTTCACAGGAACACATTATTCTTTCCATCACAGTGAACTATCCTGTGCTACACTCACAGCTTTAAGTCCGGAGTAGCTGACAATGGAGCCTTAATCCGTAGTGTGGCTACCGAAATCTCCCGCTCTATTGCGGAGAGAGAGAGAGAGAGAGAGAGAGAGAGAGAGAGAGAGAGAGAGAGAGAGAGAGAGAGAGAGAGAGAGAGAGAGAGAGAGAGAGAGAGAGAGTGAGTGAGAGAGAGAAAGAGAGAGAGAGGGGGGGGAGGGAAAGAGAGAGGGAAAGAGAGAGAGAGAGAGAGAGAGAGAGAGAGAGAGAGAGAGAGAGAGAGAGAGAGAGAGAGAGAGAGAGAGAGAGAGAGAGAGAGAGAGAGAGAGAGAGAGAGAGAGATGTGCAGAGAGACAAAAAAAAAGAAGTAAAAAGACAGAGACACGGAAAGATAGAAAGAGAGAGAGAAATAGAGAGAGGCTGGGAGACAGTGATAAAGAAAGAGAGAAATAAGAATAGACAGAGAGATAGAAAAAAAATGAAGAAAGAGACAGAGAGGCAGTGACAAGAGAGGGAAGCATAAACAGAATCAAATACAAAAAAAAAAGAACCAAAAAAGAAACAAACAAAACAGACAAACAGAGAAAGAGAAAAAAGAAAAGGTCAGAGAGACCCAGAGCTAGCGATAAAATAAATAAATGAATAAATAAATAAACTTGCCTCTTATTTTCCAAGACGCTAACTTCTCAAAAGCGAGAACAACAAATTCCAACAAAGTTATATGGTCATGAATTTCCTATATTAGATTAAATTTTCTAGAATTAGCAGCCAGCACGGATTTGGATTGTTCCTTCTGATTATAATTGATGATTGGTAACCTAATCATAGTAGCACCATCTTTATTACGACTCAATTGCGAAGCGATAAGATTTTGAACTGTTGGTTTTTATTCTGCTTTTCAATCGTTTTAATTCAGTACATTATTTCTTTTTCGTTTCTTTGCTTTTTCTTTTTTTCTTTGGTCTTCTCCTAATTCTAACCTTGTTATTCACATACACTCATGCACAGATACACAAGCACAAACACAAAAGCACACACACACACAAGCACACACACACACACACAGGCACACACACACACACACAGAAACACACACACACACATACACACACACACACACACACACACACACATATATATATATATATAGATAGATAGATAGATAGATCTGTATATATATATTTATATATATATATATATTATATATATATATATATATATATATATATATATATATATATATATATATATATATATATATATATATATGAATATATGTATATATATTATATATATATATATATATATATATATATATATATATATTATATATATATATATATATATGAACACACACAAACATATACAAACATATACACACACACAGAAACACACACACATACATACACACACACGCAAATGCACACATATCACATCATATCTTTGCTCTCTCTACTTGACATATAGCTATGATATCCTTACCATTTGATGACAAGAGACATGACAAAAACAGAGGAGTATATAAGATAGATAGATAGGTATGATAAAGATATGGAGAGAGAGAGAGAGAGATTGAGAGAGAGAGAGAGAGAGAGAGAGAGAGAGAGAGAGAGAGAGAGAGAGAGAGAGAGAGAGAGAGAGAGAGAGAGAGAGAGAGAGAGAGAGAGAGAGAGAGAGAGAGAGAGAGAGAGAGAGCGTATAAGAGAAAGAGAGAGAGAGAGAGAGAGAGAGAACGTATTAGAGAAAGAAAGAGAGAGAGAGAGTATACGAGAGAGAGAGAGAGAAAGAGCAGGCGTTTGAACCATCCACGCTCTCCGCTTACTTCGCTCTGTTATTTTGTTGACATCAGTACCATTCATCCACTCGCTTTTCCCTCTTTGAGGCCCACGCCGGCTGTCACAACATTAACTCTCGCAACACGATCCCTAAACGCTCCCAAGAAACATGTGTCCAACGAAAACACTTTGTAAGTTCCCCGGTACATATTCCTTTCTTTATAGATCTATATGTATTTATATCAGTCTACAGGTCCCAGGACACGGGTATCTAACAAAAACACTTTATACAATAGGTTCCCTGACACACATACCTCTGTTTATGGGTTATGTGCAACTCCCAAAACATGCAAATCCGACAAGAACACTTTAGACTTTAGGTTCCCAGACCCACATTCCTTTATCTATCGCCTTACATATATCGAGCTTTAGTTCCCAATACATAGATGTCCAACGAAAAGCAAGTTCCCGGTTTATGGCCTTGTATGTATCGAACTTTTGCCCTGTGTTCTTCGCGGGGCACAAACAAGGTTGCAATTGATTAGGGAAAGGGTGCTTAACATTTCATAACACGGAAAAGTTATTAACAGGATTTCTCGGTGGTGTTCAGCTGAGAATGTAAACATATTGAGGCTTATACACACACACACAGACACACACACACATACACACACACACACAGGAAGAAAAATAAATTCGTCGAAATGCCGTACATCTATTTATATGCAGACGAGACTTTTTTATTCACTTGGGCACACATCATGAACCACTTTTCATGAACTTACTCGCCCACTTCCCACCCATAAACACAGCTCTGTTCCCTTATCCTATCGCCCGGACGCACAAGTTCTCATGAATTCATGAATTCCTCCCCTCCTTCCACTCCACGCCTCTCCTCTTCCCCAAACCTCACTCCCATCTCTGCCCATTTCCAGATGAAATGTCCAATAACAATTAAACTTTCCTCGTAAGAATTTCCCTAAAGAGGCCCTGGAACACTTTTTTCCCGTCCCTTATATATTCTGACCAAGCGCCCTTTCCTAACTTCTTCCAAGATATTTCTATGAATGGCGATCCTTCACAGCTCCCCGCCTCCCCCCCGCCCCCCCTTCTATCCTGCGAGGCTAGAACTCCGCTTGACCACTTACGATAAAGTGTGACATTTAATCATTTCTACTTGGTTCCTAAGACGTAAGAAAATCCCGCTGAGACACGTTCCGTTATTTCTGTTCCTGGGATTTTTTTTTTTTCCGCGACTGATTTGATTTTCCTGGAAGAATTTTTTTTTTTTTTTTTAAGATAAAGAAGGTAACCCTTTTCACCCCTTTAGACATCAGCCACGGCGGAAACTTCGGAGAAAGAGACCAAAAGAATGAGGGGAATGGACAGCAAAGTATTTGAAAAGAGAGGAGGAAGGGAAAAGGAGGGGATAGGGAGAATAAAGAAAGGGAAGGAAGGAGAGAGGAAGTTAGATGGACGGAGACACACTCAAACACATAAACATGCACACACCTGGCAATTCTACACACACACAAACAAACACACACACGCACACATACACACACAAACACACACACACACAATCACAATAACACACACACACACACAAACACACACACACATATACACACACACACACAATCACAATAACACACACACACAAACACACACACACATACAAACACAACACACATACACAGACAACAAAAACAAACACACACAAACACATGTAAAATCACACATTCCTAGACTTTCCCCGTGTATTTAATAGGGTAAATAGTCTGCATTGATAGTTCAGTATTTTTTTCTTTTTTCTTTTTTTCTTTTTCAATAAATACTATATGCACAACACTGGAAACAAGATTACATTCCTGCGAATATAGAACTTCAAACATCTATAGCGTCGATTGAAAGAGATGGGTAGATAGATGGAGATAGATCTATAGATAAATAGAGAGAGAGGGAGAGAGAAAGAGAGAGAGAGAGAGAGAGAGAGAGAGAGAGAGAGAGAGAGAGAGAGAGAGAGAGAGAGAGAGAGAGAGAGAGAGAGAGAGAGAGAGAGAGAGAGAGAGAGAGAGAGAGAGAGAGAGAGAGAGAGAGAGAGAGAGGAAGAGAAATAAAAGAGACAAGAAAGAAAGACAGACAATAAACTAGGGATAAATGAGAACAATCACAAACTATAAGTCGTAGATAAAGAAAAAATAAAACAAATAAAACAGCACCTACATCATCAACAACAAAACAGTTACCAATAATGGAATAAAAAACAATGTTAATGACATAAACTTTTTCTTTTTTCCGTTCATCGCAGCCAAACAAGTACAGGACATGTCGCAATACATCAGCCAGATTTTAATTAGAATCTATTTTTAGACGTGTTATCTGCTAGGCTTATATTCTAAACAATCTGTTTTTGGTTTGTAAATCCACATCATCTTCTCTCCTTGTTTTCATGTAGGATTCCTCTTTAAGTCTTGGAGAGGCTATGATGATGGTGATGATGATGAAGATAATGATTAATGATGAGGATGATGAAGGTGATGATGATGATGGGGAAGGTTTTGATGTGGATGATGGGGATGATGATGAGGATGATGATGATTTTGATGATTGATGATAATGGGTGGTGGTAGTGATGATGAATATGATTATGGGGATGGTAATGGGTAATGGTAGAGATGCTGATGAGGATGATGGTGTTGGTGGTAATAATGTGGTAGTGGGGATGATAATGGGGATGATTGAAATAATGATGTGATGAGGATTATGATTATGATTATGATGATGATGATGATATTGATAATGATAATGATAATGATGATAATTATAATGATGATATAATAATGATAATAATAATGATAGTAATAGCAACAACAAGATTAACAACAAAAGCATCACCAATAAAACGACAACAACAACAATAGCAAGTGATACAAATAACAAAACGGAAAAGAAAAGGAACAAAAACATCAACAACAGCAAGGGAAATGTCCATCAGAACATGAAGATGAGATGCAAAGAAATTCTCATCTCCTGCGTCTCCCAGGTTCAGCATCACTCGGAGATGGTCGCACGACCGAGAGAGCCACACGAGCTAAAGATGACCTCGTTTTTACGGCGCTTCCATTGAAAGTTGAGATTCACTCCCTGTCCTCCGAGTTGAAGGGAGGTTGAGAAAGATAGAGAGAGGGAGAGAGATAGATAGAGAGGGAGGGAGGGAGGGTGAGTGGAAGGGAGAGAAAGATAGATAGAGAGATAGAGAGTGAGAGAGTGAGAGAGAGAGAGAGAGAGAGAGAGAGAGAGAGAGAGAGAGAGAGAGAGAGAGAGAGAGAGAGAGAGAGAGAGAGAGATAGATAGGTAGAGAGAGAGAGAGAGAGAGAGAGAGAGAGAGAGAG
>NW_028234403.1:765001-767501 GCF_977035675.1 Penaeus japonicus | reverse complement strand
AGAGAGAGGAGAGAGCCAGAGAAAGTCTTTGATTAAGAAAGTGTGTGAAAGCAGGTAGGCCAACTCTTAATCACAGAAATTCGTAAAAGTGTCCCAACAGATTTTCATCCCTGATTGCAGTAATCAGCGCCAGCGACCGGAAGCAGACGCGATGCATCAGGGAATGTCGATTTGTGTGTGTGTTGTGGAATTGCCTGTGGAATAAATTAGAAATGCATATAGAGTAAACTGGAATTATGTATGGAATATACGGGAATTATATGTTGGTATGTGTTCACTTATTATTATTATTATTATTATCATTATTATTATCATCATTATTATTATTATTATTATTATTATTATTATTATTATTATTATTATTATTATTATCATTATCATTATTATTATTATCATTATTTATTATTGATATTATTATTATTATCATTATTATCATTATTTATTATCATTATTATTATTATTCTTTTTATACAACCACAAAGCAGAACCATGAATACAAAATGAATTCCGGTCCTAACACTCACTTATGGAATATTGAAAGCCTTATGTAAAAACAAGCGTCATAAATAGTCCTCGGGTTTAACTGACGTATGAGAAGGTTCGTGTTCACATTTATCCCAATTTACTATCTTTGTGAAATACTGATGAAATTGGGATAATAGCTTTAGATTATTTTATATTCGGAAATTATTTGTAGTCATTATAGATAAACGAGAAGGCGAAAGAGAGAGAGAGAGAGAGAGAGAGAGGAAGAGAGGGAGAGAGAGAGGGAGAGAGAGAGAGAGAGAGAGAGAGAGAGAGAGAGAGAGAGAGAGAGAGAGAGAGAGAGAGAGAGAGAGAGAGAGAGAGAGAGAGAGAGAGAGAGAGAGAGAGAGAGAGAGAAAGAAATGAACTGAAGAGACCTGACACAGAAGCTATTCCTCTTAACAGGTTATGTTAGTAATTGTATAATACCATACAGTAATTATGACTCGAAAATTGATAACACTGCTCTGATGATGAATTTATAATCGTGTCGCGGAGATATGACGATGACCGTGACAGATCAAAAAGTAATATCAATACCATTAGCAATTGCAATAATTATCAACAATGATAATCAGCATGATGATAGCAATGATAATGATTATTATGAAACTAATCATGACAATGATGGTAACTGTAATGATAGTAATAATAATGATAATAACAGTAGTAATAATGATAATCATGATGATAATAACAATGATAATCATAATAAACATGATGGTCAGTGATACTATTGATAATGATAAGGGTGATGATAATAGTGATGATAATGATAATGACGATAATGCAATACTGCAAGAGTAAGAATAAGAATAAGAATAATGATAATAATAACTATAACGGAAATAATGATAACGATAAGGATAATAATAATAATAATAATAATAATAATGATAATAATAATAATAATAATAATAATGATAATAATAATAATAATAATAATAATAATAATAATAATAATAATAATAATAATAGTAATAATAATAATGGTAATGGTAATAATGATGACAAGAATAGTAATGATAATGATGAAATAATGACCATGTTGACAATATTAGTTGAATGATAAATTATGTAGTAATGGTGATATTTATATTACTGACGCGAATGATGATAGATATGATAATATCCATGATATTGATAAAGATATGATAACAATAATGAAGATAACAATTATGATAAAAGATATAACAATGAAAATGCCAATCTGAATGATGATAATTATGATGATAATAGTAGTAATGCTAGAATCATTACTAACAAAGAAAATTATAAGTATCAATATTGATAATAATCATAATAATAATAATAATAATAATAATAATAATCATAATAGTAACAATAGTAGTAATAGTAGTAGTAATGATAACAGTTGTAGCAGTAGCAGTTGCAGTGGTTACAGTAATAGTAGTAGTAGTAGTAACAGTAGTAGTTGTAGTAGTAATAGTAACGGGTAACAGTCTCCACTTGCTAAGAAAGATGAATGAAATCACCGTCCTCACATTTTCTTCAAGGGAGCTTGTGACGTACAAAAAATCAATGCATAATTATAACAATAATCTTAATGATAATGATGCTGATGATCATGATAGTAATAATAAAAATGATAATGACAATAATGATACTGATAAAGGTACTACCAATACTGATATAAAGTAGTTACAGATATAAATATTTTCCTAAAGAACGACTTATACCTTCTACGCTCCAGTTTTATATTCCATTATTTATAAAACTAGTTTTAACATGACCTGTATGTGTGTGTGTGTGTTGTGTGTGTGTGTGTGTGTGTTTGTGTGTGTGTGTGTGTTTGTTTGTGTGTGTTTGTGTGTGTGTGTGTGTGTTTGTGTGTGTGTGTGTGCGTGTGTGTGTGTGTGTGTTTGTGTATGGGTGTGTGTATGTGTGTGTGTGTGTTTTCTAGTTTGACAATTTTATTTTCTATTCTATATATTAAATATATATATCACCCTTT
>NW_028234403.1:760001-762501 GCF_977035675.1 Penaeus japonicus | reverse complement strand
TGAAAATAATTAAGCCGTAATTCATGGTATTATGTGATCTAAAGCACAGAATCAAATACATTTATTTAATTTCCCGTTTTCCTTTTGGTTAAGTGCTTTTACTGTAATTTGATTATCTAACATGCATTTTATGATTTCAATTTTGTTTAGATGCATATTTTGCAAATCTCACATATGCTGTTTTAACATAATGCGCTAAAATCTAAAAAGACGGTTATATTATATTTTTGTTGATATTATTATTGATATTATGATTAGGATCAATTTCCTCATCACTATTGTATCACTGACAGTATTATGGATGTTATTTGTTGTTATCACTACTATGTTATTAGCATCATCTTCATCATCACCAACATCATTATCATTATCATTATCATTATCATTATTATCATCATCATCTTCATCATAGTCATAGTCATCCAGATTATTGTTATTGTTGTTTCCAATACTACAATATGCTAAGTATCCTCATTATTGTCACAATTAAAGTCGATATTATCATCCTGATTATCACTGACATTTCATTGTATTATATTCATCAATATTGTTACTATATATATATATATATATATATATATATATATATATATATATATATATATATATATATATATATATATATATATGTATATATATATATACATATATATATATATATATATATATATATATATATATATATATATATATTATATATATATATATATATATATATATATATATATATATATATATATATATATATATTATATATATATATATGTATATGTATATGTATATATATATACATATATATATATATTATATATTATATATATATATATATATATATATATATATAATATATATATATATATATATATATATATATATATGTATATATATATATATATATATATATATATATATATATATATATATATATATATATATGTATGTATATATATATATACATATATATATAATCCTTTAATTCCTTTACCACTGATATCATTTATGTTATTAACAATAACGTCAACATTACTATTAGCATTATCATCATCGTGTATATTATCATAAAACCTCATTTGTAGCATAAATATGGTATGCTCACTCATTTATTAACTCATGCATTTAGATACATATATTCACAGATGACCAGATAGACAGAAAAGCAGAGTGGCACGGCAAATACGGGCGTGTCTGCAAAGTTATGTATGTCGTTATCCATATCAGCTTATCAGTTATATGTTTTAATCTTGATATAGACATATGCAGCTGAATATAAAAATCGTATTTAATTTCATCAACTAACACACTGTTCATACGCTTTTTGGAATACCTTAAGTTCCTCGTTTGAAATAATATACTAAACCATCATAATCGAAATATTAATAGGAAGATTAATAATCAATAATAGTGTCAGTGAAAATGTTGATAACAAAAGTGATAACAATAACAACAACAATGATAATGATGATAATAATTAGCAAAGAAAAAGAAAAAACTTACTTGGCGTTAGCCTTAAAACTCTTTCCTTATTGACTAGACCGCCATACTCTGTAAGAAACTTTTGCTCCACATTATAAGCCATTACCGCCGCGAGAAGCCCTTTTGGAAAGCCAAAGTACAGCTCACACTTTTTGCGGTTCTTTTATCAAAATGCAGGAGTTGCATTCGTTAGAAAATTCCTTCTGATGATGGGCAAAGTTTGGTCGAAAGTTCTCGCAAACCCTCCCGCCGGTACTGCATTTTAATGGGAATTACTTTAAATATAGGAGATAAAGAGATCATTCTCCCCCCACCCCAACCCCCCACCCCAAAGGAAGATTTGAGCTTAATTCCAGAGCATAGTTATATAGGGTAAAACTCATCGCTGAGGTAATTGTCCACTTTCCTTAATTTTGTGCTGGGCATTTAAGAGTAGGGGCCTTTTATTTGGAGAGGTAAAAGAAATAAGAAAATATTGGTAATGAAAACATTTATGATAATCATTATCATTGTTATTACTATTATTTCCACTGTCAGTATTATCATTATTGTTATAATTACTACTTCATTGTTATTGTTCTTACTAATGCAATTGTTATCATTCTCATAACCATGATTATCATTATCAGTAGTAGCCGTAGTATCATCATCATCATTATCATTACTAATATCATCCATATTATCCTTATATCAATAAAAAATCTCGTTATCGTTAACCTCATTCCTTTAATGTGATTATCGCTAATTTCACTTCTTAATCGTCGTCATTTTCATCTAATTCCGTTTTTATTGTCATTTGGCAACTTGATATCACCAACATTATCGTAATTAATACAGTCTCTCAGCCTTTAGACTGAGCTGCAAGTTACTTCTTCACTTTCTAGCCAGTGGTGAGCGGTTCGAAGCAAAACAATCTTCTATATTTGATGAAGACGCGCTTTTCCTGTAAGAACCGTCAAGTTCAGTTCAATGAGATTTTTAAACTTTACTTCACTCGCACCAAAATGTCCAGCCACTGCTTTCAGCT
>NW_028234403.1:747501-750001 GCF_977035675.1 Penaeus japonicus | reverse complement strand
TATATATATATATGTATAAAATATATATATATATATATATATATATGTATAATATATATATATATATATATATATATATATATATATATATATATATATATTCTATACTATTATTTATTTTTGAGTGTGTGTCATTGTGTGAATTATATAGTTCATTCACTGCAGAGTGCATGTATGTCGGAAGTATGACGAAAACGTATCAACTGATTGTTCATTTCTTCATACATCTAATTAATTTGGATGCACTTAATCTATCATATGTGTCATAACCACTGTATCATAATCTGACAGAAATATAACAAAATAGATGAGAAATATTCTAATGAAAACGCTACATGAATAATTTTATATATCTCACGCATATATCTTACTGGCAAAATGTGAAAGCTTTTGATGTAAAATTTAGATAGCTTGATATTAATTCATTTATGTTACGTTTATTGTCTATGTGAGTATGTATGTATTCATACACCAGCTTGTGTGCGTGAGAATGACCCCACGTGTGTGCAATTGTTAAACGTTTGATTGCAGATACTGACCTGACATTTAATCCGGAGAGAATGACAAGAGAAGCTTGCTAGTCTTCTGCGTAATTCACATCGCATGTTTTTTCTTCTTTTCCAAAGAGAGAAAAAAAATGAAATGAAAGTGAAGGACACTTTTAGTTTTGACCCATGCTTCAAACACCGAAATCGTTAAAATTTCTGTTTTAAGTTATAAAATCGCAATTTATGCTATTTGATCGATTTCATCTACCTTATCGTCATTTACTTTCACCTAACTTTCTAAAGCACACCCACCCTCTCCTTCTTCAACAGTCCACGCGTACATGCAATCTCTCTCTCGTATCAACACACGCACGCATGCATACCTAAAAGTATGTATATCTACAAACACAAGATTAACCTTTTAAGAAACAGAATTTCTATCACCTCTAATAAACTCAACACAAAACCTACCACTAATAATTTCACCGCGAAACGCCAGGGAATGAGAGTAACATGGCCGATTCTACCAAATGAAATTGCAATATTGACAGTTAGCCTCTGCCCGTGACTTTTAAGGTTTAGTTAATTGACGGGTTAAACCATTAGAGGGTCAAATTGGCTGTGACCTCCGCGCCCCCCTCATCGGTGATGAGTGTCATCGAGGCGAGGCAGGCTCTGTGTACATGAATGAGGGTGCTGGGAAGTGGGTTCTCTTTTAATATTACATGATGGATGGATGGTAAGTGAGTGAAGAAACGCACGCGCACGCACACACACACAGAAAGAGAGAGAGAGAGAGAGAGAGAGAGAGAGAGAGAGAGAGAGGGGGGGGGGGGGGAGGAGAGAGAGAGAGAGAGAGAGAGAGAGAGAGAGAGAGAGAGAGAGAGAGAGAGAGAGAGAGAGAGAGAGAGAGAGAAAGAGAGAGAGAGAGAGGGGGGGGGGGCGGAGAGAGAGAGAGAGAGAGAGAGAGAGAGAGAGAGAGAGAGAGAGAGAGAGAGAGAGAGAGAGAGAGAGAGAGAGAGAGAGAGAGAGAGAGAGACAGAGAGACTTAGCCCGGAACTCCAAACTAATGAACCTCTCGATCGCACAGTCAGCGCGCGCTCCGACCCGTGCAAACCACTCCGGAGTTCTCGCGAAAACGCACAAGCGCCTGCCGGGGAAATGCCCCAAAAACATGAAATAGAAAGATCTTAAAATGGAACTCCAGATGGAGGGCCAACCGGAGCGTGATAGATGCGCTTTTACCACTAGGCTGGAGAATGGTGTGCGAATAAAGACGAACTGCGAGACTCGGGCTTTGAGATTCCGAACCTGGAAGATTCGAACTTTGGATTTTCGAACTCCTCGACGGCCAAAGTTTCGGATCATTTCACAGACTAGATTTTCTTACTATTGTTCTGCAGTTCGTTTTGTTACCAGTGTTACGTAAGATCTCTCTTGGTCTGTTTTTAAATGTCTACTATCGCGACGGAGAAAGAAAAAGGAAGAAGAAGAAAAAAATGGAAATCATATGATGTTATTAATTTGAATATGTAGGGCTTTTCAGTAAGATCCAAACTATGGCGGAATTATTTATGTGAATTACAGTTACAACTATAGAAATTAACAGGAAAATAATCAACAACAGCGTTAATAGTAAAGTTTGATGCAGTTGCAATTTTTTCGATTGATATCCGACTGAATAAATCTGTATATGTTGCAATTATCATAATCTAGGGATATATATGAATGTTTATTATATCAGTATGTAATATAATAAGATTAAAAAGGAAAAAAATCCTGGTAATTAGATGATTCCTTTTGTCAGTATATATGATAAGGGCATCATTGATGAATATTATTTTGCGATAAAATATAAATCCAAATAGACTTCTTTTTTTTAACTAATAACACTGGTGAGTTCAGCAACTAACAGGCAAAATACACTCTTCACACACATACACACACACACACATAAACACATACACACACACACACACACATACAATATGCAGTGCATGTTTGAAGAACAT
>NW_028234403.1:740001-742501 GCF_977035675.1 Penaeus japonicus | reverse complement strand
ATACATCAAAATCTAATGATCAAAGTCAATATAATACGAAGGAAAATGTCTCTAGATCTCTCAAGGAAGACTCAAGAAGTCAAAAACCTTTGTATAAACTGCAAAAGAGCAGAAACAAGGGCGACACGGGCCTCCTATGCCCTTTCGGTCTGGGTCGAACTTGTCTATTTTTACTTTTATCGCGCTTGCCTTTGTTTTTGTTTTTCTCTATCTTCATGCCTGTTCTAAGTTAGTTCTCCTATTTACCTTGCTCCATTTTCTTTTATTTTCTGTTTTCTTAATTATTCATGTCTCGTTTTCTGTGAGCTCCATATTTTCTTTTTCGTGTTTCTCCGATTCTTTTTCTTTATTTTTGCCGTCTCTATCTTACTTATTTCTTTTCCCTTGTTTAATTTTGACTTCGAACTTCCCTTCCTGTAGATTTTTTTATGTCAAGTATTCTTCAGCAATGAATCATCATCACAACTCAGTCCTCTCTATGAGAAACAAATAATTTTGAAAAAAAAAAAATCAAGAAAAAATGCCTTCAATATGATGCTTTTGCAATCCCATAGAAATGCCTGAGCGCCAAAAAAAAAAATAAATAAATAAAAAAAATAAAAAGTGTTCATTGTCTCGGTCAGTGGCTTACAAGTGTCACAGATCGCATTATATCATTCAAGACCGTTAATTTCACCGCGCTAACTTAGATTACCCATCAAGATATCCTTGAAGTTAATTCGACCAAAGTTATTTCATACCCGGTGACTACGGCGTCTTAACTAGCAATTAGAAGAGGCTCTTAACATGTATTAAGTGTTATAAACGCACTTTATCACGCTCGCCAACTCACTAATTATGTAGTTTGATTTATTGCCGAGAATTAAGCCTTGGGTGTAGCAGTGGCGTGCTTGTATGCAGGCTGAGGCGCTAGGCTGACAGACGGTCTTGCTAGGGAAGGGAGCTGTATGTTTTAATGATTAATGAGCTCTAGCTTTCTTTTTCTCTTTTCCTTGCCTCTGTTTCTCTCTGTCTTTGCCGTCTTAAAAGATTGCCTTTTATCTTGCCCTCGTTCTAGTCCTCTTTTGCTCACTCACTCCTAAACTTGTGGATATCTGTCTCTACCTTTGTTTTCTTCTCCCCCTCCCCCCTTCTCTCTCTCTCTCACTGTCTATCTGTCTGCCTCAACCCCCTACCCCCCCCCTCTCTCTCTCTTTCACTCTCTCTCTCTACCTTTACCCTATTGCCCACTACCCTTCTTTCAGTTATCTATTTCTTAGTTTCCGTTTCTTCTTGTAGTCCCCTTCTCTTCGTTTTTTCTTTTTTCTTTTTTCTTTTTTCGTTTTTTTAAATTCGTTTCGTATTCGATAGAGGGTAACCCGGCGTTGGACACACATTTGTTTAAACTTATTTTTTAAACAGTTTTCTTCAGTAAAATTTCAAGCACTTGCATGTTTTGCATGAGAAAGCACTTGTCCAATAGATTTAGGTATGTAAGTAATTCTAAACTTTCATCAATATAATATTTCTCGTTCCCAATATTTAGTTATGCATAATTATGAATACTATACGCAGGATGAATTTACAATAATTCAGATTCTATTGCATTTTAACCAAATATTCCACAGATAATTCACAGTGTGATAAAAACTCATACAAGAACCCGAAAACAATAACAATATCTTCTACCTATTGCTGAATATATTATACAATTCATAAAACCCAATGGGGATACATAGACGATCCATACAACACAAAGTCATCAGTAATAGCATTATTTATTAGCACCTCTATTTGGAAAAGCGAGTACACAGGTTCCAATAAGCCTATAGAATTTGGTCATTGGCAAAAGAGCCTTTCAAGAGTCAGAGAGCAAGAGTGTTGAGACTTAAAGTTGTGGTAGTTAGGAACAGTTACCAAATAGCCATGATAATGCTTAAATGAAGGTATAGAGAGAGGATTACGATACATCAATAGAAGTAATAAATAAGAATGTTTGTATGGGGGAAAAAATAGGAAAAAATATTGAATGCCTTGCCTCACCTACACGCAATACATAAATCATTTTTTTTTTCTCTCTTCCTCATTTTCCCTCTTCGGCAGACCCAAGGAGAGAACAAAAAAGACCCATAGGAGGAATATATGTATTAACAAAATTCCCTTTGTTGATCTATCACAGATGAAAGAAGAGAGAAAAAAAAATCTACCTTTTTATCGCGATGCTTCCACATCAGCGACTTAACATATCATTACCATTGCTAAGTAGCCTCAAGTATAATATTATATAAACCTAGTTATGGCCAGGGTTTGTCCCCTGTTTCGTAAGTTATGGCTTGAATAGCCTCTTGTTATAAAAGTTACCGAAAAAGTCTTCTAAAATGAACTCTTCCTTAAGCAGGGGAAAGAGAGAGAGAGAGAGAAAGCAAGAGAAGAGGAAAGAAAAAAAAAGAGAAGAGATAGAGAACGGGAGGGAAATAGAGATAGTAAAAGAGAGGAAAGGAGCGAGAGAGAGAGAGAGAGA
>NW_028234403.1:732501-735001 GCF_977035675.1 Penaeus japonicus | reverse complement strand
AGTTGGGCCATACCCATCTTGAATAATGGGACTCATACATAAACGATTGCCTAACCCTTTCAGTTCCCAGCGACCAAAATTGTTGACTTATTGTCCAAATGGGTCATGTTGAGAACCAATAATCCACCTGATAAATATTTACAGTCACCTTATCATCAATGACACTCTAGATGGTATTCTTGCAGTTGTTGTTAGTCAAAGAAGCCATGTCATGCTGTCCCCTACATAATCCCCATACTTTTTAGTTCTGTGAGGGAGAGAATGACATTCCTTTCTATGTTTAGGTGGTGCTCAAAGAGAAAGAACTGAAGAAATAGATCTTAAAGATGAGTCTCGGCTTTAAAACACCACTAATAAAATACAAATCGCTAGCATCACATAAACTCTACCTTCATGTTGAGAACCAATGATCCACATTTTTTTCCTTTTTCACAGTCATATTACCGTCAGTGTCATGCTGTTCCTACAAGTTGAACCTAGTCTAAGAAGCCATACCAGCTCCCCCTGCACATTTCCTAGAATTCTGGTTCGAAGCTCAACTGAATTCTAAGTTATATGATTGTTTCCTTCCCCTGTAAACTTTTCATCTGCGCGGTTTTCCTTCCGTGGAATTTTTGTGATTTTATCTTTTATTTTTTATTTTTTTACCGTCAGATTACTTTTTCCTTTTTCTTTTCTTTTTCTTATCTATTTAACCCTATTTCGGTAACATTGTCTGTCTATTTGTTTTGGCTATAATCTCACATGATTATATGTCTGTATCTATTGGTAACGATGAAAGGGATTATGATAACGGTAATAACAATAATTATACTACAAAACATTATGATAATGCAAAACCAATTTTAACAGTGACGATTATGATCAAAAGAACAAGGCTAATAATGAAGACAATCATAATAGAGGTGATGCGGATTAACCCACAAATAATGTATACGTATTGTTTGTTTATGTTTTATCGTTTTCCCTCGTATTTCTCTTCAACAATAAGTGCTAATCTCCACTTACCTTCCACTATTCACCCTCATCGCCATGAGAGTGTCGTTAATTTAAGCATGAATTTTCCTCCTCTGGGAATATACATAATGGCCAATCAATCGAGCTGAATCTTCCCTCTACTTCATCCTTGTAATTGGTGTCCTTCGTCATTCATAAAACTCCCAGCGTAGTCATGAGAACGCATGACTCTCCTGGCTCTCATCATGCTCCCCCCCACCCACCCACCCCCACAATGGTGGGTAAAATGTGAATGACGACATGCAATCTATACATCATGCTGGTTTTTAAAGAGGATGATAATAAGAGTACAAACTTCGTTCGATGTTGATAACCATATCCATACTCATTTCCTTTTAGAGGCGAATACTTGCATGATGTAATGCGCTCCTCCAGGTGTCTAGGAGAGAGCCTCGTGTTGATTGGCATGACTGAGGCAGTCTCACGAGGGGGGGGGGGGAGGGGAGGGTCCTCCGCTAATGGAATTACGTAATAGATACAACATAAACCAAGATATAGATATCTTTATGACGAAAATCAGACAGATTAGCTTCAGGAAACTCATTGTTTGAAATATACAAATTTTACCTCTATATTAAATGCGTTACTTCATTCTATCATCTTTCTCTCATTGTTTGAAATTCAGATAGCCGGGATGGTAAATAGCAATTCTCTCGGATAAACAATTGTAGAGCAATCGAAGTCGTTCTCCAGAAGTATTGCTACGTCCAAAATGCCTTAAAGTGCATGACATGTATATCGTGTAATCTCCTAGAAACTTAATCCATTTCTATTGCTATTTTTACATGTCCTTGGTCATAAAGGGAATAGAGGTGATATATAGATTTTCTATACAAATGACCGTCCTACAATATCTGGATATATGCATACACACGCACGTTGATTCTTTTGGGGGTTGGGGTAGGGAGGGAGAGCAATAAATAAGTCACAAAGTTGTTCCTGATTTTCGACTTCGAGATAATTAACGTTACGCAACCGTTGTGGGCGGGTCTGTCTTTGCGAAGGATATTCCTTTTACTTTTTTTTCGCTTAAATAGATTCATTGATCGTTTGTATGAGAGCTGCATATATAAAGGAAACGCAGGATGAACGGAAAGGAATAACAAATATTCTCGCATAGATCTGCATAAATCAGCATCCTTCCGCATGTATACATTAACATAGAAATGAGATAATTACAAAGACCCCTGGAATGCCATTTATACTTTATATGTAAAATTAAAGGATGAAAAAGTCAAAAGATAACAAATTTGAGTGAGTGTGTGTGTGTGTGTGTGTGTGTGTGTGTGTGTGTGTGTGTGTGTATGTGGTTGTGTGTGTGTGGGTGGGTGGGTGAGTGGTTGTGTGTGAGTGTTTGTACATACATACTTGTATATAAACACAATCAACTGAAATTTGGGAGTGGCTTTGATAACCCATTTGGCTTCGCCAGCTGTGCGAAGACAAAATCAAACCTTTTCTTCTTAGATCTATGAAGAGGAGA
>NW_028234403.1:647501-655001 GCF_977035675.1 Penaeus japonicus | reverse complement strand
GGATATTAATCCAAAATGACACTCCTCTTTTACGATAAAAATATTATTAATGATACTGATAAGGATATATTTGATATTAAGGATCGAAATGTCTATAATGATAATCATGGTGATAATGTTTTAAACATATCAATTATGATCATAGCAAAAATGTAAATGGCGCCAGCGAAGACAATATTGACAACAATTTTTTGTGATAATAGATGTAAAAAATGAAAATGATAATAACAATCTTAAATAGTAATAATAATAATGATAACAATAATGATAATGATAATAATAATAATGATAACAATGATAATGATAATAAATATGATAATAACAATGATAATAATTATGATAATAATGATAAAAATGATAATAAAAGTAATAATAACAATAAGGGTGATAATGAAAATGATGATGACGATTATGATAATGTTGATTGTTGTCATCATCATTGTAATCATTAACATTTTAATCATCATTACTGTTATCTTTATTATCATCATCATTATCGTTATAATTATCATCATTAACATTGTTATTACTATTATTATCATCATTATTATAATGATCATTCCTACTATCTTTACTTTTATCATAGGTGTGATTATTAGTTATATAATCATTATCATAACCATTATAATTATCATCATCATTATTATCAACATTATAATTTTCAATCACTATCATTATCGTTATCGTTATCTTTATTTCATAATCATTACCCATCATCTGTATTGCAATTCAATATGATAATAATGATAATAATGATAATAATAATAATGATTATAATAATAATAATAATAATAATAATAATGATAACAATAATAATAATAAATAATAATAAAAATCAAAAGGAAAAAAGAAAGAGATGGACACGAGAAGAACACAAGGAAGTACTGTATTGCTTTTATTATGCGCTAGAAAAACCGCAAACCAATAATTCTGAAGACACTTTTCTAACATGGTGTAGACGTAATAGTGATAGCGATAAACTAGATTTTATGGATGCAAACAAACTAGCAAATGTGAGGAGATATATTATGCGTACTAAGAAAATAACAGATATGGAAATTGAACTAATTAAAATACAGGTTAAAGCCGACACTAGAGAACCTGAAGCAGAGGAACCTGATGACAATGATATTGAAAATGCTGAGGATGAAGCGCCCGATGAGAATGAAAACAACGTACAAGAGGTGGATGACGAGGTGGAAAACGATAGGCAAATTAGGAATGATGTAGCTGAAGATGATTTCGATCAGGAAGAGATAAGCTCTATCAAGACAGACATACTTGAAGAATTGTCTATTGTAATGCACACTGATATAGCTGAGAGAGAACCCTTCCTGAAAATCAGACAAATTCATAAATTTAAAAAATTATTCAACCTTGGCAATGTAGCTTTAAGGCAACTCTGTACTGAAAGAGACCCAGATTTAACAGAACTCAACCAACTAATTTACGCAACATCGAAAGTATTACAAGAAAAATCTGGAATCAAAAATAAACGAAAACGAAATAAAGGGAAACGACGAGGCCCTTCTAAGCCTAAATGGCAGAAACAAATTGATAAGGAAATTGAGAACTTTAGAAGAGAGATCTCAATACTAGAAGAACTCCAAAAGAATGGAAAACCAAAATCTAGAAAATCCAAACAAGTAATAAGAAAATACCAAATTGAAAATAAGGAACAAATACCTGTCATTAAAGAAGAACTTAAGCAAAAACTCCAAGTGAAAGCCCAAAGACTACGACGATTTACAAAACGCAACGATTTTTACCGCCAAAACAAAATTTTTGAGACGGATGCCAAAAAGTTTTACCAAGAAATTGGTAAAACGACCATCGAAGTAAAAGAAATACCAACTGAAGATCAAGTCAAAGACTTTTGGAACAACATTTGGGGTAATAATACAGGACATAATGAAAACGCTAAATGGATTGAAGAACTAGAAAAGGAAGCAGTAGATATCCCTGAACAACAATGGAGTGATATTACTACTGAAGAGATAACGAAAGCACTAAAGAAAGCCCATAAATGGAAATCTCCAGGACTAGACCAGGTTCCTAATTTCTGGCTGGACACACTACAATCTGTTCACTCTAAACTAGCATCAAGTCTTAACAAATTGATTAACGAACCCCACCTCACACCAACTTGGTTCTGCCAAGGTACCACATACTTACTTGCTAAGACAGTTGAGACTGGGGACCCAAAAAACTATAGGCCAATCACGTGTTTATCCACATCGTACAAACTCTTAACCTCTGTCCTTTCAGAAAGAACCTATGCACACCTAGAGGAACACGACATTTTCCCAATCGAACAAAAAGGATGCAAAAAGGGCTCGTATGGTTGCAAAGATCAATTACTGATAAACAAAATGTTGCTCGAAAATGCCAAATCTAAACATCGTAACTTGAGTACAGCCTGGATTGACTATAAAAAGGCCTTCGATAGTGTACCCCACTCTTGGATATTACGTTGCTCAGAACTTTTTAAATTATCACCTACCCTTATAAATTTCCTCAGATCATCTATGGGAATGTGGGAGACTAATCTCTTCTTACCCCACTCTACTGGTATCTTGCCCTCCCCTTGCATGAAAATAAAATGTGGTATCTTCCAGGGCGACTCTTTGTCACCTCTGTTATTTTGCATGGCACTTAGGCCTCTCTCCAGACTCCTTAACCAAACTGGATATGGATACAAAATCTTCGAACGCAGAATAAGTCATCTATTTTACATGGACGATCTGAAACTATATGCTTCTAATGACAACGAACTTGAGGGGTTACTGAAAACCGTAAAAGCATTTAGTGATGACATAGGAATGGAGTTTGGGTTAAGCAAATGTGCAAAGGCCACATTCAAAAAAGGGAAGTTAGAGCAAACGAAGAATATTGTGCTAGATGACGACTCTGTCATTAAAGAGCTTGACCAAGAAGGTACATATAAATACTTAGGAGTCAATGAGGGCGATGGGATACAACACGCTAAAATGAAGGAGAAAATTAGGAAAGAATGTTTACGCAGAATCAGATCTATCGTGAAAACTGAGTTGAATTCAAAAAACAGAATCACCGCTATAAACACCTTAGCATTACCAGTAGTAACTTACAGTTTTAATATAATAAATTGGAACTTGAGTGAACTCAAAAGACTAGATAGTAAAATTAGAAAACTGTTTACTTGTAACAAAATGCTCCATCCGAAATCTGATGTTGACCGAATGTACCTTCCACGTAGCAAAGGAGGAAGAGGTATGATACAGCTGGAACTTTCCTACAAAACGTCAACGATTGGCCTCTACAATTACTTGGACAATAGTGAAGACTGGATGCTCCAGTTAGTAAACAGGCATGAAAACTCAAAAACATTACACTCCGTTACTAAGGAATCTGACAAATTTTCTCGGGAACTTGACCTTGAAATAGAAATCAACAACCTATTATCACCAACTGAGATTGCTCGCAAAACAAAGAAGAAAGCGAAACATGAAGGCTTAAAACAACTTGAATCTCGCTGGCAAGAAAAACCTCTCCATGGACAGTTTGCTGCTCGAGCCAATAATGCTGATGTAGACACACAGGCAACCCATCAGTGGCTACGTAGCTCCGGACTGAAAGCGGAAACCGAGGGCTTCATTCTTGCAGCACAGGATCAAAGTTTGTTTACACGAAACTATCAAGCCAATGTCTTACATAACGGGGCTGACCCAAAGTGTAGATTCTGCAATGAAAGAATAGAAACAATCGACCACCTTGTTTCTGGCTGCTCCATCCTAACACCAGGGGAGTATAAAAACAGACATGACAGGGTTGGTCAATACCTCCATTGGAAAATATGTAGCCGCTTTTCCATCAAGACCCAAAGTGACTGGTATAAACACCATCCAGAACCTGTAACAGAGGGAAAAGATGTTACTATTCTTTGGGACTTTCCGATTCAAACAGACCGCACAATACAAGCAAACCGTCCTGATATTGTAATTAAGGATAGAAAGAACAATCAATGCTTTCTCATTGATATGAGTGTGCCCTCTGACCGGAATGTAGCTGCGAAAACATTTGAAAAGCTCTCGAAATATAAAGACCTAGAGATAGAAGTAGAAAAGATGTGGCACCTAAAGACTCGTACGATCCCAGTAGTGGTAGGTGCTTTAGGCCTGATAAAGAAAGGAGCCAAAGACTTTGTTAATAAAATTCCAGGAAATCCCTCTTTACAAGAGATACAGAAAATTGTACTTAATAGTACTGCACATGTTCTAAGACGAGCTCTCACCATATAAACTTTTTTTCGTACTCAATGGAATTTTTATTTTTATATACCTACATTTTTATAAAACAAATATCTATTTTTATACTCATACAATAATTTTATATTTTTATACTTATTTTATACACTTTTTATTATATTCATATTAATCTCACTCCGCAGAACTCGCAATATAAACCTTTCAATTTCACTCACCCTAGGTCGCTGGGAGCGACCCGGTGTTTGATCTTATAAAAAGCTAATCAAAAGAATATACTCGTATAATAATAATAATAATAATAATAATAATCACAATAATAATAATAATAATAATAATGATGATGATGATGATGATGATGATGATGATGATGATGATGATGATGATGATGATAATAACATTAATAATGATTATAATAATGATATTTAGTAGATCACCACCAATACATTTTTATTACCACTTGCTGACAGCAGTAAGAGGTAGCGAATTTAAACTGTTTTATATCAAGCAATCGCGAATTAATCTGCTCTCTGATCTGAGTGATAGATCGTTTATTAAATATTTTCTCTGTTCGAGGCTGTAAAGCACAGGTCGACAATCTGCATCCAGAGGGGAGATCATTCAGCATGATATGCAGAGGTCATGTTGAATATTCATTCTTGCATGATTTTAATTGTTGCTATGAAGGTGAAATCAATGACGAGCAATGTGTATAAGGAAAAGAGACTCTATGTATTGGCTAAATTGGATTCATTTCAGTGCATATCTCTCTCTCTCTCTCTGTCTCTCTCTCTCTCTCTCTCTCTCTCTCTCTCTGTCTCTCTCTCTCTCTCTCTGTCTCTCTCCCTCTCTCTCTCTCTCTCTCTCTCTCTCTCTCTCTCTCTCTCTCTCTCTCTCTCTCTCTCTCTCTCTCTCTCTCTCTCTCTCTCTCTCTCTCCTTCTCTCTCTCCCACTCATTTTGTTTCTTTCTTTCTTTTTAATCTATATGTTGCAATTAGTTCCACGGATCAAGTGGTTCGTTCTTGCTGCCGCAGTGGATGTCTTAGAGGCTGAAGATGAGGCACATGCATCTCCTGGATCTTGAACATTGTTGCAAGGCCTGTCACATCTCCTGTGTTGCAGACTGTCCAGGCTTGGGTTGACTTCCGTGCCATCAAAAAGCCGCCTTGTTCTGTCCTGGACTTTATCCAGGAGGTGGAGATGGTTACTAGCAGCTCCTCCCCAAGCAAGAGAGGAGTACTCCTTACAGGATCTGATTTATTGCAGGTCATTAATCTGTCTAGTTTTTCCATTATATGTATATAGTGTTCCATGTCATTGTGTATCAAGAAGTTTGAATAAAATTATCTCCAGAATGTCGGGTATTTAACTGTCGATTATCTGGAGTTGAAGGTTGTCCCTATAACAAAGGGATACTCCACCTGCCTACGTGCTGCGATCATTTCTCGTCCAGTTAGAACTAGGAACCTTTGCATAGTTGGGGGCAACTTTGTTGTCTAAAAAATTTTCTACAGCAAAAACAATATCAGCATCATATTTTTATCACAGACTGATGGGTGAGTTCTCTAACCTTAGTATGGAAGCCTCTTATATTTGCTGATATTCTTTTGGTTATACTACGTTGCATGTCTTTGTTGTTGGGCGACATTTTGGAAGTATGTTTGCGGATGCACTGTCGTACAATGGTGGGAGTGTAACTGAGTGTTGCTGTAGTTTTGGTGGGGACAATATACACCAACGTGTTTTTGAGGAAAAACTCGCTGTTGCCAGGTATTAAAGTGTATATGAGCCGATTGTACTGCAGACAAAGTTTCCTGAGCACTGAGCCGAACAGCGTTAATCAAATTTTGATTGTTTGTCAGCGATTTAACTCGCTACAACGTTCTGAGCTGTGGTATCTTTTATTGCAATAATCGCAAAATTGTTGTTTTTGGCACTGATCCTTGGGATGTCCATGGGCACTTGTCTTCGTTCCTGGAATGTTGATTAGGTTGATGTTTTTGTCGTGTCGTTCCCGGATTTGTGTTACGTCTCTGTTCCTGTGGTGTTTTGTAGGGATGAGTCTGCTTCGCTTTGAGTTGACTGTGTGTTTGTTTTCGTGACGTCTGATCTCCTTTATTTTGTTGTTGTGTGCGTCTATATGCGTCACTTTTAGAATTCACACTCTTTCATTTCCTTTGCCCACCATATACATTGTTCCTCATTCTCTCCAATATGTTTTTTTTTCCCCTCTCCTGGTCAATTTTGTTCGCGCGAGCCATACCAGGCAACTGACTTGTGTTGGACTCCGTCTGTGTTGGACTGGGTTGAGATGAGGGTGTCAGTGATGAAGAAAGATTCTGGCAAATCTTTCATTATATTTTGAAAGCGAGATAACTGTACTTTCTTAGATGTTAATTCCGGTTGCAGTTGCCTGACTAGAGTTTGGAGCTGTTCTCTGGATAAAGGTTCTAGGTCATCAGCTTCCTCTTGGGTTAAAGAGTCCGCTGCATCTACATCAGAACTTGCAGCTCTTTGTTCATAGAATGTAACTGGATCAGTTATTCCAGTTAGAACCCTAAGGTCCCAGTCTTCTCGCAGTTGTAGCTGGTGTCTTCTCTGAGACATCTTACGTAACAAGAATTAGGGCAATTTCCAATGAGGCATTTCCTGTCAGACTCGGGCAGTGACTTCTTGCCTCAGACTGGACACCAGTTGCCCGGCCTGAATCCAGGTAGTCCACTTTGCCTTTCGATCTTGTGTTGGTGATAACTATTGTTGGTTGTCATCCTCTTTATCAGAAAAGTCTTTTAACACAACTTTACAAAGCGAAATAACATATACAAAGTATAACTAGAAGTTTACTATTGGTGTAATAAGCAAAATTACAGGAAAATTCACAAAATATTGTAGGCATACAATGCATCGATTATACAATAATTATTAATTATACAGTTTGTATCTATCTATCTATCTCTATCTCTATCTATCTATCTATCTCTCTATCTCTCTATCTCTCTATCTCTCTATCTCTCTCTCTCTCTCTCTCTCTCTCTCTCTCTCTCTCTCTCTCTCTCTCTCTCTCTCTCTCTCTCTCTCTCTCTCTCTCTCTCTCTCTCTCTCTCTTTCTCTCTGCCTTTCTCTTGATCTATGTCTTATTCTCTCTCTCTCTCTCTTTCTCTCTCTCTCTCTCTCTCTCTCTCTCTCTCTCTCTCTCTCTCTCTCTCTCTCTCTCTCTCTTTCTCTCTGTCTTTCTCTTGATCTATGTCTAATTCTC
>NW_028234403.1:600001-602501 GCF_977035675.1 Penaeus japonicus | reverse complement strand
GCGGATAACTCTCGCGGCGAAACTTTAGGGCTAGTGTTATTGTCTGTAATTTGGTGATACAAACTTTAACGTGTGGCCGACAAACATGAAAGCGATGATTTACATTGGGCTGGAAGAGACTGAAGGAGAAGAGATGTAAGAAAGGAAGGGGATGGAAGGGAGAGATATTATATATATATATAGATAGATAGATAGATAGATAGATAGATAGATAGATAGATAGATAGATAGATAGATATATAGATAGATAGATAGATAGATAGATATGTATGTATATGTATATATATAGATAAATAGATAGATAGAGAGATAGATAGATGGATAGATAGATAGATAGAGCTATAGATATAAAGATATATTCATTCATATATACATATATATATATATATTATGATTATATATATTATATATATATATATATATATATATGTAATGTATTATAGATATGATAGAGAGATAGAGATATTTTCAGGACATTATATACATATATATATATATATATATATATATATAATATATATTATACATATATATATATAGGTATATATAATATGCAAATATATATATATATATATTAATATATTGATATATTGTAAAAGTATATATATATCTATAATATATGTAATGTATATATATTGATATATATAATATATATATACAATAAATATATATAATATATAATATATATATATAATAATATATATATATATATAATGATATAGATAAGGCATAAATTGAAATCATAAATATATACATAACATAATAATATATATATAAATATTATAAGATTATATATAAAAATTATATATATATATATATATATAATTTATTCACATAATATATATATACATATATATATATAATAAATGAATATATATATATATATAGATTAATATTTATATGTATAGTATATAAATATATATATTATATAAGATATATATAATATATATAGTATATTATAATATATGTATTGTGTGTGTGTGGGGTGTTGTGTGGGGGTGTGGGGGGTGGTGTGTGGGTGTGTGTGTGTGTGTTGTGTGGTGTGTGTGTTTTTTGTGTGTGTGTATAAGAGTGGTGGAGTGTGTGTGTGTGTATTGTGTTGGGTGTTGTGTTGTGTGTGGTGTGTGGCGTGTATACACATATATGGAATAGTTATAATATATATATATATATATATGAGTGAATATCATATAAATAAATATATATGTATAAATAACATATGTAGAGTATAAACACACACACACACATATATATCTATATATTATTAAATATATAATATATATATATATATATATGATATATATATATTAAATGATACTACATATGGTTAAAGATATATAAATATATAATATATAATATATAATAGTATATATATATATAAATTTTAAATAGATATATATATATAGTATATGTTGTAATTATACATATATTATACATAGATAAGAGATATATATATAATAATATATAAATATAAATATATATATTTACGGGTGTACAAATTCGCATGTATGTATATATACATATACACATACAATACTTGTATAAGAAAGATGTATATTGTTAAGAAAAAGAAATGAAATGAAAAGGATATTGATATGCCAGCCAATATAATATTTAAGAATCCTTTAAATTGACATAACTTTTAATCGATTAAAATCGATCGATTCAGACACAGGTCTAATCGTCACCTGACCAGGTAAACAACAGTAATAAAAAAGAAAAGCGGTGGGGGTAATTTCTCTTTTTCAGCCCGGCCCCCACCCCTTCCACCCACCCACTCAACCACGAACACACACATCCCTCCCCAGCTTTCTCTCATATTTTTCTCCTTCTCCTTTGACCTTTTCCATTCCTACAAGTTACAAGTTTGCAGCTGTTACCCTTTCTACTTCTCCGCCTCCCCTCTCCCCACACCCTGAACCCCACCCCCCCACCTCCCCAACCACACCTCTCCCACCTTGTATCCATCGTAGTGAACTTAAGAAATATTTGCAACGGCATCTTTCTTCGACACTTGCAACCGGGTTACGTTCTGAACAGTGTCTCGGCAACCTTTGAAATATTCTCAACCATATAGCTTGCAACTTTCGCCATAAATCTCAGCTTAACACCGGAAAATAATCTAAACTTGATTAGGTCTTGCGTTTACGATGCGTCTCCAAGAACAAGTTTTTTGAAGTTTAGTTCGGTAATATTGTATCTGACATTTATGTATTATCGTATTGTCGTATAACAGATCATATATATTTTTATGGAATGAATGGTTTAATTTCAACAACTTAACAATGTAAACGTTTAATTAATGCTTATCTTTTTTTTTCTCGTTTTCCTTTGTCATTGCTTCTTGATAAGTTTAGCATTTGCGTTCTATTTTAATGAATGTCATTTATATTACATCAGATGTAAGTTTTCTAGTTCTTGATAACCTGATATAGGCATTCAAATTAAACAAAATAAATTCATACGTTCTTTGTAACAAATAAATGCATATAAGTGTGTG
>NW_028234403.1:578696-586196 GCF_977035675.1 Penaeus japonicus | reverse complement strand
ACGGTGTGGTGGATGCGATGGTGTTGTGTGATGCCTTGTGGTGGTACGGTGTGGTGGATGTGATGGTGTTGTGTGATGCCTTGTTGTGTTACGGTATAGTGGATGTGATGGTGTTGTGTGATGTATATCTTGGAATGGATTGTAGGATGTATGGAAGTATATGGAAATTTGATAATTGCTTTAAACAGCTGATCACTTTTAACTTTAATAATCTTAGGGTCTCTATGCCACGTAGCGTGAAGAGAACTACCATGCTATGTCGTGTAAAGGATATTCCCTGATATGATATGTGTGATTATGAGTCATTTGTTTATACGAATAAATTTGTTAGTTAGGGGATAATGCTAACATTGCTGGGCGACTACACTAAAACATGTACTGTGAAAAAGAACTATATGTCTAGGAATGGTAGCTTTTTGTCCTGGGAGCTTTACTTGATATAGAAATCAAAGAAAGAAGAAATGGCCCATACAAGAATATACTATAAAAATAAAAGATAACAAAGAATGATGAACAATACATTTTCGGTGGTCAAGTAAAAGTAAAGATTATTAATTTTTCTTTTAAATGCAATCATTAGTGTCAAATCGAGTATAAAAAAAAATCAAATAAAATTTCCTGTTTTTGTGGGCTATTCACTTCCCTTTTGATATTGAGAAAATTATATATTTTGAAACTGACAAAGGAAAAAAAGATAATCATGCAACTAATAACGACAATAAAAAGGAGAAATATAAACTGAAAATAATCATAGTGCCCTTTCTAAAAATGCATCACAAAGCTATCTCATTCCTGCAAATTCAGCACAGAAAATCCGATGTGGATATTTTTTAAGACGTAGCCTTTACTGCAGTTGTGATAAAAAAGCCGCTATCACTATTTTTTGTATCTATAAAGTTGAAATTCGTATGCGGTGGGACCTCCTTTACGACAATTTATTTTCCTTATATGATTATTAGTCTGTCTATATACAGTCTGATAGTTTGTCTGTCTAACCATATCGCGATTAGTGTGGGCAGATTTGGCACAGACACGAATGTCTATAAATCTCTCTCTCTCTCCCTCCCTCCCTCCCTCTCTCTCTCTCTCTCTCTCTCTCTCTCTCTCTCTCTCTCTCTCTTTCTCTCTCTCACTCTCTCTCTCTCTCTCTTCTCATCCTCTCAATCTCTCCTCTCTCTCTCATCTCTCTCCTTCTTCTCTCTCTTCGTTACCAACACACATACATATGTGTATGGACTATATGTATATTATATGTATTCTATAATATATTACAATATTATTATATAGAGTATATATATAAATATTATATAATATATATTTATATATATATATGTTGTAATATTTGTATGTGGTGTTTGGTGTGTGATGTGAGTGCTGTGTGTGTGGTGTGTATATATATATATTATATATATATATATATATATATAATTATATATATATATATATTTATATATATATATATATATAATATATAAACAGCTTATGTAGATATATACACATATGATTATATAGTATATTTATTTATATATATTATATAGAGAGAGAATGAGAGGAGGAGGGAGAGAGTGTAAGAGGATAGATGAGATGAAGGGAGAGGAGAGAGACGGAGAGAGAGAAAAAATTTAAGAGAGAGAGAGAGAGAGAGGGGGAGAGAGAGGGGAAAAGAGGAGAGGGAAAAAAGAGAGAAAAAAAGGAAAAAGAAAGAGAAAAGAAAAAAAAAAAAAAAGAAAAGAACCCTTAACACTTTTTTGGGGGGTTTTTTGGGGGGTTTAATCTTGGGGGGCCCTTTTTAAAAATCATACAAAGTATCTTATTCCTTAAAAATTAGCCCCAAAAAACTTGGGGATTTTTTTAAACGTAGCCTTTACTAAAGTTTGTGAAAAAAAGCCGAACACAAGGAACCTTAAAGGGAAATTTTTGCGGGGGGGATCCTCCTTTCCCCCAAACCGAAAAATTTTAAACGGGGAAAACGCTGAAAATTTTCCCTTCCTTCCTTTTTCGGATTGTTTTTGGGCAAAATTTGGCCGGCCGAATGCCTTTTTAAATTTCTTTTCTCCTCTTTCTTCAAAAAAATTTCCTTTCCCCTTTTCCTTCCCTTCCTTCTCCCCCCCCCTCCTCTTCCCTCTCCCCTCTCTCTCCTTTTTTTTCTTCCTTTTTTTCTCTCCCTCTCCTTCTACCTCTTTTTCCTTCCTTTCTTCTCCCTCCTTTCCTCCCTTCCTTTCCCTCTTCCTCCCTCCCTTTCCTTTTCTCCCCCCTTTCCTTTAAACTTTCCTTTCCCCTTCTCCTCTTTCACCCTTCCCTCCCCTCCTTCCTTTTTCTTCCTTCTTCTCCCCCTCCTTTCTTCCTCTCCCCTTCTTCTTCTCTCTCTCCTCCTCCTCTCTCTCTCCCCTCTCTCTCTCTCTCCCCTCTCTTCTCTCCTTCTCCTCTCTCTCTCTCTCCCTCTCTCTCTCCCGCTCCCTCCCCTTTTTTCCTCTCTTCCCCCCCCTTCCTCCGTCTCCCTCTCTCCTCTCTTTATAAATATATATATGTGTGTGTGTGTGTGTTGTTGGGGTTTTGTGTTTTGTATATTTTTAAATATAAAATGGGGGTGGTTATTTTCGTAAATTTCCCTTCTTAAGTTCTTTTCTCTCAACACTTTATTCTTCTCCCTTCCATTTTTCTCTTCCGACTTCACCTTTATCTTCCATTCTTTTCCCTATTTAATTCATCTTTCCCTTTTTTTTTTTTTTTTTTTTTTTTTTTTCCCCCCCCTTTTTTTCCCTCCCCTTTTTCTTCCCCCCCCCTTCCCCCCTTTTTCCCCACACCCCCCCTTTTTTTCCCCCCCCCTTTTTTTTTTCCCGGGGCCCGGGGAAAGGGGGGCCCCCCCCTTTTTTTTCTTTTTTTTTTCCCCCCCCCCCCGGGGGGGGGCCCCCCCCTTTTTCCCCCAAAAAAAAAAGGGGGGGGGGGCCCCCCCCGGGGGGGGCGGGGACCCCCCGGGTTTGGCCGGGGTCAGCCCCCCTTTTTTTTTTTTGGGGGGGGGGGGGGCCCCCTTTTTTGGGGGGCCCAAGGCCTTTCCTTTTTCCCCCCCCCCCCCTTTTGGGGGGGTTTTTTCCCCCAAACCCCGGGGGGAATTTAAAAAAGGGGGGGGGGGGGGGCCCCTTTGGTTTTCCCCGGGGGTTTTCCCCCCCGGGCCCCCTTTTTTCCTCCCCCCGGGGGGGGGGAAAAAAAATTTTTTTTGGGGGGTTTTTAGGTTGTTCCCGGTTTTGGGGGTTTTTGGGGGCCCCCCCGGGGGTTTCCCGGGGGGGCCCCCCCCTTTTTTTTTCCCCCCTTTTTGGGGGGGGCGGGTTTTTTTTTTTTTTTTTTGGGGGGAAAAATTTTTTGGGGGTTTTTCTTTGGGGGGGGGGCCCCTTTTTTTTTTTTTCCCCCCCCCCCCTTTTTGGGGTTTTGGGGGGCCCTTCCTTTTTTTTTTTTTTTTTTTTTTTTTTTTTGGGTTTTTCCCCCCTTTAAAACCCCAAAAGGTTTTATTTTTTTTTTTTTTTTTTTAAAAATTTTTTTTGGGGTTTTTCCCCCCCTTGATCAACACTGATCTAATTAGCATTACACATTTTACATCCGAGTAAAGGAATATATTAATCATAAGTAAACGCAGATGGCTCGAGGGTGTGAGACGCGAGCAAGTGAGCGTGAGCAATACGCCGGAGTGGTCAGCTAACGAGCATTTAATGTGGGAACGTAATTTCCGGTGAGAACAAAGAGGCCTGTTTCTGGATGAGACAACTACGGCGGTTTGCATCATCCTTAGTCAGTACTGGATATAAGAAACCGCCTCTGTTGGAATAGGAAGATGTAGTATATATTATCTGAAGACATGTAAGATGTATGTGTAAATGGATAAAGATACAGTGTATATACATTCTGGTCCTAAGTATGCTTGTCACTGTGGCGTTTGTAACCAGTTAGTCTTCACATTAACGATAAAGATAACGATAATGGTAATGCAATGATCATACATTATCAATAATGATTTCATGAGTAATAGTTGTAGTTGCAGTAGTAGAAGTTGTTGCTGCTGTAATAGGAGTAATAGTAGCAGTTGTAGTAACAGTAGTAGTAGTAATAACAGTAGCAGAAGCAGCAATAGTAGTAACAGTATTACCACTAAAACACTAACAAGAACAATAACTAAGAATAAAATCGATAATATTTTTTTTACTGCAAACACTTCACGGCAGGAAACAGTAAAGTTTTTCTTGAATTGTCATCTTTTGGTCCCGGCAATGCGTCCACTTCCCTTTTTCTGTTACACTCCGGAGCCGACTTTGCATTGATGACTTTTACAGGACGAGCACCATTCTTAATACAGTTATTCGTGTTATTGATATCTTTTCATATGATGGTCTTTAAAGAATTTCAGTCATATTGCTGATATTGAATGTACACACATACACAAACGCATGTGTATATATACATATATGTATATATATATATATATATATATATATATATATATATATATATATATATATATGTATGTATATATGTACATGTACATATACATATACACATAGATTTCATATATACACACACGAACATTTTTAAAAATAAGAATGCAAATTATGAAACAATTACCTATCTCCTTCTCCCCCCCCCCCCTCTCTCTCTCTCTCTATATATATATATATATATATATATTTTTTTTTTTTTTTTTTTTTTTTATACATAAATATATATATATATATATATATAATATATATATATATCAATATATATATATATATATATTTATATATATATATATATGTATGTCTGTGTTTGTGTGTGTGTGTCATTCGCTCATATCAATCCATATATATCTGAATATATACATAAAAAGAAGTTAACTGGTGTACTGAATATAGTCTATGACTGATAATTGATTTACTGATAGAAAAACTTATAAGTGAGATACACAGTAGATATATACGATTTAACTCTTCAAAATTATTTCAAGCTCTGAATAAAAAAAAATAAATAAATAAAAAAACGTATATCATATACATTTCATTTATTTCATTATCTAAAACCTGCCGGTGATTGCAGCAAGATTCTTTTTATCATTATTCACTGTTCAATTTTTCAAACTTTACCAAATGATATAGGATTGCGAAAATATACTTAGGAATATGTAAAGGCATCGTTTTGTTATCTTTAATGCTATAACTACTTCTACAAGGTTACACAAAGCACCGTAGGTTAGTATATATAGTAGAGTTTAGCGCAGGGGTTCCCAAACTTTTTGTTCCTCAGTACCCCTTAGGCTTTTTATAGGTTCCCATGTACCCCTAACACTAAAAATTAAGCTTAATAGTAAAAAAGGACATTTTAATATTTTGATATTTACAGATCTACACTGCAGATCAAGCCATGTGAGGTCAAATGGTATTACCTTACACGAAATTCAATAAAGGTGGTGCTAATCAACACAAAGAAAATGAGAAAAGGCAATCCAGATTACAACACCATGTATTGTGCAAGTAATTGTTTCCTTCAGACCAAATGTACCCCCTGAAACGTGCAAATGTACCCCTGGGGGTACATGTACCCCAGTTTGGGAACCCCTGGTTTAGCGCCATGTTAGACCGTAGTAGTACATGCATGTGATAATGATTATGATGATGATAATGAAAATGGTAATAATGATAACAAAAATAATGTTGATGGTAATAATAAAGATGATGATGATAATAATGATGATGATGATAATGATAATAATAATAATAATAATAATAATAATAATAATAATAATAATAATAATAATGATAATGATAATGATGATAATAATAATAATAATAATAATAACAACAATAATAATAATAATGATAATAATATTAGTGAGGATGATAATAAGGACAATAATGATCGTAATGATAATACCAATGGTATTTATTAATAACTATAATAATAATGATAATGATAATAATCCAGTAATGACGATGACGATGATGACGATTGTAATGAGGATGACAATAATAATCATAAATAAATAAGATTAGTAACAACAAAATGTTGCAAGCATTTTCCAGACGATATATTTCTCCGAACAAATGCAATACAATGTTATTAATTCCCTAAATAACGCGTTAATACCCAATTATATTCCCACGTGATGTGGCTCTGTGGGACCTTGATGTCTACCGCTCGCTTCTTAAGCAGTGTTGCCAGATGATCAGTTCCCCAAGCAGCTTTGTCCTCTGTTTATCAAAGACTGGACCATATTGCACAAGGTTCGGCCGTAGCTTACCTTAGCAAATCCTACCGACTTGAACGGAACGATCCCGACAGGAGATCATAGGAACAGGCAGTTCGATGGTTTGCCCGGGGCTTATCCTTGTAAAATGTCCTTTCCGCTCATTCCTGGTCCTCTCCTTCCAAACCTGTGAACTGAAATAAATGAAGCTATCTGCGAGATTGAATAACTTCACGACGTAAGTGATATGATTGAATGGGTTTCGATTGAATCTTCATCTTCTTCAGAATTTACGTGAATCGGTACATGACTAGGTAGCTATGTTTTTTTGTTTTTTTTCCGTCTCACGGCACTACCCTTTGTGTGGATTTGGCTTTGTGGATTGTGGAATTTAACTTATGGTAAAATACAAAAAAGGGAAATTGGTTAGAAGTTCCTAAACACACCCATTTTGGATGAAATATGAGAAGGAAAAATGTTACGCAGTTTAGTGTCAAACAATAAAATTAAGTACCGGGTAATTTAATATGCACTAGGTTTGTACGCACTTTATCATTTTATAATGACACAGGAAATATTTGCATATGCTATTAATTTCAATATAAATGTCCTTGGTGAATGTTCTCTATTTAATGATATTCGTATGATAATTATTTTGAAAATAAGCACATCTATTGCGTGAACGAAGGTAGTAGAAAGCGTTCTTGGGTACAAAACCTATCTGAAGATTCTTCCCGTATTTTGCATTAAATCAAATCTGATCGTCTACTTTTCCCGAGAGTATATGTCCAAACTTGATTGGTGCAGTGTGTCATATTATACAACACTTCAACACTCGACGAAACTTTATTTGATAAAGAAAAAACAAACAAAAAAACTAACTGATCGGAATACCTGAACACTAAGAAATTTTGTCTCTTAAAACGAAATTATAATTCCACGATTACGCATGTGTACATATATATGTGTATATATGTGTGTGTGTGCGCGCGCATGTGTGTGTGCGTGTGCGTGTACACACACACACACATACATACATACACACACACACACACACACACACACACACACACATATATATATATATATATATATATATATATATATATATATATATTTCTATATATGCATATATAATATATATGTATATATGTATATATATATATATATATATATATATCCGTATCAGCTAGGATCGCACATTTATTTTAAATGTTTGGATGTTTATATACCACAGTCATGTTAAATCGTCAGGAAATACTAACTTTCTGAGTTACACATACGGTATTACTAAT
>NW_028234403.1:482330-484830 GCF_977035675.1 Penaeus japonicus | reverse complement strand
ATATATATATGTATGTATGTATGTATGTATGTATGTATGTGTTTATGTGTTTATTTATATATATATATATATGTGTTTGTGTATATGTTAACGCCGATGACAACGTTAAGTGGAGATAGAGAGATAAAAAGAGGAAACAGATAAAAGAGATGAGGAAGGAGAATAGAACAAAAACTCACATACACCACTCCATACGGAACCAATAGCCGCTCACATGGGCCTCGACGGACTAACAAATTTAATGCCCTCCATATGGGTTATGTCAGACAAATACTGCTTCGCTGCACTCGAACCCATTCCAGCCGAAGTGTTGACACGCACTGAAGCAGTATAGAACGGCACACTGTCGTGGGAGGACGTGAACAACTTGTAGGAATAAGAATAACCACAAAGACGATGTCTGTTCCACAATGGGTATGTATTCAGTGTCGAAAGATATCTAGTTAAGTTAATTATATCAGCTTTATAATCCTGTAATCTCTAGTTAAGTGTGATGAACGAGCCACCGGAATCACTGCATACGGTACAGGTGGCCCCAGGCTTGGACCCGGTCAACCTGCCTCGTTGCCTCCTTCACCCCCTCCTTCCCTACCAGGTGTGCTAGTTCACAGCCCGCGTACTTCACCCCACAGCTCCTCAGTTATCAGACATTCTGTGAGGTGTAAGCCAGTGGAGTACAACAGGATAGTAGCATGGGAGGCATATGCCGCCTAATTTGAAATGCTGGCATCTGCCCAAGGCTGAAGGCAGGCAGAGAAGGCATTGCAGCTGGTAACAGTGCTACAGGGCCCTGCAATGGAAGTTTTGGGTCGTCTGCCGCTGTCCCAACACCCCTCTTACAACAGCGTGGCAGGGGCTTTGCAATGCCACTTCAGGTATCACGACCAGGCCAAGGTGTGCCAGTCTCGCTTGAAGAAGTGCACTCATAAGCATGGCAAGACACTGTCCCAGCTGGTGCAGGACGTGGAGGTGCTGGTAAGGAGGCATACCCTGTGGCTCTGGAAAAAATTATTGTGGTACTTGGGCCGGATACTCAAAACAGTTAGCGACATCGTAAGCCCGCGCAGCCAGGCCACGCATGTCTTAAGTCAAATTGCGATCTCTGAGGGTCATACTCAAAACTTTTAACCATCTCCGCGTGACGTCACAGCGCCTCGTAACTTAAGGGTGGCCCCGAGCACTCGTACCGGTGTGAACCCGGAAATAAGTCGTGCTAGTTCCGACTTGTACAAACGATGTATGTATAGATTATGTATTATCAACCATCCTATACACAGTATTATGCATCATATCAATTCATATTGCCTCTGTATATCACAAATACCCCCATTCTCCCCAGCCACTTGATAAAAAAGATTTCAAGCAATTATAGGACAGAGAATGCACTCGTCGTTTACCCAGTGGAGTTGACGAAAATACATATTGAATACATGATAGAGCTTTGGGAAATGAAGGTGTCTTGTCATAAATGAAGATCGTTTGTGTGTGTGTGTGTGTATGTATATATATCTATATATATATATATATATATATATATAATATATATATACATATAATATATATATATATAATATATATATATATATAATATATATATATAATATATATATATATTATATATATACAAACATACATATACATTTATATTTACATATATACATATATATCTGTATCTCTTTATCTGTCTATTTATCTATCCATCCAACTATCTATCTATCTATGTATTTATAATCATCTATAACTCACTCTCGCTCTCTTTCCAACTCCCTCTCTCTCACTCGCTCGCTCTTCCCCTAATGACCGTGGCCTCCAATTGGTAGTTACGTCTAAAGGGCTGACTGTTGATTGGTCAATTCGAAATGGTCCTGCGATCTGAGGGTATCCCATCGAACTACGGTTATGATATTTTCTTTTGGTTACGATATTTTATTTTTTTCTCTGATTATGGGAGATTTGTGACCTCGTTAGGACATCGTACCTTACAAGAGCGTAACCAGCTGTGATGTCTTAAACTGCCAGAGTTTTGAGTATCCGGTTGTTGACGCTTTACAGGACTAGTAACTGCAAATCTACATCAAGGAGGCAAACCCTTTGGACCTGCAGGTGGAGTGGGCAAAGGCCTTGGAGTTTGAAACCCTTCCTGAAGGCAACCAGCAGCCAGGGCCAGCTGTTCAGCCCCGCTGTGACCTCCGGTACTGAAAGGTGAATATGAAGAAAGCAGTGTCAGGAAGGATGGGCCTGTACAGTTCCCTTGGTTTGTGCAGGGACGCAGTCGGTGTCCAAAGGAGCAGAGAATGCATCTTCACAACCGATTGGATTCTGATGCCTTCAAGCAGTGCTGCAAGGATTGTGGCAGGTCTGGTTATCACTTGAGTTCCTTCCCCAAGGTTAAGGAAGTGGTGCAGGCAGAAAACTCTGACAGACTAGAGAAGGGGGCTGAAACCCATCCGTCCTAAGTTTCTGGGCCCTGACTTGCGTAAGCTTTGGGCATGGTGGAGCC
>NW_028234403.1:452330-469830 GCF_977035675.1 Penaeus japonicus | reverse complement strand
GGGAAGAGGAGGGGGACAAAGAGGTGAAAAAAGAGAAGGAGGGAGACGAGGTGAACTAAGAGAGGGAGGGAGAGGAGGGATATGAAGAGGTGGAGGGAGAGAAGGGGGACAAATATAGGGAGGAGGAGAAGGGGGACAAAGAGGGGGGAAAAGAGGAGGGAGAGGAGGGGAACTAGGAGGGAGGGAGAGGAGGGGGACAAATAGGGAGAGGAAGAGGAGGGGGACTAGGAGAGGGAGAGGAGGGGGATAAAGAGGGAGAGGAAGAGGAGGAGGACTAGAAGAGGGAGGGAGAGGAGGGCGACGAAGAGGGAGAGGAGGGAGACAAAGAGGGGGAGGGAGAGGAGGGGGACAAAGAGGGGGAGGGAGAGGAGGGGGACAAAGAGGGGGAGGGAGAGGAGGGGGACAAAGAGGGGGAGGGAGAGGAGGGGTACACAGAGGGCAGAGGGAGAGGAGAGGAGGGAAGGGAAGGGAAGGGAAGGGAAGGGAAAGGAAGGAAAGGGAAGGGAAAGAAAGGGAAGGGAAGGGAAGGGAAGGGAAGGAAAGGGAAGAGAAAGGAGGGGTAGGGGAGAGCAGAGGAGAGGAGGGGAAGGGAGGGGAGGGAAAGGGAGGGGAAGGGAGAGGAGGAGAGGGGAAAAGACAAGAGAGGATAATGAGATACCTTATGATGCCAAGGTGTACAGGTTTTCTTTTATTAATTAATAAAAAAAAAAAAAAAAAAAAAAAAAAATCTCAGACTTCTTTATAACTTCTGACATATCTATCATCTGTTTGATTAAGTTAAAGTCTGAAAATAGCTTCAACAAATAATTAAATTATTACTTTCATAATTCCCAGGGGAAGATACAAAACATGGGGAATAGAGCAATCATGTTTTACAAAAATGAATCAATTAATTATGGAAAAAATATATATACTATAGAGAAATATGATATTCTTATTAACCTTTTCCTTTACCCCCAAATAATTGTAATGTTAGTACTTACTACATATCATAGACATAAACTATTGTTGCTATAAGCCTATTATCAATATTCAATTTTCTGTCTTAAAGATTTTTCAAGCAAAGGATACAGAAACAAAAAAGGATATAAATCAAAGGGTACATCTTAATTCATTTTTCTTTCATGGACTGACATCAGATACCAAAGAATATATTTTGCCATCATGGAAATAACAGTAGATATCAACTTCATCTCGGTTAAGAAAAGGAAGATAAAGAAAATACAATAATCTTTCTTTCTAAACATTGCATTATCTCACCTTGATTCCTGGAATACAAGACCTTGAAGCGTTTGACATGAGTGCAGGCACACGTTATGGTGTCTACATATTTAGAGCGAGCACTGTGTGCATTGTGAGGAGTTTCCCCTGGCTTCAGGCGGTCTGACTCTACAATGAGCACAGAACGTTCATAGATGTCCAACATCCCCTGTACCCTCTGTATCAACTTCCCTCTGTGCTGACTGCTGGTAAAAGCTGTAAGAGGAAAAAAGGGGAAAATATTGTGTGGAAATGAAAAAGGTATGAGTTATATATTTTTTCTAAATACTGCAGATATATCCACAAGTAGAGAATTCAAGTAGAGGTAAGAAAACACAGACTAAATTATAACCAAATTGCTCATAGGTCTCTCTCAGCTATGCAAGGCAAAATATCTGGTTTCAAATTTACAACAAGGTTATGTTTCCATGGAATAAATAAACAGAAAGAATGGGAGATCTGCAGATAACACATGGTTTCTTTTGCCAAAAAACAGGGCATATTGATATTTGGAAAAATCATGTCCAAATCAACAGCTGATCAACATCAATTCTGTACATCTATCAATGAAGTATAAATATCAGATGATACATAATAGATTTCTACAACCATATTTTGAACATCTAAAAGTAAATATTAGTAAAGGAGAGTTCTTTTCTTACCTGAATATAACTGTCTGGTTACTCCCATTCTTGTTGATACAACATAGTGAGCATGTGCAAGATGGGCCACTGATATGTTGACCTCCTTATGAAGTCGCAGCTTGGATGCAATACTGCCTGCAATACTTATTTCCTGAGAATCCACCAATACAAGGGGTAGTGCCTGATGAGTAAAGAAAAATCAAAATGAATTAGTTAAAGCAGCAACTCACCAATTATTTATCATGTGAAGAAAACATATGTAGTTTCAATTATAAAAGGAACATAAAACTGAACAAAGTTACAATCATTAATGCAACTTTTAATATAATTGTATGCACATCCTATGAGTGTGAAGAAAAAAAAAAAATTTAGGAACAGAGTAGCAAAAATAACTCAATTCACTGACCACACTAGCCGAAGATTTCATTACGTCTTCTTTTGGCTTGGCTCCAGAATGGTTCAAGAGACTTCCAGATGTCGATGTAAAGGATGAGCCTTGTATTCTTGATGCATTAAACAAGTTCCCTGCTCCCTGTAGAGTATATGATAACACTTAGCCTATTGACACCAAGGACATACACTGTCCACTATAGTTTTGTTTTCTGAATTCATTTTACACAAAGGTGGTTTCACAAGCACTTGAGTTACCAAGGAGTCAATTAATAGGTCTACATGCTTACTTCATACCTTGAATTCTTGGGAAAAAAATAATTTCTTGATGTTTCTTAATGTGTGCTATCATTAATCTTAGTAACTTTATTATCTTCATCATGAACATTGTTATCATATTAATGAAAAAAAACAGTAATAATAGAAATGAATGTTATTTTTTTTCCAAAAAAATCAAGGAATAGGGTAAACAGGTGTGGCCAGGCAGATCTATAAATAAACACTTGTGGAACCAAGTATGTCTTTAAAATTGTTAATAAAACAAAACTGTAGCAGACAGAGCACATATACATACACTCTCAGCATCAATGGGTCAAACATATCTAGCATATCACGGATAATAAAGTCAGCTTAATATTTTCAAAAAATGTTCTCCATACATACATTAGTAATTTAGTAGGATGACACACAAAAACTTAAAATAAAGCATCATAGAACATTTTCTATTACACAACTTTATGCGGACATATATACATCCTATGGGTGAGAAGAAGAAAATACATATAGAAGACAGTAACAGTAATACTATAATTCACTAACCATACTCCCTGAACTTTTTATAATGTCAAATCTACTTTCTTCTTTTGACTTGGCTTCAGACTTTTTCAAGAATTTTCCAAACGTTGACGGAGAGGGAGAATTTTGCATTCTCGCCAAGTTAGATGAGCTTCCTACTCCCTGTCCAGTACGCGATGATAATGACGAAAGTCTGTTTGGTCTCACTGGTGCTGCAGCTTCTTTGTTCTCTTGCTTTGGTAAGACATCCTCTTCTAATTCAAAGTCAAAGCCATCAGAGCCCAAGTTAAATGATACGCTCATTGCCTCTTCTACTTTACTGACCCTACTTTCCTTGATATTCTGTGTGCCTTTCTTTTGTTTCTCACCACTTTCAGTTTGCTTCAACTTCCCTATAAGTCTCTCCTTCAAGGGTACATGTATTCGGGTTAATTGTTCAAAGTCGTCTTCTGGGGATGATTGTAGTATTCTGCTTTCTTTGCTTGGCTTCAGAGAGGGAGCCATTTTTGTCCCCTCTGTTGGAACCCCTTTACTCAATTTCAAATTTGCTTTTCCTAACTTCAGTTTATTTGGGTTTTCTATTCCACTTGATTTGAAGTTTTCCTTTGGGGGTTCAGTTAATTTTTCAAAGCAATTAGTTGGTTTCTTCAAAATATTGTTGCACACATTATTGTTTATATTAATATTTGATCTATCATCCCCACTACTTTTTGCTTTTTTGTGATCTGCAACATTCTCTTCATCACTTGACGAGTGGTTTGAAATTATTCTTTTTCTTTTTCGTTTCCCTTTGTCTGCTTCTTTCTTTCTCTTTTTCGCACTGGCATGGTCATGCATGGCCTGGTTAAGAGATATATTGCAAATGATGAGAGATATAATAAATAACATTAACATGAATACTTATTGTTAATCCACTAAAAAGACAAACAGTGCTCTTTACTCTAAGTGTAAAAAGTAAAAGAGAAAAATCGGATATTTAACATACTGCAAAAGTACTACCAGATGGAAAAACAGAGAGAAGGATCATATAAAATACCTTGATCATAATTGAATCTTCAGCTAGCATTGTATCTCCCATATACTCTGTATCATACTCCACAAAGTTATTATCCACTACAAAGCTGTCTTCTTCCTCCTGAAAAAAAAAGTAATAAAAATATAAAGTAATTGTACTTTTAACCCGATACCACCGGGTGCCGTCCACAGAAGGCGATTTTTGTAACATGCATAGCGCCAGGTGCCGGCATGCACCGTCAATCGTATAATTGATTTAGGCCTATGCGTTCGAGAGCCCCGGCATTGCAGCCATGCAAAGACGGAACAGTGCCAGTGGGAATAAGCAAAATGGGTTTCAACTCACTTCCAAAACCTAGATGGCACCACTTTCTTATAGCACCAGCAGGAGTGAGAGCCTTGAATGGCACCCATCTACGGTCTCTAGCAAGCACTATCTCCATAGAGGGATGGCACATCGCAAGTTGCCGACCTCTTGCCCTAAAGTACCGCAGATGAAAGATGTACAGGCAGAACGAGAGGAGGAAGGTGATTCACACCATGCCCAATGCCTACAATGTGCCCCTGTGCTAGTAGGGATGCCTTTTATTGTGGCACTCACTGTCAAAAGCACAAGTTTCCTTCCTCTTCCCTACCTCTTCATTTTAGATGGTTATAAGTTTCGTGTTTGTTCGTGACAGCACACAAATATGAAAAAATAAAGTTGCTTTTTGTCCCCCCCTAAAACAGTAATACTTCTATCACATTGAGTATAAAGAAAAAAAATTAGTTGATATGGACCCTGAACTACAATTTTAGTCAACTGCAGAATTGACGGAGCCTGTGATATGACATATAAATTTCTAAAAACAGTAAAACACGCAAAAAAACAAAACACAAAAATGTCTCTAGCTCTACAATGAGTGACTAAAAGGGAGTGGGAAAAATCAAATTATGTTGCAGAAGCTACCTCGATCAGAAATAAAACTCATCCTGGAGCCTGTGTAAGCAAATCTATCCCCCGTCAGCAATGGGTTAAGTATACAGATTTCTAGGAACTATATTCTATATATCCTCAACTAGTATCGATATAATAAACATTCCATCTCAACCAAAAGGTTTATAAACTATGTCTTGGTGTTCTCAAAGGAAGAAGAAGGAAGAAGAAGGAAGAGGAGACGGAGGAGGAGAAGGAGAAGGAGAAGGAGGAGGACGAGGAGAAGGAGGAGAAGGAGGAGAAGGAGGAGGAGGAGGAGGAGGAGGAGGAGGAGGAGGAGGAGGAGGAGGAGGAGGAGGAGGAGGAGGAGGAGGAGGAGGAGGAGGACGAGGAGAAAAGGAAGAAGAAGAAGAAGAAGAAGAAGAAGAAGATGAAGGAGGAGAAGGAGGAGAAGGAGGAGGAGGAGGAGGAGGAGGAGGAGGAGGAGGAGGAGGAGGAAGAGGAGGAGGAGGAGGAGGAAAAGAAAAAGAAGAAGAAGAAGAGGAAGAAGATGAAGAATAAGAGGACGAAGAAGAAGAAGAAAATAAGGAAAAAGAGGAAGAGGAAGAGGAAGAGGAAGAGGAAGGGGAAGGGAAAGGGGAAGGGGAAAGGAAAAGGGAATAGAAAGAGAAAGAAGAAAAAACAAAGAAGAAAAAGAAGAAAAGGAAGAAGATAAAGGGGAAAAGGAAAAGAAAGAGGAAAATGAAGAGGAAGAGGAAGAGGAAGAGGAGGAGGAGGAAAAGGAGGAGGAGGAGGAAGAGGAGGAGGAGGAGGAGGAGGAGGAGGAGGAGGAGGAGGAGGAGGAGGAGGAGGAGGAGGAGGAGGAGGAGAGGAGGAGGAGGAGGAAGAGGAGGAGGAGGAGGAAGAGGAGGAGGAGGAGGAGGGGGAAGGGGAAGGGGAAGGGGAAGGGGAAGGGGAAGGGGAAGGGGAAGGGGAAGGGGAAGGGGAAGGGGAAGGGGAAGGGGAAGGGGAAGGGGAAGGGGAAGGGGAAGGGGAAGGGGAAGGGGAAAAGAAAAGGGAAAGGGAATAGAAAGAGAAAGAGAAAGAAACAAAGAAGAAAAAGAAGAAGAGGAAGATAAAGGGAAAAAGGAAAAGAAAGAGAAAAATGAAGAGTTGGAAGAGGAAAAGGAGGAGGGAGAGGAGGAGGAGGAGGAGGAGGAGGAGGAGGAGGAGGAGGAGGAGGAGGAGGAGGAGGAGGAGGAAGAAAAGAAGAAGAAAAGAAGAATGAAAAGCAGAAGAGAAAAAAATAAAAAGAAAAAATAATAAGAATAAGAAAAAGGATAAGGAAAAGAAGAAGTAAAAGAAGAACAACAACAAGAAAAGATAGAAGAACAACAAAAGGAAGAAGAACAAGAAAAACAAAAAGAAGAAAGAAGGAAGATGATGAATACAGAAGATGAAGAAAGTAGAAGAAAAAGAAGAAGAAACACACATAACCACTAATCACATACTCTCTTACAGATAACAAAACCTACATCTGCCTATAAATCACTTAGCTTATCTTTAACCCATTCATGCCAGTTGACTTGCTATCACGTTTAGTGGTTTTTGGGTCAGACACCAGGGACAAGATTCAAGGCCGGTGCGTCGGGTGATCAGGCGTACAGCGCTCACCTGCTGCTAGTGTGGCCAAGAATCCTGAGGCGTTAGGCTTATGCATTAGAATATCCCGGCATTTCGACCATTTAGAGCCAAAATAGCCCCGTCGTTAATGGGTTAATTCCTATTCTTAGGTCTATTCTCCACCTCTGAATTACCTCAACTCACAGGATCAAAATATGTACTCACATCCTCTAAATCTTCATTTTCTTCATCTGTGTCAGAGAGAACGACAGGCGCACGATGTGCTCTGTGATTCATGCGATTAGCTAATTTTGGACTAACAACAGATTGCAGGTAAACGGCCCTCATACTGAAAAAGATAATCATGGTGAGCAATCATAAACCGACTGGGATAACTTAAAAAGATATTGCAACTTAAAAATATTTTTTGGAAGGATTATTAAAAATATCATATAAACCCTCATTCATAATATATGTACATATGTGAATACGATTTGAAAGAATACAGTCATTAAATATTTGAATCAATAACTTCAATCATATGCTAAAGCTAAGGAGATGTCCCCCCCAAAAATATAAAACTTCTTCAGCGAAGGCCTCAATCCAACGTACTCTACAGCTGCATCTTGAGAAAGCTGAGTGCAATCATCCACAAAACTCTCATCATATTTGTCTAGATGTTCCCCCTCTGACTCATCACTGGATACCCTCTCTCCCTCTTCGGATAATTCTGCTTCATCGTGGATAAAGTTGTGCTTCTGAAAAGGCATCAAACACACATGAAAACTGAACATTAAAACCATTAAAATATTTTACTTGAAGAGATATATATAAATTAGGACTTAAAATAACCAACAAAAGGGCAAATAATGACTAAATTGTTAAATAAAACAACACTAAGTAGTACTTGCATAATCCACAATTCATCATCCCCATTTCCTTGAATCTGTGTATTTAAATAAATGAACATTTTGTCAATTACTAACGCTAATTCTTAATTAATTATTATCACTATAGTAATATCGATATCTATAGAAAAAAAAAAGCAGTTAAAGAATAATTATTTCAGAGAGCAACATAATGTAAAAAGTGAAAGTCTAAGAACTAGGATATTAAAACGTATATGAAAGTCTGATAGGCAAATGCTATACCACTTAATAGCACATATATCCTTTAAAGAACTCACCCTTTTATCAATTCTCTTCTTTTTCTCTTCAGCCATATTAACATATCTAGGCCCTGGATGTAAAATTGACACTTCATCTTCAAAATCGTCATCCTCTACAGAAACGATGGAATCTTGGTTGCTCTGATAATTTTTTGCTTTCCAGCTCTTCTGATCTGAGTCTGTACTGGAAGTTCTGATTGAGCTTGAGCTTGACATGGCGCCTTTCACTCTGAAACTTTCAATGACTGATTTTTCACTGTTCACCCATTCTTCCTCATTGTCAGAATCTATAATCTGGCCATATTTTCTCTTTTGTCTTTTCCACACCTGTGTTGCCTCCTGAGAACCTGCAAGTAAACTTGTGCTAGATTTGTTCAATTCTCTTTCTTTGTGAACTGGTGAATCATCGTCTGAAAGAATCACTACTGGAGGGTTGTTTCCTTTATCATCAACATGCACAGAGAAACTCACTTCCTTCTTCTTCTGTTTCTCTTCTTTACCCATAATCATGTTCAGTTTAATATCAGCCAACAGTGACTCTGACATGGGTTCAAAATCTCCACTACCCAGCAAGTCCTGGACAACAGTGTTCTTTGATATGCTCTCTTTTTCCTCTTCTTTTTCCGAGCAATCATAATTATTACATGCAACATCATCAAGCAAGGAAAAATTTGTCTCCCATTTTGTGGTCTTGGAGTCCGGGTTCTCTAATGATAAATTTACTTCAGCTTTGGGTTGCAAAGATGATGTTGCTGAGTTTGTTTCAGTTTGGCACGAAGAATTCATTCCATTTTCACTTGAAAATTTCCTTGCTGCTGGCAATTTATAAGAGATTTTATTTGTAGAAGTGGATGGAGTAGAACTGAGTTCCTGTAAAACATCATCAGCATCTTTTTCTCGAATTAAAGGTTCAGACTTGGGATATGTTAGCCTCTTGTTTATACTGCAACTGCTTGTCCCATTTCTGCCTAACAGGTTCCTCTTAATCACCTTTTTAGAACTTCTTTCTTCAGTGCCTTTCATTGTATTTTCTGCCTTCTCTGTGACTCTGTCTTTACATGGGGCCCTGAAGCAATAACTAAGATTTTTTTGTCCCAAATTACTATCTTTGTCCAGCTCAGATATGTTCATACTACAAGCAGAATCACCTGCTTCATCTGACTCATCAACAAGGTCTATGATTTGTGTAACACTAAGAAGATTTTGTTTTGATTTTTCAAAAGGTTTTCTGTCTTTCTGCTCCAGTGATGATTTAATTTGACTAAGTGGTGAACTCTTCTTAGGAGTGGTAAAAACAAAATTGTGGTCTTGTCTTGTATTGTCTTTTGGTTTATCATCATTCATATCAAAATCTAAAAACAAATCATCTTCAAAACTAAGATTGAAGTTAACACTACACTCTTCTTTTACTAATGAGGACGTAATTTTCCTGGGTTCCTCTGAGATATCATCTTTAGTGTGTAATTCAGACTTGCTTTCCAATACAGTCTTCACATTACTGCTACAATTGGAAACCAGTCTGTCATCACAACTTGCAGAGAAACTTTCAGTACTACCATCACTTTTCTTAAAATTTGCATCAACTTTGACACTGCTTTCAGCTTTGATTTTCTCAATCTCTTTGACACTTTCATCAGTGAGGATAGTTTCCAATTTGTGGGTTTCTTGTGAAACATCTGAGTTTTCTATGGATTTTGAGAAATTGCTTTTCACACTTTTGCCAGACCTGGATCCATCCTCATTTAAGAAAACCTGATCTTGGGTACTATCTGTAGATACATTATCATCTGGTACAGAGAACTTACTTAATTTAGAGCGAACTTTGCTTCTCTGACTGAGTAATGTTGCTGGTTTTGTAGCAACAGATGCCATCATGTTAGTATCCTCATCAGACTTTTTATTAAGTAAAAGATTTTTGGTTGTATTTTTCTCTCCTGGCAATGGCTCTAAGCTTTCCATTTCATGAGACATCGAACACTCTTGTTCTATTCTAGTCAGATTTGGAGTCACGAGCTTAAAAAGACGTTTTGCATTCAGTTTTGGTGTTGATGAATATAGTTTTAGATTGGGTCTAACAGGCTTTCTATAACTTGAGGGTAATATTGGTGATACTTCTTCTACTACACTCTCATCAACTTTTTCTGGTGTATTAGTTGTATTTTCCTCTGCAATCCCATCTTTGCCGCTGATATCTTGCAGACTCTCAGCTATTTTTGAGTAACCAGGAAGTGGACTATAACCATTCCCATCATCTGAGTCCGGTATGACCATGGCCTCTTGTATCTCATGTGTCTGTGATATCAGGAGATCCACTTCTCTTGATATATCGACGTCTCCAGCCTCAAAAAAAAAAGAATTTGGATATCTATTTTTCTTTCGATTTCCCATCCACTTCTCTACTGCCACTATAACATCAGTTGGGCTAAGGGGTTCTTCGATTTCCTCATCACTTGGAATAGAATTAGGCGGAGTTATTATCTGAATCGGAGACAGAAGTCTGACTGACAATACTGACACCACAAGCTTAGATATACTATTGAAAGCAGAGGTGAAATCCTTTGATTTTTCTACTATTTCCATGTCTTCTCCATGATTCCCTGATTCTTCATTCCCCTCCTTGCTTTTTGCATCATTTTCTTTGCTTTTATTTAATGGGGAGGCTATTACATTATCCCCATCGTCCTGATTTACATCAACATCCATTCCCCCGTCCTCTACAATCATAACCTCTACGTCACTATCATCTTCTTTTCCCTTTGGCTTCTCAGATTGGATGTCAAAGTCCTCGAGATCCTGCTGCTGATGAGATTCCATTTCCTCTTCATTCTTGCGAGCTTTCTGACTGAACATGTCCGTGATGAGGTTGCTTTGCTTGGATTTTGTGTGTTTTTTCTTCTCTCCTTTCACCATTTTGGATTTTTTCTTTGGTAGTTCATCCTTTGACGTGGCTGCCTTTGTTGCTTTATCTGTTTAAATGGTAAACAGTAATTACACTTGGAATCAGAATAGTTTGCTCCTAATCTTTACATGGCAAATTGTAACTGCTTAATCAATAACTGATGGTTAAAAATGACAGATAATTTTTTTTATACTATTTCAAGAATTAACAAGAATTTCTTATACTGTCATTACCTTCTATGAAAGCATATCATGAAAAGAAATCAGTGCCTCTTCTAATAAATGATGAAAAAAATTGATATCAATCTACTCCTGATAAAACATAACTTCAAAGCTTTGTATCACCACCGATAGAATCTATCAAGGATTAGCTCAACTCAAGCAAACACAAACTTTCAACATAGTTCATATCCAGAAAGGCGTGCATCTCAAGACTATAGGGATCATCATCTGGAGCGAGGTTGATCTGCAGGTCAATAAATTCCGTGAGTTGAACCAGGTTTCGTGACTGCATAGAATGCCCAAGGACATGTGACTTCTGCAGCATGGTCTGCCAAGGCTGGTAGACTCCAAAGTTTACTCTTGACATTTCTTCTTCCTCTTTTTGGTCTGTAAGTCAGGCAATAGTCTTATCTGTGAGTTTTATGTTACTTTCAACAGCAGTGTTAATACAATGAGCTCTGGTCAACTAAATGACTGTGCCCATAATTCTAAAACATACTATTTTGATTTTCATAAGAATAAATACACATACATATTCTGTATAAAGACATATTTGCTACATATATCTAAGCACACACAGCAACAACAAAATTCACAGATAATCCTGATATCAGCTATGATATGGTAGTACTCACCTTCTTTTTTCTTCAGGCTCATGAACACTGGCTTTGCTATAGTCTTCACCTCTTCTGGTGAAACCCACAAATTGTCTCTCAACCATTGCCATTCCTCTCGACTTAGCATGCCTACCTTACCATGTTGCTTCTGTAATACGATATTACTATAATCTAGGAACCATCATGTCATGATATCTAATCATATGCAATTTTCAAAATGTCAGGTGTACAAAAAAATCAGTGTCCAAATCATGTTCATAAAAAAATCACCTGAAGAAAGATGTATTTCCTAATGTATTTAATGTATTTAAAGGACATGTGATGCTCAGGCATAGACTTGCACAATCTATAACATTATCAAATAGGAACCAAAAAAATAACTGTAATATTTTCCTTTAGTATCATCATGTAGATTTTGGCGCAAACATCCTAGAAAAAACAATTTATTGTCGTTTGTATAAACTAAAATAGATTAAATAAAAGTGACAGTTTGGTATATTTCTGCATCAGATCATAATATATGCCATCCTTTAGCGGTTAATCCCAGTCTCCTTGATGAAACTTACTTTCTTTGGCAAAGATGTCTTCTCCAAGAGCGAGCCTGTGAGTGACTTTGACCCAGACACAGATTTCCGATCCTTGCCTGCCTTTGTCTTCCAAGTCCCAATTTTCATGTGAAGCTTGTGGCATACAGGTGTTAAACCTTGAAAATAATAATAATGATGATGATAATAATAGTAATAATAATAATAATAATAATAATAATAATAATAATAATAATAATGAAAAAAATAATAATAATGATAATTATAATGATAATATTAATGATAATAATAATAATAATGATAACAATAATAATAATAATAGTTATAATAATAATTATCATCATTATTATAATAATAATTATAATAATAATAATAATAATAATAATAATAATAATGATAATGATAATAATAATAATCATGATAATAATTGATTATAATAATAATTATTATAATAACAAAATAAATATATAAGAAAAAAAAATAAATCTCAAGTTCCTACATTGTCATTATCCTTTCAAAGTTCAACTGCTAAATATTGATCAAAAGGCAGACCAAGAAATGAGGCAGACCAAGAAATGAGTGCTGTCTTAATCCTCTCCAGAACTTACCCCTTGGCACCATGCGATCATTTGAGGGGAAGAGGAACCTTTTTAGTTTTTCGCCATCTGCCAGAGCTTTATTGATATTCTTCTTCTGTAACTGACTCTGGTTATACATCTGTAATACCGGAGATAAATAAGTAAACAAATACACACAGCAAACAAGAAAGTCTAAAACACTGATGGAAAATTTAGAGTTGAACAAGCAAAGTATGGAATTTGTTTTCAAATATCCCTAGTGAATTAAACATCATTATTACAACCTCCCCATGAAATGTACCAAAATTACTGCCGTTTGCTCACCTGTTCCTCTTTCCCTTTTGTTACTAGAATGATGATGCGTCCTTCACGCTTCCTTCCCGTACGACCTATCCTCTGCACCAGACGGATGGGGGACTTCGGTGCATCATAGCAAATAATCAGATCAACTTCGCCAATGTCTAAGCCTGCAAATTTTTACCCTATTGACAGATCTCTATAGACAAAATCTGTAGCATTTCAAGGCTTTCACCTACATGGTGTTACATTAAAAATCACGTATTCCTAACAGATGGATAACTACTTTTCTTTAGAATTGTCTATTGCTTTCATTCATGTAGTTTCAAATAAAAATAAAAATAATTTCTACCTTTCTTTGACAATGCCCCTTTCTTGGCTAACAAGAATAATTTCCCGAAGCTAAAGCAATGATATGAAGTATTTGAACTTAACCTTATCAACTTACTAAATAACTAAGCACAAAACAAGAGAAGTAAATGAAAATGTGTATAAGCCTGTGAGAATACTAAATGAACAAAGTTCATTGTAACAAACATTGAAAAGGCATAATTAAGAATGAACAACTTAACAAAGCATGTGATATGACTAATGCATTTAGATTGATATCTTGTAATAACTAGTAAGTTGTCACAACTAGTAATTTTGATGAAGATATAAATTGAGTGACATCTATTACATATCTAGCTTTGTGAACTTATTCAGTTTTATCTATACTGTTTCAGGAAAAAGAAATTACAAGTATTTTGACAGACTTGCCTTCTTCTCCCACACAGGTTGATGTTAAAGTATTAAACCCTCCTTCTTTGAACTCTTTCACAACCTGTAATTACAGTTATTTTTATCAATTGCACTGGAAACTTCACATTACTTCAGATTCAATGACACAATAACAAATATTCATGTATGCATATTTATTCAAAGCATTACATTGTAGATGGTCACAATTAACCTTGCATTACCTTCAACTGCTCCTTTTGAGTGAAGCCCCTCCCTCCATGAGCCACAGTTGATTGCCCAACAAAACTCATAGCTTTAACAAGTGGGTAATGATGCTGTAACATCTCTGTAATCTCCAGCACACTGTCTCTGTACTATCAAGGTATCAAAGGGGAAAGGTAAATCTACATACTTTGATAGACATGAATTGCATGTTCAATATCTTAATCAAGTTGGTTAATGTAAGAGTTTTTTCTAGTTTCTAATTTCAGTTAAGTAAAAAATATCAAGGAATATTGTCCTTTTATAACTTGAGCCCTAAATTTGTGAATTCTCACATCACTTATAGTTATAAATACATTAAGAAGATTTTTAAAAATACCTGGGAGAATATCATCACTCGAGTAGACTGCCCTTCATCAAGAAACTTCTGGTGGTGCTTTATAACAATTTTGCGAAGTTCTTCCATTTTGGGATGACTCACAACATATGGAGTAGTAGACTCTGCTTTGACAGACTGAGGGCTGCCAATCTATAAGTCAGTAATTTTGATCAGTAGGATAACAATATATACATTTTCTTTACTAATATAAAATAGGTACAGTAAATATTTAAACAAATTTAAACAAATGAAAAAGGTAAAATAAGAAAAGAGTTGAATAAAGAAATGAGAGCAACTGATATTTGCACACAGTATTATGCACTTAAATAAACAATCAATTTCTTTGTACAGAATCATGCATTTTATACAAATAAATTATTACAGCCTGATATTTGCCTTAGCTTTCAGCTCACATATATTTTTTACTTTAGAATAGTTTAGCACAGGTAATCTTATCATTTAATCAAACTACATCTGATATATGCTAATTAATTTAGTATTAGTTTGTTTCTCATAAATCAGAAGGATAATGCATAGCATGAACCAATGTAGAGTTCAAACAAAAATAAGAATAAAACAAACAAAGAAAATTCTTCATTTTACTGTACAAGTGGTAGCATGATCATGATGAATTTGATTTGAAAACATGAAAAATATATTCATATATCGGCACTATTTATATCACACATAAACACTTTGGTTGGCCGTTTTCTGTCATAAACCAGCTAGTGACATAATATAAAAATTCACCAAGAATACATTTATTGTTTGGCATTTGAATTATCACCAAAGTCACCAAATATCTAAATAAATGGACAAACATTTACAACTAACTATGCTAATGAAGTGGGCCTGACATTCCTTATGGTTATTTCCATTATGCTGGCTTTGTTGATTACCTTATTGATTATCATAAACATATATCATTACAGAAAAATAAGTACAAACAAAGAGAGTCTAAAATAAATAAATTACTCTAAAAAGTTACATTTAAAGTAAAGAAAAGCATTAACATTAATACAAGCCTACAGAATAATCTATTACAAGCAATCTTATACTAAAAATATGCTCGCTGATTGTCAATATTGAGGATTAGTGGATGTTGCATGCTAGGCCAGTGAAGGTTTTGAAAAACAAGTAATATTAGTCTTGAACAATTGAAACAATAGGAAAGTAAAGAAAAACACTTTATCTTATGGCCTACCTGTGCAAACATTCCTGAGTTATTTAAAGTTGAGTTTTGCTCCTTTCCCGAGTTATTTAATGTTGAACTTTGCTGTTTTCCTGAGTCGTACTTTTTACTGAGATCCTCCATGAGCCGCTGAAAGACGCTGTTCCGCTGCAGTTCCCCTCTTGCCATGCTATGACCCTTGTCTCCCCCAAGGGTTCCTGAAAACATATCTCAGATTAACCAAAAGTCTGAAAGCTCACAATTGGGAATTTCCTCCAATAATCTCATTTATACACTAAAAAAATGAAAATATTAAAATAAAATAACCTTGATTTTCTATGTTAGTATCAACACACCTTTCAGGAAATTGTAAAAAGATCTGATTCCATGCTGCATGAGAAGTTCATATGCATGATAAAGAGTCATGCACAAGGCAAACATTCCCTCTGCAACTCCATATCGATCACGTGGGAGGTTGTCTGGAGGGTTTTGACGGAAGGCTTCACGTGCCTTTAATATCTGCAAATGTTGCATCACAAATGAAGAAAATTTAACAGTTGTAAAATGTTATGAAACTAATAAAGGGGGGAAAAATAAATTGAGATAAATCCAGAAAAAGTAAGAGGTAAACTTAAGAATAAAGGTAAATGAAAAGAAAGAAAGTAAAAAAGGAAAGAACGAAAAGAAGAAAAGAAAGAAAGAAAGAAAAAAAAAAACTGATTTCTTTTGTCATATTTTCTAATACATCTATTTTGTGGATAGTGGGCTTTTCTGACATATATTATTACATGGCAGAGAGATTTTGTACAGTGTGCTTACATAGTGTGTAAACACAGACACATTCACTGTAAATAAAAATAAAACAAAAAACATGGCAAGGACAGGAAAATACAATTATGCTGAAGTTTTTTTTTTTTTTTTTTTTACTATATATTTGCCTCAGGTAAATTCAGCAAAAAAACACAGGTATTTTTTTTTTCAATAAAACAGTTCTTCATGAATACTCCATAAACAGATATCATAAACGGATATCTATATATCTATGAATCATATTCAAGGTTATTAATCCAAGCATAAACAGCACCATTAACAAAAGTGAAAATGAAAATATTGTATATGACTCGGATGACAATGATCATCAATACTGCATCAACAAGGAAATTTACCTGAAATTTTGAAAGCGTGGTCTCGTCTCGAGTGTACACTACTCTCATATCTATCAACCTGTTTACATAGACACGTAATACCTGAAAGAATAAAGGAATGAGAATTAATGGTATAAAACAAATAGACTATGCAAGAGTACAGTTCTCATCAAATTCAATCCTTTAATTAATGACTGTTTCTCTAGGTCAATAAGAGAAATTTCTAGTACCATAAATGTAAAAAAAAACATAAATTACAAAACTCATATACGAAGGATGAAAATTACGTGACTTACATTCTGATATCTTGACTGAATGCTAGCTAGCTCAGCTCCTAAGGGCACGACAATTTTTTCTATGTGCCGCTGGTGGGTATAACCTGCAATGTCTGGGCTGTCTTCACTTCGGAGCTCAATGTGAGATATCAAGAGGTTCTGGATAACCTGTTGCAATGAATTTTTATCTTACGTATTTTTGTTATATGTAACAACAAATGTAATGTCTATAAAATGAGTCCTTTTTTATCATTTAGAGTGAAGTTCTAAGTGATTTTCTCAAGTGACCAAGAAACTAATCAAAACTAACATTCAACATTTATTAACCTTCTAATATAATGCATAAAAGAATACATCTCCTTTTCCTATGTGTAAGTATGAGAAGAGATGTTCCTAATGCATATTTCAATTATCTAACTTGAAGTTTGGCTTCCAAGTAGTCTAGTTATTAGTTGAGTGAGCAATTATTGAATTTTTAAGATATCAATAAAAAAAAAAAAAAAGTTTTCAACATCCAAACTTACCTGTTGTACTGATCTGACGTCTGTTCCTGGCGTAGCGGATAATGCTAATATGCGGAATCTACAGTGCTGTTCTCGTAATCCCCGCACAACCTGAAAGAAGAGGAATCAAAATGTGTTT
>NW_028234403.1:429830-432330 GCF_977035675.1 Penaeus japonicus | reverse complement strand
GAGCCCAAGCAGGAAGTCCAGGAGCCCAACCAGGAAGTCCAGATCATAGCAGGATCTCCTGAAACAGATCATGACCTCAGATTGGAATATCTTTCTCCGAGGACGCAACCAGAAACCTGCAAAGAGAGATCAAGAAACTCCTGGAGCCCAAGCAGGAAGTCCAGGAGGCCAAGCAGGAAGTCCAGGAGCCCAAGCAGGAAGTCCAGGAGCCCAAGCAGGAAGTCCAGGAGCCCAAGCAGGAAGTCCAGGAGCCCAAGCAGGAAGTCCAGGAGACCAAGCAGGAAGTCCAGGAGACCAAGCAGGAAGTCCAGGAGACCAAGCAGGAAGTCCAGGAGGCCAAGCAGGAAGTCCAGGACACAAAGCAGGAAGTCCAGGAGACCAAGCAGGAAGTCCAGGAGACCAAGCAGGAAGTCCAGGAGACCAAGCAGGAAGTCCAGGAGGCCAAGCAGGAAGTCCAGGACACAAAGCAGGAAGTCCAGGTGCCCAAGCAGGAAGTCCAGGAGACCAAGCAGGAAATCCAGGAGCCCAAGCAGGTAGTCCAGGACACCAAGCAGGTAGTCCAGGACACCAAGCAGGAAGTCCAGGAGGCCAAGCAGGAATTCCAGGAGGCCAAGCAGGAATTCCAGGAGGCCAAGCAGGAAATCCAGAAGGCCAAGCAGGAAGTCCAGGAGCCTAACCAGGAAGTCCAGGAGGCCGAGCAGGAAGTCCAGGAGGCCGAGCAGGAAGTCCAGGAGACCGAGCAGGGAAGTCAGGAGACCGAGCAGGAAGTCCGAAATAGGAGAGACCGAAGCAGGAAGATCAGGAGACGAGCAGGAAGAACTTTTCTCTAGGGAGACCGAGCAGGAAGGCCAGGGAGCCCTCGGAGCAAGGAAAAGTCCAGGAGACCGAGCAGGAATGTCCAGGGACCGAGAGAGAAGAACGAAGCTCCCAGGAGACCGAGCAGGAAGTCCAGGAGACCGAGCAGGAAGTCCAGGAGACCGAGCAGGAAGTCCAGGAGACCGAGCAGGAAGTCCAGGAGACCGAGCAGGAAGTCCAGGAGACCGAGCAGGAAGTCCAGGAGACCGAGCAGGAAGTCCAGGAGACTCCGAGCAGGAAAAGTCCAGGGCGAGGAGCAGAAATCCAGGAACCAAGCAGGAAGTCCAGGAGACCGAGCAGGAAGTCCAGGAGACCGAGCAGGAAGTCCAGGAGACCGAGCAGGAAGTCCAGGAGACCGAGCAGGAAGTTCAGGAGACCGAGCAGGAAGTCCAGGAGACCGAGCAGGAAGTCCAGGAGACCGAGCTGGAAGTCCAGGAGACCGAGCTGATGAAAGTCCAGGAGACCGAGCTGAAAGTCCAGGAGACCGAGCTGAAAGTCCAGGAGACCGAGCAGGAAGTCCAGGAGACCGAGCAGGAAGTCCAGGAGACCGAGCAGGAAGTCCAGGAGACCGAGCAGGAAGTCCAGGAGACCGAGCAGGAAGTCCAGGAGACCGAGCAGGAAGTCCAGGAGACCGAGCAGGAAGTCCAGGAGACCGAGCAGGAAGTCCAGGAGACCGAGCAGGAAGTCCAGGAGCCCGACCAGGAAGAAGCCCAGCTGCCCAAACAGGATAAAATCCAGGAGCCTAAGTAGGAAGTCCAGGGGCCCGACCAGGAAGAAGCCCAGCTGCCCAAACAGGATGAAGTCCAGGATGCCATGCATGAAGTCCAGGAGCCCAAGCAGGAAGTCCAGGAGCCCAAGCAGGAAGAAGTCCAGGAGACCAATCAGGAAATCCAGGAACAGGAAATCTAGGAGCCCAGGCGGGAAGAAGTCCAGGAGCCCAAGTAGGAAGACCAGATCATACCAGATCTCATGCAACTGACCCTGTCAGACCAGGAAGAAGTCCAGGAGCCCAAGCAGGAAGTCCGGGAGTTCAAACAGGATGTCCAGGAGGCCAAACGGGAAGTCCAGGAGGCCAAACAGGATGTCCAGGAGCCCAAGCAGAAAGAAGAATATATCTTCGAGGACGACACCAGAGAGTAATGGGTCACTGTAACGGTGAACTGTTAAATATTTATTATACATTCATGAGAATATGAATGAATATACATATGCACATACATGTGAATATGAATGAATATATATATATATATATATATATATATATATGTATATCTAATAAATATATAAATATATATAATATATATATATCTACATATACACACATACATCCATATATATACATATATATATTTTATATATATCTATATATATATATAATATATATATATATTATATATATATATATATATTTTTATAAGTTATCATGCATACATATATATACATAGAGAGAGAGAGAGACAGACAGACAGAGAGACAGACAGAGAGAGAGTTTGTGAGTATCTTTACACAAAATAGGCGGACGCATAACTGCTAATAGATCCTTGTGATGCTTGTGTTAATAATGCTTGCGGTAGGAATGAAGGTGGCACTGACGATACCTGTGCCCAACTATGATGATGATGGGTTTACGAGGGCATTGATGATG
>NW_028234403.1:421847-423717 GCF_977035675.1 Penaeus japonicus | reverse complement strand
TATATATTATATATATATATATATATATATATATATATACACACACATATATAATATATATATATATATATATATATATATATATATTATATATAAAATTATATACATCTCTCTCTTTCTCTCCCCTCTCTCTCTCTCTCTCTCTCTCTCTCTCTCTCTCTCTCTCTCTCTCTCTCTCTCTCTCTCTCTCGTCTCTCTCTCTCTCTCTCTCTCTCTCTCTCTCTCTCTCTCTCTCTCTCTCTCTCTCTCTCTCTCTCTCTCTCTCTCTCTCTCTCTCTATATATATATATATATATATATATATATATATATTCATATATGTATATATATACATATATGTATATATATATATATATATATATATATATATATTATATATATATATATATATATATATATATATATATATATAATAAAAGACTTTTTAGTGAAAGTTCCTCATCAGCGTAAGGAAACTAAAAATTGATTTATTTATTTATTTTTTATTTTATTTTAATTTTTTGCTTCTTACGCTGATGACGAACTTTCACTAAAATAGTTGTATGTCGAGAGTTTTTCCAATTCATATTATGATTTTTATTTGTAATATATGTATATGTATATATATTTATTAATACTATATGTGTATATATGTATTATATATATTACATTATATATATATAATATATATATATATTATTATATATATATATTACATGTTTAAATATTTATAATATATATATATATATATTATATATATATTATTTTAATATATATATATACTATTATATCTGTAACAAAACACACACACACACAACATAACACACACAAAAACAACAATGAATATATACATATAATAACGATTAGGATACATTAAAAAATATAATAAATTGTTACACATAATTCGAAATGCGGGGCAATTGCAAAGACTTGCTTTTCTGGCAATCTTGCAGATAACGAGGTTCCATATTAGTCCATATAGATAGCTTCTCAACACAGCGTTCCCTGCGTTCCATATTTCGCTTGAAGGGAACTTGCAAGAAGTCGAGAAGGAGCAGACATGGGTATTGCTAGAAGAGATTTTATTGATTGGTTAGGAACGGAGGTGCTTCATTGCTTAATTAGAATGGAGGTTTCAGTAGATCGTGTCGAAAATAGATATCGTATCAGGTCTCCTCGTACTTCGTCTCTTCTTCCTCCTCATTCTTCCTTCGCCTTCGTCAGCAGTTCACATAAGGGCGGCTTACAGGGGTTGTTGATTTAATGGACGCTTCGTAATGAGCGTTGTGGTTTAAGGGCTGTGATATTAGTCTTAACGGACAGTGGTGATTTTACATTAGTTTGCTTGGTGATAGATTATCAGTTGCGGTTGTTAGGCGGTTGAATTATCTTTATGTTATTTTGTGAAAAGAAGAAAGAAGTGGAGGAATAACTCAAAATGGAGTGCTTTTAATAGCAGTATTTTTTTTTCTCTCTCTCTCTCTCTTCATTCTTCTTCTCTCTCATCTCTCGACTCCTCTCTCTCTCTCTCTCCTCTCTCGCTCCTCTCTCTCGCTCTCTCTCTCTCTCTCTCATCTCTGCACCCCTAATGTTCGATAGGTAATACACTTAGAATATATTTTGTATTTTTACATTAAAGGGATTGATTTCAGTTGCTTGCCGATAATCCATTAAATGACTCGCATTAAATTAACAAGCTCCAAGAATGCCCCATTCACTCCTATTCGATTTAAAAAGAATAAGTATATACAAAGCGACGCTTCAACCTTTCCTGTTGAAAAAAGTGTGGGTAAGGGAACTCTTCACTCTACTGGGAATTCCGTCCTCGTTTGCATGCTGTCGAACTCTGGAGCCAGTACATTTTGGCCAGACTAGCTACATTTTGTTTGCT
>NW_028234403.1:394718-404718 GCF_977035675.1 Penaeus japonicus | reverse complement strand
TATATAATATTTTAGTAAATGCCGTGGTATAGAAATAATTTTATATATTTAATCTTGTTTACTTAGAGATTTACTTATATAGATATTATATTTATATACCAAATATATACCCCATGCATATGAGATATATATATATAATATAGATTGTATATATATAGATTATATATATATATAGATATATATATATATATATTGATGTTATCTATATATATATACATATATATATTGATATCTTATATATATATATGTATATATAATTATATATATATATATACTATATATTCTAGATATATATATATAGTTCTATATATATATCATAGTTATATATATATTTTTATATATATATAGATTATATATTTTCATATGTGTGTATTATATTATGTAGTTATGTTTTGATATATGTTTTAGAATAATTTTTTATATGTATTATAATCTATATATTATTACCCATGCATAATATATTATATTGTATTAAATATTGTTTGATAATATATTTTTTATATATAATCTATATAGTGATATTATATATATATGAATTGATGATAGGATATATATATGATATATATGAGATATATATAGATATAAAGGTACAGTTATGACTTATAGGTTATGCATATATAGGGTTTACTTTATATATATATGATAAAAATAGCTATATATACATACAGGGATACTTAGAGATTGACTATAGATATAATCATATATTATAGATAACTATTAATAGTATAAGGGAGGGGATATATCTTACTTTATATATATATATGATCATATAAAATTATATATATTTACATTATATCGATAGATAAAATAGGTACATATATCTGTATTCATGATATTATGAGTTATTAGTATATATATATGGATATTGAATGGTATATATATTATCACTATATAAATATATATATATATGATAATATGTATAATATGTATATCTGTACATGAGATATATCATATATATATATTAACTAATATATATATCATCAATATACTATATATAATATATCATAATATGTATATATATATTTATAGTTATATATATTATATATAGAGAGTGGGGAGGGGGAGAGGGGGATATTATATATGATATATATATATATATACATTACGCATCCTGATACTTTATAGATATAGTCATATATACTTATATACACATTTATATATATTATAAATATTATGTATATAACGTAGATAATATATCACAGTAATATGTATACTATGTATGTTTTTTGATATGTACATGTATACATTATATAGATATATATATTATATAGTGATAGAGAGTTAGTTATATATATATATATATAGATATATATATATGACATGCATATATATAATATAGGAGGTATAATATTGTCTGTTCATGGCTATTATATATTTTATAATAATATATATATATATATAGATATATATATTTATATATATTTATATATATAGTATATCTCTTATTTTTGATATATATTATTTAGATATTATATAGTATGTATTATTATAGATCATATTATATTATTTTTAGATTATATGATATATAAGATATATACACAACCAAAATATATTATATATGAGTATATTTTCATAATGAATATATGTATATATATATGCATATATATATATATATGATTATTATATTACATATATATTGATATTTTTATATATATATAACATATTATATATATAGATTTTATTTATTTATATGCATATTATATAATAAGTTTATGTATTCTATGGATGATTATGATATATATATTATAGATATTATATATATATTAATATTTATATACGAAAGTATAGATATATTATATACACTTAAATTTCTATATATATATATACATATTAAATATTTATATATATACTTATATATATATATATATATTATATATATATAGATAGATTTTAATGATTAAGCTATATATAATATATCATTAATAAATATATAATTAAATATATATATATATATATTTATTTTATTATATATATACATACATATAATACTTATGTATATATATATATATATCCTATATATTTATCTATATCTATATTATTATATGATTATATTCGTATAATATATAATAATCAAATAAATACTATTATAAATATATATATATAAATATATCTATGCAATATATAATTATTTATAAGAATATATATATATTTATATATATGATAAAATTATAATATATATTATGTATTATGTACCTCTCTCTCCTCGCTCTCACTCATACTCATTTTATCATCATATACTAACTATATGATATATATATATATATATTATATATATATATATATTATTAAGTATATATTATATGGACAGCTATAAATATCCTTTTATTATTATGTATATATATGCATATATGTATTTGGAGATATACTTAGTCTTATTAGATATACATAACATGTTATATCTATAGATTTATATATACTCTGCCATATATATATATATATATTAATATATATATGATATATATATATTATATATATATATGTAATGTGTACTCTACATATCTCTATATATCTCTCTTCTTCTCTATATATTAATAGAAGACTATTATAATAATGGATTCATATATATATATATATATATATATATTATATAAATGTAACCTATATACTTATTAAACATAATATATGTACATATACATATTATTTATCTACTTATATAGATTCATGTAAATACATCCAATTATATATGATTAGACACTAACACGCTACACACTATTTTAATAGAAATATATATATTATATATTATATATATATATATATATACATTATATATACATATAATATACTATATATATATATATATATATCTATGATATATATATATATGTATACATAAAATATATATATAAATATGTAAATGCTAATATATTAATATCGTATACTACATATATATATATATATATTATATATATATATATACAATTATACACACACACCACAATATATATTATATTATATATATATTATATATTATATATTATTAATATATATTATAGTCATATTATATATATATAAAATGTATAATATGTATATATTTTTATATATATATTTATATATATATATATTATACATATTCATAGGGCGATATGTATATATATATATATATAACATAATTCAAATTTATATATATATAGATAGATATATTTATACTATAACATAATACATATTCATAAATATATATATATCGATATATATATAATATATTTTATATATAGTATAGTATAAATAAAATATTATATATATATAATCTTTAACATATATCGAAATATATATCATATACATATAGGATTATATATAATTTATAGATATATATATATTTATATCATATTTATATATATCATAATATATGTATATAGTTATATATATTTATATATATAATATGTAACATATTGTATAGATATATATATTATATAGTATATATATAACCCATATTTCATAATGATCAATATATATATATAAATACAATTTATTTATATATATATGTTATCTTCTATATTAATATATACATATATAATATATTAAATATTTATGTAGACATATATATAATTTATAGATATATATATACATATATATATTAATATATATTAATATATATAACATATTTATATATATTATATATATACTTTATATATATATATATATATATATATATATATACATATATACTAATATATAGATTTATATTCTTATAGATATATTATATACAAGCATAATTATTATATATATTATACTACTATATCATATAGCATATATTTATTTATATTTATTTATATAATATATTATTATATAAATATATTTATAGATATATATATTTGAAACTATTATATCATGTACAGTTTTATATATATATATATAATATATATATCATAATATTATCGTATTATATATTTTATATGATATACCTATTATATATTAAATACTATTAAAGTAAATTATTATATGTATTATATATATATATTATATATTATGGACATAGCATATTATATATATATATAAATATATAATATTTAGCTATATTGATTTATATATATATAATATATATATTATATATATATAATATTATATAACCTGCATTTTTATATATATTTATACTGTATGTATATATATATATATATATAATATATATATGATATATAGTATAATATATATATTATATACTAAGTATGTATATATAGTATATATATATAATAATTATTATATAAGTATTTTATTAATTATATATATATATATATAATATTTATGTATATATATATATATAATTAGTATATTTGTATATACATCTATATATATACTATATATATTTATACTATATATAAATATAATATCTATATATAATATATATATATATATATCATTATTACTATAGGATATATGTACTATATATTGTTTATATATAATCTATATATTTATATGCTGTGATGGGTATAAGATGTGTCCCTACTACAACCAGTTTGTGTAAAATGTATTTATATACAACGACTATAATCTGACATCTAATTTGTGTGATGGGCGTGGCAATTCGTACGATATATGTGGCGAGCAGGATAATTTTATATTAAATTCCCACACATGATATATAAAAGGTCTGTTTCAGAAGAAACACGGTAGCTAGGAACCATTAATAATATATATAAATCAAGATCTTATATATAACATTATTCTTACAAAGGAGGCATACGGATTATATAACGTACGCAAAGGGAGATAGTAAGAGCCTCTCAAAGCTAATAATACCTGAGCTGTACAGTTTATATCAATAACGCTACATAATGACAAATCACAGACAATGCACTTAGTAAATTTAATGAAATAAGTCACTAAAGGCACTAGTAATCACTAACTACACTGGAATCCTTGAGGAGGTCGGTCCTCTCAGACTTGAAGGTCGAACTATTTCTGTCATGAATTACTAATAATGAGATAATGACTTAACTTATGATTATTGAGCAGAGATACTGGGTTAGTACGAGGGGCAGCGGCGACTCTTCTCATCGTCAAATTTCAGTGACTGCTTGCTCTTATCTCTCTCCACCGTGTTCGGGTTCTCGTGTCAGAAGCACAGGAAGAAATATAATGAAACATACAGATAATTCTAAACATAGAGGATTGACAGAGCGAACTAATCCCGCTCTGTTTATGGCAAGAGAATAAAGGCAGATGCTAACAACTACAAAAGCTGCCTCCAGGATAGCTGCCTTATTAAAGCTACGGTCACACTAGTAACTTGTAGAAGAGGATCTGCCCCTACACGGGAACACCAGCTATTCCCGCTAGACGGGGTCTGTTCACACTTGTCCTCAAGAAAGAACCATCGTCCCCGTACAGCGGCGACGCGGGCGACGCTGATAATAGTAAAACAAACGCATGGAAGTCTTACAGATTAAGATGCGAAAAGAGGCTCATTAATTCAGTTATTACGGCGCTTACACAGTGTGCATTAGCCCTTGCTGCTATAAAACAAGAGAAGAAGAAACCAAAAAGACTGGATGAGAAAGTGGCTAGTAAGAAAAGATAAAAATGTTTATGTTTACGTTTGATTGACGATGGTCAGGCGAGGAACCCTTCAATAATCTATTAATTCTAATAAAATATTGTGGATAATTATTTGAATAACTTGATATTTATTATAAAGAGGTTTTATTCATGTACTGGTTGTTATATGTAATATTTAAAAAAGGATAAATTATAGAATAAACATTATAGTTTTTGGTTTGATAAGATCTCTCTCCCTCTAGCGAGGAGCTAACACCAACACAGCATGTATTGGTTTTCCCTGCTAGCCAGGAGACCTCACCCCGGATCACCCACCTGCTAGTTGGGGACGTTTTCTCCATGCACATGGGGATCCCCTGATACAAGTTACTAGTGTGACCATGGCTTAGGTTCTTTAGGTTCTTTACTACGGGCCCTTAGGCCTGTAGTAAAGAACCTGTCGGGTGTAGGGCGTTGGGGAAATGTGATGGGTGTCGTGGTGTAGGGTGTCGGGTGTAAGGCACCCATCTGCATGTTTGCTAGTAAAGAACTGTGTCGGTGGGTTTAGTTGTCAGTGATGCCTACCTGTTCAATGAGACGTATAAATCGGATGATATTGGTAGCCTTGATCAATGTAAACAACACCTGAAAGCGCACAATTGAAACGGAAATATAATTTTATTTATTATATTTCATGGTTCATTCACAAAAAGCCTACTTTGTTTATCTTTCTATAATGAGACATGTACAAAGTACATGTATGGTCAAAATCCACCCACAGATAGGCAATGTTAACCGACATGGTTATGTAAATAATATATAATATATAATTGTATACCTTGTACATTATCTAAGGTCACACTCTAAGATAGGAATCATTAAATATGTTATCGTTTAGTCGGTAAAAGCTATGACAATAATATGTCTATAAATTGTAACCAAAACAAAGTATTTGTAATCCATAAAGTATAAAAAAAGGAGAGGGAAAGAGAGAGGGGGCGGGGAATATATATATATATATATATATATATATATATATATATATATATATATATATATATATATATATATATAAAACAGTAGTTTTACCACAAAGATTTTAAAAGTTTGGATTGTGTTCAACGTAATGTAGAAACATATTTTGGCCACTCTATGAAGATGTATCAACACAGCCTTTCCATTCCGCAGCTGGTGTTGGAAATATCCCTGAATATCCTTGCCGTCTGTGCCTTCTTTTTCGAGAATCACTTTTAGTAAGTGTGACATACTGCTTTAGTGCTATCCATACACGTATTATTTTTTCTTAACTAGATTTGTTAATAGTATTATAATAACTTCAGAATTAATGAAAATTAAAGTAACACCATTGTTTTAACTAAAATAATGATTCAGGTTTTTGTAGTAATGATAACAGAAGAATCGTGATATGTCATTACATATCTGGAATAACACTTTGAAACGAGTAAATATTTCAGATAATTGCAGAATATCATCACAGTGATACAATTCATGACAAATACTTACTAAATTAAATATGTTCTAATTCACCCTTTTCATTGTGCAGCCAACTTGTCGAGAACTGTCTACCCATGAACGAGAATGTTTCACAGGCTCTGGACTGGGCGCTGAATCTATGCTTCATATCCCCGTTCATCATACGGGTGAGTAATTTCCTTATACAGACGTTGTAGAGACTGCTTGTTCCTGACGTTCCCCCATTTAATTAGATATGTATATTATCACTGATTTATAGGAACATAGTACCATCTTGTCGACAAATTGTCGATGCGCTTACGGACAGAACAGGAGATTCATAATTTAGAAAAGCTCACTACTATCATATTTCCAGATCGTGACAATAAACAATGCGACCCGTTTTCTGACGTCCTGCTACACCGTGGCCGACTTCTGTACTATTCCACCGGCTATCTTAGGCGTCATTATCCGCAGATCATTCACTGGTATGTAGATTTTTTTTAATGATTTATAATTTAAATAATAACTAATGGTTACCAATGCTACCTTAGTCCAGTTGTTTTGATAGTATGGCTATATGGCATATATGTGCATGAGTATACATACGGATGCATAGACATTATTGTGAGCATAACAATCGTATGAGCACCAAAACAAATGAGTTGCTAAAACGACAGTGAAGTAAGACACTGTATACAATAAAAATACAGGTCTGCGCTTCATGAGGATACTTTACTTGCTGAGGGTCCCCGAAATATCCGTCGGAGGAAGGGCACAATTGAAGAAGTACCTCTCTTACGCCCTGGCAGCTTGGTTTGTGATGGCTGGCATTATACAATTGGTAAGTAAGAATGTAAATACTGAGTTTTACAACTGAATATCAACCCTATTGTGACAGATCTAATAATATTTGTTTTATATTAATAAACGTGTAGATATACATGCATAGGTATGGATAGTTAAATGTTAATCCCTTTATATGGCAAAACAATAGTGTATATCCTTTATGCCATAACAACTACATGCTTCCACACTAAAATTACAGTTCGAGAGTCTAGGCGATCCCACTGATTTCGATAACCCGCACAACGAGACCTTCGCCACTTGGCTTTACTTCATAGTCGTGACCGTCTCCACTGTCGGCTATGGTGACTTCAGCTGCAAGACGATGATCGGGAAAGGGATCACCATCGTCATCATTGTGTTTGTGCTGGTGGGTGGTATGACGGCTCGTCACATATGCTGTTGAATGTATTTAAGAAAATGTAAAAGTTTTTTACTTAGAGTGAATGCGATTTTCATTAGAGTATTTCATCAAGTGAAGGACGTACAGGGTGGTCTCTTCAATAATTCTTTATTGCAGAGTATGTTTGCCAGATACATGCCAGTGTTGCTCTCGACGATTAACAAGCCACCGAGATATTTTAGGAAGTATAACCCCAAGTCATCAAAGAGGTTAGTGTCCATATGATTTTCATTTTTTCTTCAGTTGTGCAATTTGAATATCTTATAGGCCGAAACCCCCCTTGCGAAATCCAAGAAGAAAAAAGAGCGTCAAATTAAGATCGAGGGAAAGAGGGAAGGATAGCTCACAAAATAAGGCATCACCCTTTTTCCTCTTTTTTTATTTCTTTGCTTTTTTCTTAACTAATTATCCACCTCCTCAGGCATATCGTGTATTGCGGACGCTTGAACCAGGAGATGATTTGCCCTTTCTTGAACCCAGGGATAAACAGGGTTACTGACCTCGTGTTTCTGGGCGAGTAAGTATTTTGTGCATTGTGTATTGTAACTCATGTTCCGTAGGCTCAGCCAGTCTTAGGGTAGCATATTTAAAAAAACTCATCAGTCACCCAAAACGCATGTTAAAATTCATATGAGAAGTAGACAAACTACTGAACGGAAGATTTAATATCTTGAAGATACATTTCATGCTTGTCAGCTTTTGATATCAGTAATACAAATAATCCCGTCTCATTAACTGCAGTAGACTTTCACATACTGTTGATATGAATATGATACCACTTAATTCCACACATTTGCAGTCAGACTCTAACTTTGGAAGACCGAGGATTCTTCCAACAGAATCCACAAGGATTGTATTATGTTCGCGGCACGGTACTGGAGGGACTGCGATTGGCCGCGGTAGGCATATTCCACTTTTTCTTCTTCTTTTCTCATAGACTGATTTCACGTGTTGATATTTAGGGAAAAAAATGTACAAGGGCTTATATAAGGACTAGCATTTTCTTTCTAGATCAATGAAGCTCGTGCATGCATTGTCACCGCTGACGGCAAGAGCGTAGACCCGCAAAGGGAAGACGAAGCCAACGTTTCCAGGGTTTTTTCTATCTTGGATTTGACTTCCACAACGAGAGTCATGTTGGAGTTGCTTCACTACCAGAACAAGGTCACTCATTTACAACAGTTTGTACCCAAGAGAGAGACAAGTTGGTTTGACAAAGCTAGTTTATATGTTGTCATTTTGGGGGTTCTTATGTTGCATTTGTGTTTTACAGGAAATATTGAATTATGGGCTCAGCTCTAGTGAAGAAAGCCGTCTCAGCGTTTTCTCTTATTCTGAGTTTAAACTTAGACTTGTAGGATATTCCTCTCTCGTCCCTGGATTCTCCACGTTACTGGCCAACCTCCTTCTGCCAAACACGGTGGAAATTTTGGGCATGGTATTCATAATTGTTATTCTCCAAAATCTGAGATGGTTTCACCAATATTCATGTATCACAAGGTAATTTGAAAATTTGTTAGGGAGCTTTACCTCCAGAAGGGTTTGAAATTCATGAAATTTAATTAACGCTATGCATTTCCAGAGCAATCTCGTCTGGGAGAGAGAATACCAATATGGCAAGAGGTCAAAGATCTACATGGAACCTTTGTCTGAATCTTTGGAAGGCATGACTTTGCATGAAGCTGTCGAGTAAGCAATGCTATTTACTGGTTGATTATTTTGTAGCTATGAAATTATCACACATGTCAGGGATATGGGGGATATGCATTTATTTTGCTTTGACTCTCAACAGACTCTGCTACAGAAAGT
>NW_028234403.1:382218-387218 GCF_977035675.1 Penaeus japonicus | reverse complement strand
ATATATATATATATATATATATCGATATATAGATATATATATGATGATAATATTCATATATATATATTAGGTATATATATTATATAAATACGACTTTATATAATACATATGGTTTATTGATATGTATATATATATAAGTATATATATATATATAGTGGTATATAAATAAATATATATATAAATTATATATATATTCTATACTATATACATATATACATATTTATATATATCTATTGATATATATATTTACTATATATTATAATATATGATATATATATGTTAAAATATATATATATATAATATATTCTATATTAATATATATATATATATATTATATAACATATAGATTATTTATTCATTTTATATAAATATACATATATATATATATATATATATACTTATATATAATATATATATTTTATATATATATTATATATATATATACAATGTGTTTATATTTATATTATAGATATATAGAGATATATTATATTACTATATATATTTATTAAACCCCCTATATACATATTTCAAATTATTATATATAACTATATAAATATTTATATATATATTATATATATATAGTTTATTTATATATAAATGTATATATGTGTGTGTGTGTGTGTGTGTAGTGTGTGTGTTGTGATGTGTGTGTGTATGTGTGAGTGTGTGTGTGTGATTTGTGTGTGTGTGTGTCGTTGTGTGTGTGTAGAGTTAGTGTTGAGTAGTGTTCTTTGATATATATATATATATTTATTATTATACAGATATATTTATATTATTTATCTATATACTATATCATAATATATATATATATATATATATTTATATGTGTGTGTGTGTGTGCTAGGTGTTTGTGTGTGTTTGTGAGTGTGTGTGGTGTTGTGTGTTGTAGTATGTACTTATCTTTATACATATATATTTATATATATTATCTTCTTTCTATAAATATTAAATATTTTTAAATTTATATTTATATTTGTATTATCGTATATATAATCAATATAATATATATATCTATATATATATATATCTATATATATTTATATATTATAACAATTATATTGTTTATATATAATCTTATATATATATATATATATATTTATTTATTTATTTACTATATATTTTATTTATCTATTATATATATAGATATATGACACAATTTATATAATTTTAAATATAAGATTTATATATACATTTTTATAAATATAAATATTACTAATATATATAAATTGTATATATATTTGTATTTATTATATATATACTATATTATATATATATATATTATTTATATTTATATATATTATATATCCATATATACTTAACTATAGTTATATATATATTTACATTACATATATATATCTATATTTATATATTTTTTCCAAAACCAAAGTAGATTTGGTTCGTGTTGGTCCGTGGCAGTTTGTTAAAGCGTTCTTTTCTCTGCCTCAAAAAAAAAACCTTTATGATATGGAAAGAACGCCGGGCCAGTCTACATACTGCCGCCACACCACTTTAGGTACACTGAAACTGAAAGTCAATATCAACATCGAGCTTAAAGCAGAAAGGCAATATCAACAGATGACAATACCTTCAGTATTCCAATTAAAGGTTGACACCGAGCGGAATACATAATATATATTTATTTGTGGCCAAAAAAAAAAATATTTGTGGGATGAATGATTCCGACACTTTCTATATTCCATACTCCATAGCCAGGGTATGCGGCAGTATGTAGACATGCAGCGTTCTTTCTTCCATATCATAGCGTTTTTGAGGGCCCCCAGAGAAAAGAACGCCGCTTTATATATATATATTCATATGTTTTTATATATATATAAATATATATTTATATATATATATATATATATATATATGTGTGTGATGTGTTGTGTGTGTGTGTGTATGTAAATGGTGTATATATGGGACTATATATATATATATATATATATATATACTTATATATATATATATATATATATATATATTATATGTATATTTGTATGTATGTATGATATCTCTCTCTCTTACACTCATCTCTTTTTTCGTGTGTGACTTGTTTGTTTGTGCGTATGATGTGGTCGTGTGTGTGTGTGTGTGTGTGGGTGTGTGTGTGTGTGCCATATGTTGGTGTGTGTGTATGTATCCATTGTACGTGCGTTGTATGTGTGTGTTTGTGGTGTTGTAGTGTCGTGTGTGTATATATTTACATTAACTATACATATTTATATATGATAATATTTATATAATATACATATTTATATATTTATTTATATATATATATATGTACTATATATATATATAGTATATATATATATATACTATATTTATTATATTATATTAAATGATATATATATTATATATATAGTTATATATCATACACTATATATATATGGATGTATGCTATCTATGTATTTATATTGTATATTTAATATGTATATTATGTTTATTTATATTAATATTATATATTTATATATACTATATATGTATAATTTATTATACTATATGTATATATGTATATTTATAATATATGTATTATGTTTTCTATACAAATTAATATATATATTTATATAATACATAATCTGTATTCTATACATTTTAATACTATATAATTATATATATACATTGATTTATATATATTTATAATTATATATATATATATATATTTATTTATACATATATCATTGAAAATATATCTTTATATAAAACTTTATATATATATATTATATATATTCATAATTTATAATAAATATATATATTGCATATTATATATATATTTTTATATATATATATATATATATATATATATTATATATATTCTATAATATACATACACACACAATATATACATAGTTCTAAATATATACATATAATATATTACATACATATATATTTATATATATATATATACATACATATATATTATAATATAATATCATATATATATTATCTTATATATTATTATCTATGAATATATAAAATGATAAATGAATACCTATAAATTTAATATATATATATATATATGTATAGATATATATATATATCTATATATATATATATATATATATCTCATTATATATCGATAGATAGATAGATCGAGAGATAGATATAAATATTTATCATCATGAATAAATATATATCATATTATATATATTAATATATATATATATATATATTTATATATATATAAATGTAAAATATATATATGAATATTTATATATAATAATATATATATATATGATCACTATATATATATACTACAAATATATATATATATCTATCATATATATACACACACACATATACATAACTACATATATCTATAATCTTATAGATATATAGATATATATATTAAACATATATATACATAAATAAATAATATATATAATATATATATATATATATACATATACCTATATAATATATATATTAACACACACAACAATATACATACAATAAACATCTTATATCTAAAATATATTAGATATATAGATATTTATATATAAAACATATATATACTATACCAATATAATATTATATCATATATATATTATAAATATATAACTATATATATATATATGATATAACTTATATATGTTTTTATATACTATATATTATATATATATATTATATATATATATTTATATCATATATATATATATATATATAGTGTGTGTGTGAGTGTGTGTTTGTGTGTGTGTGTGTGGTGGTGTGTTGTGTATGTAATGTCTATGTGTGTGCTATGTATATATTTACATATATATATATATATATATATATATATAAAAATATATATATTATATATATTATAATACTATATATATTATATTTATGTATGTATGAATGAATGTTATGCTCTCTTCTCTCACACTCACTCTTTTTTTCGTTGTGTGACTGTGTGTGTGTTTTGTGTATGTGTGCGGTGTGTGTGTGTGTGTGTGTATGTGTGTGCTGTCCACTGTGTGTGTGTGTGTGTGTGTGTGATGTGCTGTGTGTGTGTTGTGTGTGTGTGTGCATATGTTTGTGTTGTCTGTCAAGTGTGTGCCGTGTATGTCGTGTGTTTGTGTGTGTGTGTTGTGTGTTAGTGTGTGTGTTTGTAGCTGGTCATATGTAGTGTGCGTGTATCTGTGTGTTGTTGTGTGTGTGTCTCTGTGCGGGTGCGCGCAGTGCGTGCGTTGCGTTTGTGTGCATATGGTGTGCGTCCGTGCTTCTGCGTGTGTTCCTGTTTGTTGCCCATATGTGTCTTTTAAAAAAAAAAAAACAAAAAAACAACAGTACATCAACATCTCAGACCTCCGTTCTGGAAAAACATTCGCCCCCCGCCGCCGAACTTTTCTCCTTCCCAATGGCCGGGCTATTCCGGGCAATTCGCACCGCTTTTTCCTCTCTCGCTGTAGACAAACAAGATGGCGACCCAGGAAGCGAAGAAGGCGATGTTCAAATTTTTAGGAATTTGATTTCACTATTTGATTTGTGGATTACCCATGGCACAATATATCCGTCAATTTAGCCTCAGGGACCAATCAATAACACCTATTTTGCAAATACTAATGAGAGTGAGCAAGACAGTCAATGGATTTGAAAACGAAAAAAAAAAAAAAAGATTAATCAATATCGTCTGAGTCGCGAACGAAACTAAAGAAAATCCCCAAAAGTAATAACGACAACAAGATTTATTAGAAAGATGGTGTGCTCTTGGGAAGATTCAAAATGCTCGGATGAAGGGAAGGAACCGAAGAAGAATGATGAAAGGGACACAAGCAGAAAGGAGAGGAAGGTTGTGTTTGTGTGTGCGTGGTGCGCCGGACTCTAGAACAAAATAGCCTTAATGCATTTTTTACCGGAAGAAGAAAAGACATAATAAATATGATGCTATATAAGCGACCGGAATTCACTCCAACAAGCAAATGACGTCGGGGAAACCAGGACGGCGCGCCGCGCGGGCAGACAGCCGTGGCGTCCAAAAGGCGAAGGCGCCATACGATGTCAGGTGCCGACATTTT
>NW_028234403.1:378758-382118 GCF_977035675.1 Penaeus japonicus | reverse complement strand
CCCCTTTCCTTTCCGGAGGCTGATACTGCGATCTCTCGTATCCCGGTGATCTCTGTGTCCCGGTATTATTGCGCACATGGTCGTCAGGCCGGAGTCAGCACACTTTGCCTTGTGCTATGAGATGTTGTGCCATAGACGGGCGCACATGCCATACCCAACACATACATATGCGCGCACACACACACACACACACATCCATATTGTGTGTGTGTGTGTGTGTGTGTGTGTGTGTGTGTGTGTGTGTGTGTGTGTGTGTGTGTGTGTGTGTGTGTGTGTGTGTGTGTGTATATATATATATATTTAATTATATTATATAATTATTATATCTCTATAGATTATATGTTAGTTTTCTATAGATAATATAATATATGTGGTGTGTGTGTGTAGGTATATATATGGTATATATATAAATCTATATATATATTTATTTATATATATATATATAATATATATATGTATGTTTAAAGAAAATGAAAGAAAAATACTTATATACATATAGACACATAACATAAACATACGCATATACACATACCAAATAGGCACGCACGCCGGAGGCGGGACGCCCGGCGCATCTAAAGGTCTCCACCCCCCCCCCCTCCTCATGCATCTCCTCGACTGCCACAAACCGGACCCCGTCCCAACCGATCCGGCCCCTTCCTGTCATGCCCCTTTCCCCGTCTCTAAATTTCCCCCTTCCATTCATTTCCCTGGGCCGCAGCCCTCGAAACCTTTCCCCTCAGTCCTTCCCGCCCTCCCTCCCTCCCTCATTCTGCTTCTCCGCCTCCCACACCATTTTCGATTCTCCCTCTACCTGGTCCCATTCTCCCATCACCTACATGCCTGCCACTCTCTAATCCCCTTCTCTCCTCCTCCCCTCTCCATTCCCCTTTCCACCTAGACTCCCTCTCCCCTTTCTCCCAGCCATCTCTCCCTTTCCCCATAATATTCCCCTCTTTCCCCCAGTCTCCCTTACCTCTTCCCCCCAGCCTCCCTTACCCCTTTCCCCCTAGTATCCCTCTCTTTCCCTCTTTCCCTCTCTCCCTCTCTCCCTCCAACCCCCTCTTTCCCCCAGCCTCCCTTACCCCTTTCCCCCAGGCTCCCTTACCCCCTTCCCCCAGGCTCCCTTACCCCTTTCCCCCAGGCTCCCTCTCCCTTCCCCCCAGTATCCCTCTGCTTCCCTCTCTCCCTCCTTCCCTCCAACCCCCTCTTACCCCTAGCCGGCCTCTCCCCTCCCCCCTTTGCCCCCGCCAGCCACCACCTGCAATCCCCCTCCATCAAGCCCGTGGTTCTCGTCGACCAGCTGGGTAGGTGGGTGGGGGTCGGGGTGGGGGGGGGGGGGAAGGGTTATGAAATGATGGGAGATGATTGAGAGGGGGGGGGGATTACTAGGGGGGGGGGGATAAGGTGCATATGGGCTCGGGTGGGGTCACGCACGAACCAGCAGAGAGGCCAATAAAGGAAGGTCCGTCAGTCAGACCGGGATGTCGAAATGGGGGAGAGAGATGGGCTGAGGGAGAGAGACGGAAGGGGGGGGAGGGGTTGGGTGTGTGGGGTATGGTTCTTAAAAACAAAAAGGGGGAGGAAAAAGTGGAAAGGGAAGGAACAGAAGGAGAAGCGGAAGGGGGGAGAGGGAAAGGGGGAGAGGGGAGGAGGGAGGGAGTGTGAGGGAGGGAGGGCAGGGAGGAGGATGGCGAGGAGAGGGAGGGAGGGAGGGAGAACAGGTGACATCCCCACCCCCCCACTGAGGGACAGAGGAGGGGGAGAGGGGGGGCGCGAGGAGGGAGGGGAGAGAGAGATTAGGGAGGGAGAGAGGAGAGGTGGGAGGATCTCTGCAAAGTGTGAAGATACCTTGCTACTCCCACCGAAAAATTGCATCCAGTTTCCACGAAAAAAACTTGGACAAGCACCAGCGTAGACAGGGTCGGCGTGGGTTGCCCACGATGCCCCAAGAAGCCCCCCCGAAGAGAAGTCAAGAAGTCGCCCCCGTCATTCCCGCAGCTCGTAACGAGACCCCCCGGGACGGGAAACGCCCCGACAGAGCAGAAACGTCACGACCCAAGACAATTTTTTCACACCCGGAAAACACAACTGACTCAAAAGAACTCAAAATGTAGGACATTCGCTGCATTGCATCGTTGCAACAGCGAAAACAACGGAAATGCATGATGAAAATAAATATAAGGCCCAAATCCAATTGGTAAATATCTCTTAATAAAAAAATTATAAATATCAAACAAGTGATAGGTAATGTAGAGATGAAAAACTAAATTGCATTTTCAGCTGTCTTCCAACAAATCCCAGTTTCATTTGCCAGGCAACCTACAGCCGCACACACACACACACACACGCACGCACAAAAAACACAACCCGCAACCCCGACCCCAAAGCGAATGAACAAATGACAAAAACACTCCCCAAAAAAAAGTACTCAGAGAACTGTGACCCGGTGCCAACCATAACTGTATACACGGTATAATTTTCCCATCCTATACTAAAGAATGACAATACTACTGATCCCCTAGAACGGTATGTTTTTTTTTAATAAGCTCTGTCAAAATCACCCCACATCGAACAAAATAAAGCAAGGTGAAGAAAATAAGTACTGGTTTTTTTTTGTTGTGAGCGTCGAAATCAAACATCCGTGGCTTAAAAGCATGATCGGAATAACACACATGCACACGCTTAAATCCTGCATCGATCCGGATATATATACCACAAACATGCACGGCTTTCCTCTTTAAAATCATGATCCGATAACTAACAAAGTAACGGCCCTTTATAAACATGGTCAACTGCCAGATGAACTTTCGAAAACCCAGCTTTGTTATTTCACGGACATGCCAGAGAGGTAAATCCACTCGGCAGATCATTCCGATACGGACTCATGGATTTTTTTCTATGCTTCCAGTAAAAGACATATATGCACTCGAGTCATAGCTTGCTGGCGCTTTTATAAATCCAAAAAGATAAATATCCACATATATCAGCGAATACACGAAAAAATCACAATCATCATCGCATACCCTAACAAAGTCATCATCACATCCACATCATCATCATCATAACCTTGCAATACTGACACATCCCCCCCTAAACTCCAGGCCTTTCCCCCGAGCGAGACAATGGCCAACCCGACACCCGAATGCCAACCCGTCACCCGAGTGCCAACCCGTCACCCGAATGCCAACCCGTCACCCGAGTGCCAACCCGTCACCCGAATGCCAACCCGTCACCCGAATGCCAACCCGTCACCCGAGTGCCAACCCGTCACCCGAGTGCCCCGACGAGGCTCTGCAGTGCGCCGTCACCCGGGCATCATCTTATGGCACAAGGCGTGGCACGGGTCGGGTATATAGGTCA
>NW_028234403.1:373758-376258 GCF_977035675.1 Penaeus japonicus | reverse complement strand
TCATGCACACATACATACATACATACATACATACATACATACATACATACATACATACAAACATACATACACACACACACACACCTTTCAATCATGCATAGTAATTCCCGAACAAAACGCCACGCCATGCAGAGAAACAAGAAGAGCTCGTCCCATCGGCCACATCCAAGAGTGAAATCCCAGGACAGAAAGGCTGACTCCAGAAACGATCAAAAAAATTCCGGTAAAATTCCGTCTCGCACAGAGCACTTATAAGTAGGCTCCGATAACTCGAATAAAGTGTGCCCCTCTCGCGGCTACGAACAAAGGAATTGAGGATTGACACTCTTTACGGGAAAACTGGGTTAGGCAGTATATCCCAGCGATTCCTCTCACAGCACAGGCCGGGATTTGCATGTTCTGACGCCGACAGAGGAGCAAAAGGGCTCATTGGGAACGCGTTACTTGGGGGATTCTGACGAACTGAAACTCAATAGAAAGAAAAGAAACCGTGGAAGCAAAATACGTACATCAAATGAAGACAGTGTCGAGATAGACCGCAATGAAATTCATACCGTCTTGGAATAAAGACAAAAAGAGCCACGCAGACACACAGAACACAAACAAATATATATATAATTTTAGTATAAACTTCAAATGGATGGAAGTCAGACAGAAAGTAACCCAAGATTTGAGACAAAAAACAGCCAAATTATTCTGACGACTCGGCAGTTTCATTTGCGATGCAAGAGTCGCCTCTTTTATCAACAGACCAAAGTACGAACACCTGTGCCGCATGTAATGTGCGATAACCCCGTGTAATACGACGCTAAAAGGATGGGTAACGAGTAGCGTACCTGTGTTATACCTACGTAATGTCATGAGATGCGGACTACCTTGAAACGAGGTAGAGACCGCCATTAGCGTGGGCAGCAAGTAAGCGTTTTACATTAAAAAAAAAAAAAAAACATTCGTAAGGTCATGCAAAGGAGATGGCCTAGCATGCCCCCGTGGATGATGAACACGGCGGTCACGTGCACCAGACCCATGTCACTTATCACCAACCTACGCCGCCCACCAGATGCCCACGCCCGCCCTTGTGTTCGGCTCACGACGCCCGAGCTCCTTGGCGTCTCTCTTCTTGATATTCAGAGATGCCTCGTCAACGTCTCTCTTTGGCATCGGAGCATGGCTGTTTGTTTTAAACATCACGGCCGCAAGCAGGACAGGGGCGCTGGCAGGTAAGCAGACCGGCAGGCACACGTGCGCCCACACAGATCAAACACTCAAATCAAGTCATTAAAAATAATTAATATTAGATCATCTAGCATATCCTTCAAAAGCTATAAACCACTGTCACTCCTACTCAAGCAATTTCTGAAGCTCCTGTTCTACGATACAAGGCCAGCCAAATAACAAACACTGCCCAAGACCCCCCCACTTGTCATGCGCAGCTGGTCCTCGTACAATCACCAGCCTGCCATTTCTGTGACTTCGTGAACACGCCTTGACTTCATGATACGGAACATCATCCCATGAGAGCCCGACCCGAGGGCTACGTCTTCACACCTGCTGAATGTCTAAGTATTTATGCTCTTTCATGTGCCGATATTTGCCGACGCCTAGTTACTGCGAGTTCCCCCGCGAATGCCATTTTGTAAAGAGAGATCCGAGCCACAAAATACTAATCATATAATTGTATTGAGGCGTGACAGAATCAAGAACCAAGGTCGGTTTCAAAGAGAGGCGAGTGCAGTGCAACCAGCTGTTGATCGAGCAGATAGGTGGAGACACAAAGCACAGGAATGTTGAACGCGAACCCCTGCAAGACGTGAGGACGAAATGCGCTTACGTTAACCGCCGCAGCTCGAAATATCAGCAGAAATCATGCCATAGAAAAGGAGGAGAAGGGAGGGGAGACAACGGAGGTCTCAGGGGAGTGGGGAGAAAACAGGAGCACCAGCATCGAGGAGAAGCAAATCTCATCCTCCGAGGCCTATCTTCCTCAACAGCCGGACGCGCTGGGGCATCGCGGCGCGGTGTAACAGCGGTAGAGAGAGAGCCGTCGACAAGCCGCGCGGGCAGGTGGTGTTGGGTGCTGGCTGTGTTCTCTAGGTGTTCTCACGTCCGGGCAGCCCACCCCTATACGGCTCGTCGAGGGGCGACGCCCACCCCGCCCACCTTGCTAACGTCACCTACATACTAACGCACACACGACCGACCGACCCCGAGTGCCGCGCCCGACGCAACACAGACACGTGTCGGTTGTGCGTAGCGTGTCCCGAAACGCATTCCGACCGTTTCGGCGCGCGCGGATATGGGTGACCGATGCGGTAAACTACGATTGTGTTGAGAGAAGGAGGCTTTGTGGATGGACACAAGCCATTTAGGTTAATATAAATAAATGAAGTTTAGTTTCTTCCTTTGTACTAAGTACGATCTTTGAGATGAAAACAACCATTTTCGCATTGTTTACATCAATGTTTGTATATGCCTTGGCTTGACCATCTTGAATGATTGC
>NW_028234403.1:363758-366258 GCF_977035675.1 Penaeus japonicus | reverse complement strand
ATAATAATAAATAATAATAATAAATAATAACAATAATAATAATATAATAATAATAATAATAATAATAATAATAATAATAATAATAACAATAATAATAATAATAATAAAAACACGATGCTATATCAACAATACAAGTGGCTAGCGTGTAATGAACGCATTTTGTCTAACTGCATAAATAGGCACCACGTGCGTGCCATTCCCCATTACCGCTCTGAATTGGGGGTAATTTCCCAGCTCGGGTTTCTGGTCGTGCGTCGAGCCGGCGATCAAATCCTCGTAATTATAAATCCGTGTAAACGTTTGTAATTTTTTCTCTTTATAGGGAGGAAATCCGCATGCGTGAACAGTGAGCATACTAATTGCCATAATTCTGAAGCTACTTCCGGTCCATTTTTTACTTAATATTTTTTTTATTTTTTTTTTAACTGTCGAGCATAATCTTTGCAATCCATGTAATAAATTAATTTAGCCGTGAAAATTTTTGTTTTGTTTTACTTCTAATGGCTATACCCCGCCCCCTTTTCCCTCCCGCCCACCATTTCCGGCCTCCCTCCGGTACCCAACAAGAGAAACCCCCTTTCCATTCCCCCCCCCCCCCCCCATTGCCCAATTGCCCTCCCTCCCTCCCTCCCTCCCTCCAAACACCTCGATATTTCCATCCGAACCTACGTACGCCCCTAGCCCCACGCCCCTAGCCCCACGACCATCACCCCTTGCCCCTTGCCTCTCGCCCACGCCCTTAGCGTCGCAATCGCCGCCTCTCACCCAGGGGAACCATTAAGCCCTGACAGGCGTTTATAGATGCAGGTATGTAGTCACGGTCACGGGTCTCCACTCTTCGGCCCCGGGAATGATCTCGTACTGTCTCTGCACGGCGGGTGGGCGGCCGGCCGAGGGGCGGGGCTCGGGCGCAGAGGAGGAGGAGGAGGAGGAGGGGAAGACTGAGAAAGGTGAATGGAGGGAAAAGAGAGAGATAAGAGAATCAGTAGAATGAAACAGTAAAGAGAGAGAGAAAGAGAGAGAGAGAGAGAGAGAGAGAGAGAGAGAGAGAGAGAGAGAGAGAGAGAGAGAGAGAGAGAGAGAGAGAGAGAGAGAGAGATAAAGAGAGAGAGAGAGATAAAGAGAGAGAGAGAGATAAAGAGAGAGAGAGAAATAAAGAGAGAGAGAGAAATAAAGAGAGAGAGAAATAAAGAGAGAGAGAGAGAGAACGAGAGAGAAAGAGAGAGAAGAGGAAACACAAACCAGAGATAAAAACCCTCCCCCACTCCAGACCACAGAATACCCACCGCTCCCTCCTCCTCCGAACCCGCGTTTACCCCGAGGCGAAGACAAACGACCAAAACACACACAAAAAATAAATCAGATTGCAAAGCACAAAGCAACGTGGCCTCAAACAATACACCATCAGCATGAAAACTACACTCTACATCACTCCCAAGCCACTCGGCCTACCGCGATCGCTCATCTTCTGCAACACGTTCCACTCGCCTTCACCTCGCAGCCGACAGCCTCTCCGTCAGGAAGGAACCTACGCTCCGTCTCTCTATCTCTCTATCTCTCTGTCTTGCTCGATCTCTCTATTTCTCTCTCTTGCTGTATCTCTCGCGTTCTCGCTCTTTCTCTCGCTCGCTCATGACATCCGCGGAGTCCCGATATGAAGTAATGGGAGTATTCTATATAGATAATGGGGGGGGGGGGAGGGGAAGGAGAGATGGAGTGAAACAGATAGATAGATAGGTAGATATATAGATAGAGTGAATGAGTGAATGAGTGAAAATATAAGAAAGTGACAGATAAATAAAAAGAGAAAGGAAAGAGAGAGAGAATGAGTGCGTGGAAGTGTGAGTTAAGTGAGAGAAATAGAAAGAAAAATGAAAAAGAACGGAAAGACAGAGAGAGAGAGAGAGAGAGAGAGAGAGAGAGAGAGAGAGAGAGAGAGAGAGAGAGAGAGAGAGAGAGAGAGAGAGAGAGAGAGAGAGAGAGAGAGAGAGGGAGGTAGGGTGAGGGAGAGATAAGGGGGTAGGTGGGAGGGAGAGGGGGTAGGGGGAGGGAGAGAGGGGAGGGTAGGGGGGGAGGGAGGGAGGGAGGGGGGAGAGAGAGAGAGAGAGAGAGAGAGAGAGAGAGAGAGAGAGAGAGAGAGAGAGAGAGAGAGAGAGAGAGAGAGAGAGAGAGAGAGAGACAGAGACAAGAGAGAAGAGACAGAGAGAGAAGAGAGAGAGAGAGGAGAGAGAGAGAGAGAGAGAGAGAGAGAGAGAGAGAGAGAGAGAGAGAGAGAGAGAGAGGGGAGAGACAGAGGGAAGAGAGAGAAAAAGAGAGAGAGAGAGAGAGAGCGAGAGAGAGAAAAAAAAACAGAGACAGAGAGAGACACAAAGAAAAAAAAACAAAAAAACAAGAGAGAGCCCAGACAGAAAGAGAGACCCTAACAGAAACAGCAGAAAATAAAAGCCACGAGAAGAAAAAAAAAAGAAAAAAGAAAAAAAAAACACCATCCAGCAGAACG
>NW_028234403.1:358758-361258 GCF_977035675.1 Penaeus japonicus | reverse complement strand
AAGCACATCACGACCCGTTAGGAGGGCAAAAAAAAAAGAGAATAAAAAAGAGAAACGAGCCAAGTAAGTACCTCTTCGAGATGAGTCACGAAAAGGGAATTGTTGTTTGCCAGTGACTAGGCAAACAAACCAACACAAACGTTGCACTGCAAACTCTGTTTTTTTAACGTTCCCTCCTTCCAATCCGGGTCAGTGAGAATCGACCGGGGTCTCGTAATTAAATATATGAAATTACTACTTTTTAGATCAAGAGCTAAAACCATAAATATACAGAACATCATCATCAAATTTGCCTGAATGCTACAAATGATAAATAACTATTTTGGGTCCTGTTCTGTTTCACACACAATAAAGATACACTTCTTTTTTCAAGAACATCTCCCCAGAAAATAAAAATTCATCCTATCAAATCCCTTACAAATTATGTTTCACACAATTTCATCACACAATCCAAAAAAAAACAACCAATCAAATAATCATACGAAATAACGTATACACTTACCCTGATGCACAATAAAACCTAAACCTTGATTCTTAATTTTAAATGACACAAACTGGATTAATCTAATAAACAACAGCATATGCAATTCCATAGGATAAAACCGTATAAAAAACGCAGTCTAAGAGTGGAGAAACCAGCAATACCAGACGGAAGAACATAAGCTAGAAAAAGTTCATCTGCACTGACGTGTGTACGTTATCATAAACACATGCACATGCAACATACACATACACATACATACCCATACGAACGGGCGCACAACAAATAAACCCCACCATAGACCGCAACTCCGGCAACAACCAAAGACAAACCAACAAAGACACACACAACACAATAGACACACACTCAAAGCACATTACATACGAACACACACGACACACACACCAACAACCCTTAAGACCCACTACAAATAACGACAAACAGTGACACCACCCACACCACAAAACACGAATACACACAAAAACCACACACACAGTACACAAAACAAACGGTACACACACAACACATTACTCATATATATATACATATATATAAAATATTTTCTGTATGTAATACATACATATACCATAATACATATACATATACAAAATAACAAATCTTACAGATCCAAATATATACAAACAATACAAACATATACGAAAAAACCTCTCTCCTTTCCTCTAGTATATATATATACATATATATATATAATATATATATATATATACGATATATATATATATATATATATACTTATAATATATAATATATTATATATATATTGTGTGTGTGTGTGTGTGTGTGTGTGTGTGTGTGTGTGTGTGTGTGTGTGTGTGTGTGTGTGTGTGTGTGTTAACAAGAGATGGAGTAAGGTGGCGCTCCATGGTTGCCTAAGTCCAGGTGGATGTGGCACATCGGTAAGGTAAGGTATATATGTGTATAAATAGTTATGATGTGAATATATTTATAAGATGATACATAGAATATATATATGTGGTATATCTACCACTAACTAACCTGTCTGATACAAATTCTGCTCAATCCAAGCAAGAGCAAAATCGAAAAGCAGTTACCTCAGAAACCATAACTAACAAGGGAGGGACGGAATATCATAATACGCGAGGCAGTATAACCGCAGTCACCTACGCCCCCGTAAACTTAGCTACTATGGTCAACCGTTTTCTCTCTTAAACGTCTCTCTCCCATGAAAACGTGGAATTAACACTTGAGAGAGATCTTGGATGGCCAGGCTAGCGAACGTAAATATATAGCCTTGTGTTTGTTCGCCGGGGGGTGATTTCCTTCAGCATAATTAAAGTTGGTTATGTTCGTTGCAATAATTTAGCTCATACATATTCTAATAATTTCCCATTACTTTTTCCAACAAAATAATAATTGTAGAAAAAAGGGACACTGAGTGAAGTCGTATTTGCCGCCAGCAAAGGCCCGCATTCATCCTATCTCTCGCGCCCGGCACGTAGTTATTTCTACTCTCCATAGATGGCGTTGATGGCGATTTCCCCGAGAATACCACGCTGACCTCATCATACAAAACAGGTATAACCACCGTATCACGCATATAAAAGAACGGGTTTTGTCAACATTTGTTTGTTTGAGATATGGGCACTTTTCCATTCCGTTTACGACAAAATGTTCCACCCCCTCCCGTTTGACAGCCAATTGTTCACCAGGATCCCAACCAATGGCGCCCCGAAAACGTAGGTATGGACTAACAATAAAGTAAGGTTTTCCCCGTTTCTCCACAAACAATAAATAGTATGGCAATTTCAGCACTTCTAAAAACGACCCATTCAACCAACTAACTATACTTGCGGCCTTGCGGAAGACTGACAATAGCGAGTGTCCTTCCTCAAACCGCCTCACAAAAATACATTACGAGAGCGACAACAAGAGAGAAAGAGAGGATCGAGGAGAGAGAGCGAGCGGGAATGAGCGAGGAAAGAGAGGGAGAGCGCCGAGGCGAGGGGACCTAGCCTAGTCCAGTGGTGTTCGCTGACG
>NW_028234403.1:350971-358658 GCF_977035675.1 Penaeus japonicus | reverse complement strand
GGCGGGCCCTGGGGGCTGGCGGGGCTGTGGCTGGCCTGGCGACTGGCTGGTTGGCGGGTTGGCTCTCTCTCTCTCCTCCTTCCCATCCCTCTTCCCCTTTTCCTTCCTCTCCCCTTTTCCTCCCTCTCCCCCTTCCCTTTTCCTCCCTCCCCTCCCCTTTGTAACCCCTCTCCCCTCCCTTTATAATCCCTCTTCCCCTTTCCCCCCTTCTTTCCCCCCCTCCCTTCTCCCCCACCCCCTCTTGATTTTATCATCATTATCATTCAGTGTGGATTATACTCATGCCCTCGTGGCCACGCACCCTCAAAAAAAAAAAAAATAAAACATCAACATATGCATAATTAACGAATAAAAATAACTTCAGAAAAAAAACACACATCTTGTAGCCTCGCATGCCGTCTGCTTCCCCAAGATTGCAAAGCGACAAGGGGAACGGGACGGGAACCATAAGGTCCTTGCAACACGTGCAACCATAACTCAACCTAAAGAAACACGGGTTGAATTAAACGACGACTCTTCCTTTTCCTTCTTTTTTTTCTTTTTTTTTTTTTCTTCTACCTTTTTTTTCCTTTCTTTTTGTTTCTTCTTTCTTATTTATTTATTTTTTTCTTTTATTCAATCAATTGCAACTCCGTCGTCTAGTCAGCCTGGGCGTGTGCATGACTTTACGCATGGGCTTATGTTTTTTTTTTTTTTTTTTTTTTTTTTTTTTTTTTGCATGAATTATGAGGATTGTTGGAAATGATGTGTTTATGAGTGGGCAGATATTAAGCTAGAGGTGTGTGTGTGTGTGTGTGTGTGTGTGTGTGTGTGTGTGTGTGTGTGTGGGGTGTGTGTGTGTGTGTGTGTGTGGGGTGTGGGGTGGTGGGGTGTGTGTGTGGGTGTGTGGTATATACTACTACTACGATACTAATACTACTTTTTTATAATAATAATTTTAAATAATAATAAAAATAATAATAAAAAAAAATAACACAATTAGGGGATTTTAACAAACAATAATAAAAAACAACAAAAGCAATAATAGTTTAAACAAACCAAAAAACAACAATCAAAAAAAATAAATCAAAAACACTTTCATTTAATAACAAAAATTTTATCCTCAAAAACCAAAACCATACACGATGGGACGAGGCCCGCCTCCCAAGTGAACCACGTGAAAAAACGGCACAGAGAAAAGCACAAACACCACTCGCCATATGTCAACATCTCGGGACAGCCGGACCGTCCCAACATGACCTTGCGACACCTCCCCCCCCCTCCCCTCCCAAAACCCCTTACCATTCCCCTAAACCCGCTCTATACCCCCCCTCCCCACTCCCACCCTACCACCCCCCTTTCCCCCCTCCTCCTTTCCCCCCCCGGCTTTCGTCTGGTCATGCAGAAGAGCCCGCCCCGTCAAGGTCATTTGAAGTGAAAGGGGTTGGGTAGATGGTTGGATAGATAGACTGATTGACGGATAGATGTGTAGGTAGGTAGAAAGACAGACAGACAGACAGGCGGATGAATAGATACATAGATTGACTGATAGACTGATAGACTGGAAAACTGATAGACTGATAGGTAGATAGTTATATCGATAGGTATATAGATAGATAGATAGATAGATAGATAGATAGATAGATAGATAGACAGATAGATAAAGAGACTGACTGATCGATAGATAGACCGAGAGAGAGTAGGGAAAGATAAACCGTGAAAAAAAGAAATGAAGACAAAAAAAATCAAAAGACTTGGGACAATCACCACTCAACCATTCAGCCACACAACCATTTGGCCACACAACCATTCAACCACACAACCATTCAGCCACACAACCATTCAACCATTCAGCCACACAACCATTCAACCATTCAGCCACACAACCATTCAAACATTCAACCACACAACCATTTTGACACACAACCATTCCGCCACACAACCATTCAGCCACACAACCATTCAGCTACACAACCATTCAGCCACACAACCATTCAACCACACAACCATTCAACCATTCAGCCACACAATCATTCAGCCACTCAGCCACACAACCATTCAGCCATACAACCACTCAACCATTCAACCATTCATCCAAACAACCATTCAACCACACAACCATTCAACCACTCAACCATTCCGACACACAACCATTCAACCACACAACCATTCAACCACACAACCATTCAACCACACAACCATTCAACCACACAACCATTCATCTACTCAACCATTCAGCCACACAACCATTCAACCACACAACCATTCAGCCACACAACCATTCAGCCACACAACAATAAATTCAGGCCAAAACAACCATTCAGCACAAACATACAGCAAAAACATTCAACACACACCATTCAGGCCACACAACATTAAACATTAGCACAAACCCCCATAACCATTCAGCACACAAATAACCAACCATACAGCACACAAATTAAGACCAACCAACACATTCAGGCACACAACAATTTAGCATCGCAACAACATTCATCAACAACATTCACCACTCACATTTCAAAAAAAAAAAACTAACCACTCGTCGGAGTAAGTAATGCATGCATGAATCGCCGCGATTTCCATGACGCAGGTATAAGCGTGTCACTGTCTACGGAACGTTGTTGTGGGGTATCGGTGTGTGCGTGTGGTTGCGTGCGTTGTGGCCCTGTGGTGTGGTGGGGTTTGTTGTGTTGGTGTTGTGTGTGTGTGTGTGTTTTGGGTGTGTGTGTGTGTGTGGGTGTGTGTAGGGAGGTGGGGGTGTGTGTGTTGTGTGTGTTTGTGTTTGTGTGTGAGTGTGTGTTTTTGTGTGTGTGTGGGTGTGTGTTTCGTGTGTGTGTGTGTGTGTGCGGTGTGTGTGGTGTGTGGGTGTGTGTGCTATGTGTATGTGTGTGTGTGTGAGTGTGTGTGTGTGTGGTGGATTGTGTTGTGTGTGTGTGTGGGTGTGTGGTGGGGAGTTTGGGTGTGTGTGTGTGTGAGTGTATGTGTGTGTGTGGGGTGTGTGTGTGTGTGTGTGTGAGTGATGTGTATGGGTTGTGAGCTCGTGTGGTGTGTGTGTGTGTATGTGTGTATGTGGTGTGTGTGGTGTGTGAGTGTGTGTTGTGATGTGTGTGTGTGTGTGTGTTTCGTGTGTGTGTTCACATAAAACACAGTGATAACTCATCCAAAAGGGGACTGAAAAAAATAGGGAGAACAAAATTCTAAAGAAAAGGAACAGTGTTTGAATATCACGCCTCCTGAGGATTCAACCCCGGGTCATGGCCTTCGAGTGGTCGGGATCTTATCGTGGCAGTCCGTGTGTCCTGTGGCTCGGAGGATACAGGAGACGACAACGCGCGTTTAGGAGGGGCGAGTCTTACTGGGGATGTGAATCTTGTTGGGTGTGGGGTTCGGTGTATTCTCCTCGCGCAGTCTTTCGAGAATATTTTTTTTTCTTTAGTTTTTTATGTCTTTCTACGTTCCTTCGTCGTTCATCGCTTGGACTGTGGGCATAGTGGCACAGCGGTAGGCAATCGTAAATCGGTGATGTTTGTTAAGGTAAGAACACTTTTTCTCCTCACTTGTTTTTTTTTTCTCTCTTTCTTATTTATTTAAATAAATGTAATTGGGAATGTCATTGTTTCTTACACTGGATTTTTTTTAATTCTATATTTACAGTACTGTATTTTTGTTGTTTTGTTGTTATTGGTATTGTTGTTGCTTGTATATTTCTGATGGGAAACAGTATTACTGGATTTCTTATCTTACGTTACTGTATCAGTATATCTTTTATTATTATCAATTATTTTTTTTTTGTTATTGAGTGAAAGTTCATATATGTCTTGTGGCTTGGAATAAAAATAGGCTTGAAAAGGGATTGGCATGTACATTCCTGTTTACTACTTACATAAAAACTTTATTAAACACCATTAAATTTTATAAGAAAAATTCTTAGACTATGATATATTGGGTACATTCCATACGTTTGAAGTTAATATTTTTTTTTAAAAATTTTAACCCTATAATATTTTTTTCTCACATTCATCATTTAACTACTATAATTAACAAAAATTCTCACTTATTTAAATTTATTTATACTAAACAAATAATATAAAAACAACAATCACAAAATAAATCATCTAACATCACACACCAAATCTCTATACAAAAAACACTACAAAATACCCACAACATTAACACAACCATACCTCTAAAAAACTAATAACATAATAAATAAACAAAAACTTAAATTATCCCCATAGATCCAAAATATTGTTACTAAAATTTTGGTTTCTTAAAATATTAAACCAAAAAAATTATAAGATAACACCAATAACCAAAATAACTATACCCCCACCCCCCCCATAAATAAACACAGAATACCAAAAAAACAAACAACTAACACCATCCAAAAAACAAAAAAATCCACAAAAACCACTAACAACAACCACACATAACCAAACAAAAAATACTACAATCACATCATCAACCGCAAACAACCCAATCCCACATACTCAACAACATTCACTCATCACCCCCTACACATATATCACCATACAGTAATAACACTTCCCCTCTCCTCTCTTATCTCCTCCCTCTCCTTCTCCTTTCCTTTTCCTCTCCTGCTTTCCAATAGCTCTTAAATTTAATCATTCAATTTTCCAATTAATCAATTTTTATCACACAAATAGCCGTGGATGGTTGGGTGAGTACCAGACGATGCCGCCCCACTTTACATGCGGAAAAAAAGAGGAAAGAATGAGAAAAAAAATCAGACACTGTAGGTGGCAACATTAGGATTTTGTTGCCATTAAAAAAACTTTTATTCTTTTTTTACATCATTCTGTATGCACTAATGATTACACGAAGTTTATATATCTATAGGTCCGTTATATATATCTATTATATAATATTATATATTATATATATATATTATATATATATATTATATTATATATATATGTACAAATATATAAATTAACTAAATATATATATATAAATATACTCTATATAAATATAAATATATATATATATATAAGGGTAATAAGCATGCACACACACACACACACACACATGGATTTAAAATAAAAATATAAATATTTATATAGTGTATATATATATATATTATATATATATATATATACTCATATATACATACATCATTATACATATAGATAGATAGATTACATAGATAGAGCGATAGACAAATATATATATATATATATATATAATTAAATTATATATATATATATATTCTATATATATATAGATAGATAGATAGATAGATAAATAGATATATTGATACATAAATAGGTAGGTATATAGAGATAGATAGACAGATAGATATATGAATATCTACATATATATAAATATATATGTAGATATACAGAGATAATAAAACAACATCGCAATGCAACACGGCTGGAAAGTCGTTGCAAACATTAACACCAATTACACCTGTGACAAAACAATCAAGGACACATAATTACACGCTAATTAACGGCCTGTAAATATTAAACACCCTCGGATCCTTTGACAGGTATCTCTCCCCCCTTCCCCCTTCCATTTTCCCCCTCCCCCCTTCCACTTTCCCCCCTTATCACCTTCCCCCTTCCCCCATTCCCCTTCCCCCATCCCCAATCCCCCTTTCCCCTTCCCCCCCTCCACTTTCCCCCCAACCCCCCTTCCACTTTCCCCCCAACCCCCCTTCCACTGTCCTCCCCTTACTCCCTTACACCCTTCCCCCCTCCCCCTGTACACTCCACATCCCCCTTTCCTCCTTAAAGCAAACGGTTACGTCACGCCTATTCAATCCCTTAACGACACAAAACATACACACACACACACACACACACACACACACACACACACACACACACACACGAGTGAAAGTCCGTAAGGTACGGCATAGGGTGTGTATATCACCTGGAGCTGGGGGAAAACGAAGCCCTCAGGGACCACACTGAAAATAACAACAATTCGAGAAGATGAAGATGAAAAAGAAAAGAAAAAAAAACAAAAAAACAAGCGAGCTAACGAGGCATTTTGGCCATGTTTTGTTTGATGGCGGGATGGGGAGGGGGAGGGGGATGGGGAGGGGGAGGGGGAGGGGGAGTAAGAAGGAGTAGCGGGAGGAGATAAAGATGAAAAAAAAGCAAGGAGGGAGGGAGGGTGAATGGGAAGGAAGGCAGAGAGAGAGAGAGAGAAGGAGGGAAGGAGGGAGGGAGGGAGGGAAGGAGGGAGGGAGAGAGTGAGAGTGACAGAGGGGGGAGAGGGAGAGGGAGAGAGGGAGAGAGAGAGAGAGAGAGAGAGAGAGGGGGGGGGAGTGGGGAAGGAGGAAGAGGAGGGAGGGAGGGAAGGGAGTGAGAGAGGGAGGTGAGAAGGTGGGAGGGAAGATAGAAGGGGAAGGGGAGGGAGTGATAGAGAGAGAGACAGAGAGAGAGAGAGAGAGAGAGAGAGAGAGAGAGAGAGAGAGAGAGAGAGAGAGAGAGAGAGAGAGAGAGAGAGAGAGAGAGATGAGAGAAAGGGGAGAGAGAGGGGGAGGGGGGGGGAAATGGGGAAGGGGGGAAGGGTAGGGAGGTGAAAGGGGAAAGGGAGTGAGGGGAGGGAGGTGGAAGGTGGAAGGGAATGGAAGAAGGGGTAAAAGGGGAGGGGGCCCCATTATTTGAGAGAGAGACAGAGAGGAGAGAGAAAGAGAGAAGAGAGAGAGACAATTCATAGAGAGAGAGACAAATTTCAGCCGGGACAGAGAGACAGAGAGGAAGTAAGGAAGTTATAAATGTACAATGCAGCTGAATTATAAATAAAAAAAAGCAATCCACAGACCGGAGCCAGATGGCGCCCGAACGGACATGCGGACGAGCGCGAAGAAAAGCAAGCATTCTGACAAATTCCTTCCTTGTTAACTGATCCCCCCCCCAACTCCGCCACCCCCCATCCCCGAAGACAAAAAATATATATCAAATCCGCGATAGAAACTACCCTGGTAAGAAAAAAAGGAATGAAAAAATAACCTAAAATTATATATTTAAGAAAAAAAAAATCTCCCTCTCAAAAAATAATATTTTTTTTTTTCTTTTCCTTTTTTCAATTCATAATCAAACACGAACCAACCACACCATCAACCATTAACCATCCCCTTGGTAACCTTATCAGCCCAGAAGCAAAACCATTAACTCGAAAAAAAAAATGACAGTCGTATCGCAAACCAAGACGGGACAACACGCAGCGCACCTTTACCGAAGTATACCAAACAACAGCGGTAACGTGTGGTAAATGGGGTGGGAGGGGGTGTGGGGAATGAGGAGGTGATGAGGGGGGGAGGGGTAGGAGGAAGGGGGGCGGAAAAGGAGAGAGAGAGGAGAGAGAGAGAGAGAGGTGAGAGAGGGGAGAGAGAGGGAGGAAGAGGGGGGAGAGAGAGAGAGAGAGAAGGCGAGGAGGAGAGGGAGAAGGAGAAAGAGGTAAGGAACGAGGGAGGGAGGGAGAGAGGATGAGGGAGAGGATGAAAGGGCCAGGAGGTGAGAGGGAGAGAGCGAGAGGGAGTAAGAAGAAGAGGTAGGGAAGGAAGGAGGGAGAGGGAGGAAGTGGGAAAGGTAGGAGAATGAGACAGATAGAGGGAGGGAGGGAGAGAGAGAGGGAGAGGGAGAAGGGAAAGGAGAGATGGAAAGTGGGGATGGACGGAGAGTGGAAGAGAAAGAGAGAAAGTGAGAGAGAGAGAGAGAGAGAGAGA
>NW_028234403.1:344103-346603 GCF_977035675.1 Penaeus japonicus | reverse complement strand
TATCTTCTTCTTGAACATTCATTTTTTTTTTTTTTTTTTTTCTTTTTTTGACGTTATCAATGTCCTTATCTTGCTCTAAAAGGATAGAAATACCGGGAGTGGTTATGATGATGATGATAATAATGATGAAAATGATAATAATGATAATGATAATGATAATAGTAATGATAATAATAATGACAATATTAATAGTATTAAAAATTATAATGATACTAATAATAATGATAATTATGATCATCATAATAAGGATGATGATAATAATAAGGATAACAGCAACAGCAGCAAAATCAACAAAAATGTTAATGATAATGATAATCATAATAATGATAACAATGATGATAATAATGATAACGATAAAGGTATTGGTAATGGTAATGCCAATGATAACAAAACTGATAACAATAATAATTACGATCATGATAATAACAATAAAAACAGTAACGACAATAATAATGATAACAACGACAAGAATAACTATGATAATGATAGCGATTATAACTATTTTCATTACTATTACTATTATTATTATTATCACTATTACTATTCCTCTTATTGACATTATAATTATCATATCATAATCATTACCATCACTGAGATCCTCACTTTTATTATCAATACTGTCATCTCTATTGTTATTCCCATAAGATTACAATGCTTATTTATATCTTGACATTTACATCAACAATATTATCCTTCTTGATAATTTATGTAAACCATACTTAATAATATTAATACAATCACATCAGACGACTCACCTATTGACTTTTAATGCAACATTAATGTCAATGGCACGTGTTAAGAGACCATAAGGAGCAGTAATACAGGTATAATGTGTAAATTTTATGGGGCAAAAAAAAAAGAAAAAAGAAAAAAGAAGAAAAAAAAAAGAAAAGAATGAATGAATAAAAAAAAATAAAAAATAAATAAATAATGATGTGTAAATCATATGAGCAAATAAAAAAGGAGTTAATGATAATAGAAATATGTGTAAAGCTTATGAGCAACAAATAATGATCATGAAAAATAAAAAATGAAAAAAATGATTAAAAAGGTTTGGTAAGCTCAATGACGGATCGGGAATCGCCCAGTACGTTAGACATTGATTTTCGATATATATACATATATATATATATATATATATATATATATATATATATATATATATATATATATATTTATATTTTTTTTTTTTTTTTTTTTTTTTTTTTTTTATTGTGTGTGTATGTGTCTGTGTGTGTGTGTGGGGGGGGGGGGGTCCTGGGAATTTTCAAGCCTGTTATAAAATATGAAAATAGAAGAACGTTGAACGGAAGACAGATCAATCGCGAGTTATCAATTTTTCACCTTTTATTCTTTCTGTCTTTCTTAACTTTTTGCAGCTTTTATTATCGTTATCCTTCTCTGATTTTCTACTATCATTAATGTTGTAGTTGTTCCTGTTATCTTTTTGATTATCTTTGTCTTTATTAACATTATCATTCTCCTTGTTATCATCATTATTATCATTACTGTTGTTGTTACTGTTATTGTTATAATTATGATCATTATGATTGTTTTATCATCATTATCATTGGTATTGTCATTATCTCCATCATCACCTTTGTATCTATTATTGTCATTATCATGATTTCAATTTTTGGTATTATCATATTCAGTATTACTATCATATATATTATCATTAATATCACTACGACTATTAGTACTACTACTACTATTACTACTATTAATATTACCATAAGTATTGTGATTATTAACATCATCATTTCTATTATCCATATCATTATCATCGTTATCATTACTATTGATATTATCATTATCATTATTATTCTTATTAATCTTGTTATTATTATTATTATCATTACTATTACTCTTATTATCAATTTATTATTCTTATCATTAATACTATCATCATCATTAATATCATTATCATCATTATCATTACTATTGTTACTATTATTGTTATTATCATCATTTTCATTATTCTTATTATTAATACTATCATCATCATTAATATCACTAGCATCATTATCATTATTATTGTTATTATTATTGCTATTATCATCATTACTATTAGCATCGTCACAATTATTCTTAATATCATTACCAATATAAATACTGACAATATATATAGGTTCAAAACTCCATTATTCTAGTATTCATTCTTTGATATATATCATGCTAATAGTTCGCACAAATATCGTAACAACAGAATCCTCTAATAATGAAACGGGAAAATAGTAGGTATAACTGAACCCTCATTTTTTCCTCTTGTCTGTTGCCTTTTGTGTGTTGCCCGGGGCCTTGCCGTTGCCTTGCCCCCTTGGCCGCCCTAGCCCCCCTTGTTGGTCCTTGCCCCCTTGACCCCCCCCCGCCCCCCCCCCCCCTCCCTCTCCGCCCACTGGAAATCATAATTCAATCCTTTGACCTTTCCATATCATGATGTAAACCATGATCAGCCAACTATTGCACGGTTTGGGAATTCACTTTCAGTAGGAAAGGT
>NW_028234403.1:316603-319103 GCF_977035675.1 Penaeus japonicus | reverse complement strand
GACTTCCTTCTCCTTTTTCTCCTTCGCTCGCTGACTTCCTTCTCCTTTTTCTCCTTCGCTCGCTGACTTCCTTCTCCTTTTCCTCCTTCGCTCGCTGACTTCCTTCTCCTTTTTTTCTTCTTCGCTCGCTGACTTCCTTCTCCTTTTTCTCCTTCGCTCGCTGACTTCCTTCTCCTTTTCCTCCTTCGCTCGCTGACTTCCTTCTCCTTTTTCTCCTTCGCTCGCTGACTTCCTTCTCTTTTTTCTCCTTCACTTGCTGACTTCCTTCTTCTTTTTCTTTCTTCGCTCGCTGTCTTCCTTCTCCTTTTTCTCCTTCGCTCGCTGACTTCCTTTTCCTTTTTCTTTCTTCGCTCGCTGTCTTCCTTCTCCTTTTTCTCCTTCGCTCGCTGACTTCCTTCTCCTTTTTCTTTCTTCGCTCGCTGACTTCCTTCTCCTTTTTCTCCTTCGCTCGCTGACTTCCTTCTCCTTTTCCTCCTTCGCTCGCTGACTTCCTTCTCCTTTTTCTCCTTCGCTCGCTGACTTCCTTTTCCTTTTTCTTTCTTCGCTCGCTGTCTTCCTTCTCCTTTGCTCGCTGACTTCTTTCTCCTTATTCTCCTTCGATCGCTGACTTCTTTCTCCTTTTTCTCCTTCACTCGCTGACTTCCTTTTCCTTTTTCTTTCTTCGCTCGCTGTCTTCCTTCTCCTTTTTCTCCTTCGCTCGCTGATTTCCTTTTCTTTTTCCTTTCTTCTGCTCGCTGTCTTCCTTCTCCTTTTTCTCCTTCGCTCGCTGACTTCCTTCTCATTTCTCCTTCGCTCGCTGACTTCCTTTCCCTTTTTCCTCCTTCGCTCGCTGACTTCTTTCTCCTTTTTCTCCTTCGCTCGCTGACTTCTTTCTCCTTATTCTCCTTCCGTCGCTGACTTCTCTCTTTTCCTCCTTCGCTCGCTGACTTCCTTCTCCTTTTCCTCCTTCGCTCGCTGACTTCCTTCTCCTTTTTCTCCTTCGCTCGCTGACTTCCTTCTCCTTTTTCTCCTTCGCTCGCTGACTTCCTTTTCCTTTTTCTTTCTTCGCTCGCTGTCTTCCTTCTCCTTTTTCTCCTTCGCTCGCTGACTTCCTTCTCCTTTTCCTCCTTCGCTCGCTGACTTCCTTCTCCTTTTCCTCCTTCGCTCGCTGACTTCTTTCTCCTTTTTCTCCTTCGCTCGCTGACTTCCTTCTCCTTTTTCTCCTTCACTCGCTGACTTCTTTCTCCTTTTCCTCCTTCGCTCGCTGACTTCTTTCTCCTTTTCCTCCTTCGCTCGCTGACTTCCTTCTCCTTTTCCTCCTTCGCTCGCTGACTTCTTTCTCCTTTTTCTCCTTCGCTCGCTGACTTCCTTCTCCTTTTTCTCCTTCGCTCGCTGACTTCTTTCTCCTTTTCCTCCTTCGCTCGCTGACTTCTTTCTCCTTTTTCTCCTTCGATCGCTGACTTCCTTTTCCTTTTTCTTTCTTCGCTCGCTGTCTTCCTTCTCCTTTTCCTCCTTCGCTTGCTGACTTCTTTCTCCTTCTTCTCCTTCGCTTGCTGACTTCCTTCTCCTTTTCCTCCTTCGCTCGCTGACTTCCTTTTCCTTTTTCTTTCTTCGCTCGCTGACTTCCTTTTCCTTTTTCTTTCTTCGCTCGCTGTCTTCCTTCTCCTTTTCCTCCTTCGCTTGCTGACTTCTTTCTCCTTTTTCTCCTTCGCTCGCTGACTTCCTTCTCCTTTTCCTCCTTCGCTCGCTGACTTCCTTCTTATTTTTCTCCTTCGCTCGCTGACTTCCTTCTTCTTTTTCTTCTTCGCTCGCTGACTTCCTTCTCCTTTCCCTCCTTCGCTCGCTGACTTCCTTCTCCTTTTTCTCCTTCGCTCGCTGACTTCCTTCTTCTTTTTCTTTCTTCGCTCGCTGTCTTCCTTCTCCTTTTTCTCCTTCGCTCGCTGACTTCCTTTTCCTTTTCCTCCTTCGCTCGCTGACTTCCTTCTCCTTTTCCTCCTTCGCTTGCTGACTTCCTTCTCCTTTTTCTCCTTCGCTCGCTGACTTCCTTCTCCTTTTTCTCCTTCGCTCGCTGACTTCCTTCTCCTTTTCCTCCTTCGCTCGCTGACTTCCTTCTCCTTTTCCTCCTTCGCTCGCTGACTTCCTTCTCCTTTTTCTCCTTCGCTCGCTGACTTCCTTCTCCTTTTTCTCCTTCACTCGCTGACTTCCTTCTCCTTCGCTCGCTGACTTCCTTCTCCTTTTTCTCCTTCGCTCGCTGACTTCCTTCTCCTTTTTCTCCTTCGCTCGCTGACTTCTTTCTCCTTTTCCTTCTTCGCTCACTGACTTCCTCCTCCTTTTTCTCCTTCGCTCGCTGACTTCCTTCTCTTTTTTCTCCTTTGATCGCTGACTTCCTTCTCCTTTGTCTCCTTCGCTCGCTGACTTCCTTCTCCTTTTTCTCCTTCGCTCGCTGACTTCCTTCTCCTTTTTCTCCTTCGCTCGCTGACTTCCTTCTCCTTTTTCTCCTTCGCTCGCTGACTTCCTTCTC
>NW_028234403.1:300759-314003 GCF_977035675.1 Penaeus japonicus | reverse complement strand
CTCTTCTCTATCTCGCTATCTCCTACTTTACCAACAATGTATGTCTCAGAATCTAATATGAACTGTTAAATCATTTAGGCATAGTTACTATGCAATTCATGTGTTTTCATGTATATAGTATGAAATAAAAAATATCAAAATCCAAAATCCAAATATCTCACTCACTACTCTCTCTCTATCTTCTCTATATCTTCTCTCTATCTTTCTCTCGCTCTCTCTTCTCTCTCTCTTCTCTATCTCTCTTCTCCTCTCCTATCATCTCTCTCTCACTCACACAACACACACACACACACACACCAAACCACACACACACACAACACACACACACACTCACACACACAATTTGAAAATATATACACTCTCTCTCTCTCTCTCTCTCTCCTCTTCTCTCTCTCTCTCTCTCTTTCCATCTTTATTCTCATTATATATCTATCTTATCTCTCTCTCTCTCTCTCTCTCTCTCTCGCTCGCTCTCTCCTGCTTTACCAACAATGTATGTCTCAGAATCTAATATGAACTGTACAAATCATTTAGGCATAGTTCCTATGCCTATTCATGTGCATACAATGTATATAGTATGAATAAACATATCAAAATCCAAATCTCTCACTCTCTCTCTCTCTCTCTCTCTCACTCACTCACTCACTCACTCTCTCTCTCACTCTCTCACTCACACACACACACACACACACATATGAAATCTATATTACACTCCTAACTCATCTCCTCTTCTCTCATCTCGTCTCTCTCTCTCTCTCTCCCTTCTCCTCTCTTCTCTCCTACCTTCTCTCCTCTCTCTCTCTCTTCTCCTCTTTCCCTCTTTTCCTCTTTCTTTCATTTTTTTTTTACTCTCTCTCTGTATTCTCTCTCTTCTCTCTCTCTCTCAACTCTCTTCTTCCCTCTCTCTCTCTCTCTCTCTCTCTCCCTCTCCCTCTCTCTCTCGCTCTCTCTCTCTCTCTCTCTCTCCATCTCTCTCTCTCTCTCTCTCTCTCTCTCTCCAACCTCTCATCTGAGAGCTGACTACCACGGCAAACTGGGATAAAAATGAGTAGCCAACATTAATGTTTGCTTCAGGATTAAATACAATCCTAATAATGTTTTTTGTTCACCCTGGTAAGTCAGGCATAAGTTTGTTTACACTTTCGGTCTATCACTAAATGGTAGGACGTAAGTTGGGAACGAGTGCATTGTTATTTTTGAAGTTGTACGGCCATTTTTCAGATTCTCCTTCTCTCTCTCTCTTTTCTTCTCACTCTCCTTTTCTTTTCCTCCTCTTCTCTCTCTCCTCTTCTGCTCTCTCTCTCTCTCTCACTCTCTCCCTCTCTCTCTCTCTTCTCTCTCTCACTCCACTCTCTCCTCTCCACCTCTCTCTCTCTCATCATCTATCTAACTCTCCTTCTCTTCATGCTCTCTTCCTCTCTCTCTCTACCTTTCTTCTTCTCTCTCTCTCTCTTCTCTTCTCTCTCTTCTCTCCATCTCTCTCTCTCTATCTCTCCTCATCTCCTCGTCTCTCTCTCTCTCTCTCTCTCTCTCTCTCTTCTCTCTCCTCTCTCCTCTAATCTCTCTCTCTCTCTCTCTCTCTCATCATCTCCCTCTCTCTCTCTCTCCCTCTCTCTCTCTCTCTTTTTCTTTCTCTTCTGTCTCACTCTCTCTCCATCTCTCAGACGCCTCTCTCTCTCTCTATCTCTCTCTCTCTCTTTCTCTCTCTGTCTCTCTCTCTCGCTTCTGCTATTTCTCTCTCTCTCCTCTACTGTCTCTCTCGTCTCTGTCTCTTCTCTCGGGGGGATCTTTCTCTCTCCTCTCTCTCTCTTCTTCTCTCTATTACTCTCTCTCACTCTCTCTTTCTTCTCTCTCTCTTCTCTCTCTCTCATCTCTCTCTCTACTCTCTCTCTCTCCCTCTCATCCTCTCTCTCTCTCTATCTCTCTATCTCTCCTCTCTCTCTCGCTCTTCTCACTCCTTGCTCTCCTCTCTCTCTCTCTCTCTCTCTCTCTCCCTCTCTCTCTCTCTCTCTCTCTCTCTCTCTCGCTCTCTCGCTCTCTTTCAGAACGTTGTAGTGTATATATGTTTGAGTACATTAGGTCCCTGTATTTGATTCTGTTGGGGTAAGGATATGTTGGTTTGTCTTGACTTGGCTTGCCTTGCCTGGCTTTTCTTAGCTTGACTTGGCTTGCTTTAGTTTACCATGGCTTAGATTGGTTTACATTGGCTTGTCTCATCTTGGTTTGCTTGGCTTTTCTTAGCATGGTTTGTCAGCTTACTAACAGACCGTCGTTTGGCTTCTTAATTTATCTTGGTTTGGCTTCCCTTAACTTGGCTTCTCCCCCTGCCTTGGTTTGGCTTCCCTTAACTTGTCTTCTCCCCTTGCCTTGGCTTGGCTTCCCTTAACTTGGCTTCTTCCCTTAACTTGGCTTCTTCCCTTGCCTTGGTCTGGCTTCCCTTAACTTGGCTTCTTGACTCGTCTTGGCTTGGCTTCCCTTAACTTGTCTTCTCCCCTTGCCTTGGCTTGGCTTCCCTTAACTTGGCTTCTCCCCCTGCCTTGGTCTGGCTTCCCTTAACTTGGCTTCTCCCCTTGCCTTGGCTTGGCTTCCCTTAACTTGGCTTCTTCCCTTGCCTTGGTCTGGCTTCCCTTAACTTGGCTTCTCCCCTTGCCTTGGTCTGGCCTCCCTTAACTTGGCTTCTTCCCTTGCCTTGGTCTGGCTTCCCTTAACTTGGCTTCTCCCCTTGCCTTGGACTGGCTTCCTCTTAACCTTGGGCTTTCTCCCCTTGCTTGGTCTGGCTTCCCTTTATTAACCTTTGGCTTCCCTCCCATTGCCTTAGTCTGGCTTCCCTTAAACTTGGCTTCTTCCCTTGCCTTGGGTTCTGGCTTTCCCTTAACTTGGCTTCTTCCTAGCCTTGTCCTGGCATTTCCCTTTAACATGGCTTCTCCCCTTGCCTTGTTGGCTTCCCTTAACTTTGCTTCTCCCCTTGCCTTGTCTTGCTTCCCTATCTTGCTTCGTATTTCCCCCTTGCCTTTAGACCTGGCTTCCCCTTAACTTGGCTTCTCCCCTTGCCTTGGTCTGGCTTCCCTTAACTTGGCTTCTCCCCTTGCCTTGGTCTGGCTTCCCTTAACTTGGCTTCTCCCCTTGCCTTGGTCTGGCTTCCCTTAACTTGGCTTCTTCCCTTGCCTTGGTCTGGCTTCCCTTACTTGTACTCCCCTTGCCTTGACTGGCTTCCTTAACTTGGCTTCTCCCCCTTGCCTTGGTCTGTGCTTCCATTAACTAGTCTTTCTCCCCTTGCTTGGTTCTGGGCTTACCCTAAACTTGCTTCTGCCCTTGCCTTGGTTGGTCCCTTAATTGGCTTCTCCCTTGCCTTGGACTGGTCCCTTAATTGCTTCCTCCCCTTGGCCTTGGTAGTGCTTCTTAACTTGGCTTCTCCACTTGCTTGGTATGGCTTCCCTTTAACTTGGCTTCTCCCCTTGCCTTGGTCTGGCTTCCCTTAATCTTGGACTTTTCCCTTGCCTTGGTCTGGCTTCCCTAACTTGGCTTCTTCCCAGCCTTTGGCTGGCTTCCTTAACTTGGCTTCTCCCCTTGCCTTTGTCTGGTTCCCTTAACTTGGCTCCTATTCCCCCTTGCCTTGTTCTTGTGGCTCCCTTAACTTGCTTCTTCCCTATGCCTTGGTCTGCTTCCCTTAACTTGGCTTCTCCCTTCCTTGGAACTGGCTTCCCTTAACCTTGGCTTCTCCCCTTGCCTTGTTCTGGCCTCCCGTAACTTGGCTTCTTTCCCTTGCCTTGTCGGCTTCTTTTTTTGTACCCTTAACTTTGGCTTCTCCCCTTGCCTTGGTCTGGCTTCCCCTTAACTTGGCTTCTCGCCCGCTTGCCATTGGTCTAGATCTTCCCTTAACTTGGCTTCTTCTTCCTCCCTTTGCCTTGCGTCTGGTTCCCTTAACTTGGCTTCTCCCCTTGCCTTGGTCTGGCTTTCCCTTTAACTTGGCTTCTACCCCTTGCCTTGGTTGGGCTATCCCTTAACTTTGCTTCTTCCCTTGACCTTGGTCTGGCTTCCCTTAACTTTGGCTTCTTTCTACCTTGCCCTTGGTCTGGCTTCCGCTTAACTTGCTTCTTTCTTCTCCCCCTTGCCTTGGTCTGGCTTCCCTTAACTTGGCTTCTTTTTTCCCCTTGCCTTGGTCCTGGCTTTCCTTACTTGGTTCTTTTTCCCCTTTGCCTAGGTCTGGCTTCCCTTTAAAAAACCCTTGCTTATGCTCCCTTGCTTGGTCCCTGGCTTCCCTTAAACTTGGCTTCTTCCCTTGCCTGGCTTGGCTTCCATTTAACTTGGCTTCTCTCACCTTGCCTTTAGGGCTGGCTTCCACTTAACTTGGCTTCTCCCCCTTGCCTTGGTCTGGCTTTCCCTTAACTTGGCCTTCTCTCCTTTGCCCCTGGTCTGGCTTCCCTTAAAACTTGGGTTATCCCTTGCCTTGGTCTGGCTTACCTTAACTTGTTTCTCCCCTTGCATTGGACTGGGCTTCCCTTACTTGGCTTCTCTTCACCCTTTGCCTTGGTCTGGCTTCCCTTAACTTGGCTTCTCCCCTTGCCTTGGTCTGGCTTCCCTTAACTTGGCTTCTCCCCTTGCCTTGGTCTGGCTTCCCTTAACTTGGCTTCTCCCCTTGCCTTGGACTGGCTTCCCTTAACTTGGCTTCTCCCCTTGCCTTGGTCTGGCTTCCCTTAACTTGGCTTCTCCCCTTGCCTTGACTGTGGTCGTGCCCTTAAAACTTGGCTTTCTCCCCTTGCCTTGGTCTGGGCTTCCCTGATCTTGGCTTCTCCCCTTGCCTTGGTCTGGCTTCCCTTAACTTGGCTTCTTCCCTTGCCTTGGTCTGGCTTCCCTTAACTTGGCTTCTTCCCTTGCCTTGGTCTGGCTTCCCTTAACTTGGCTTCTCCCCTTGCCTTGGTCTGGCTTCCCTTAACTTGGCTTCTCCCCTTGCCTTGGTCTGGCTTCCCTTAACTTGGCTTCTTCCCTTGCCTTGGTCTGGCTTCCCTTAACTTGGCTTCTCCCCTTGCCTTGGTCTGGCTTCCCTTAACTTGGCTTCTTCCCTTGCCTTGGTCTGGCCTCCCTTATCTTGGCCCATTCTTCTTGCCTTGTATGGATTCCATTAACTTGGCTTCTTCCCTTGCCTTGGTCATCGGCTTCCCTTAATTAAAAAGCTTGGCTTCTCCCTTGCCTTGGTCTGGGCTTCCCTTAACTTGGCTTCTTCTACCCTTGCCTTGGTCTGGCTTCCCTTAACTTGGCTGCTCCCCTGGGCCTGTCTGGCTTCCCTTATCTTGCTTCTTCTACCCTTGCCCTGGTCTGGCTTCCCTTAACTTGGCTTCTCCCCTTGCCTTGGTCTGGCTTCCCTTAACTTGGCTTCTCCCCTTGCCTTGGTCTGGCTTCCCTTAACTTGGCTTCTCCCCTTGCCTTGGTCTGGCTTCCCTTAACTTGGCTTCTCCCCTTGCCTTGGTCTGGCTTCCCTTAACTTGGCTTCTCCCCTTGCCCTTGGTTGTTCCCTTAACTTGGCTTATCCCCTTGCTTGGTTGGCTTCCATAAACATGGCTTCTTCCTTGCACTTGGTTGGCTTCCCTTACTTGGCTATCTTCCCTTGCCTTGCGATCTGCTTCCATTAAAATTGGCTTATTCTTGCCTTGGTCTGGCTTCCCTTAACTTGGCTTCTTCCCTTGCCTTGGTCTGGCTTCCCTTAACTTGGCTTCTTCCCTTGCCTTGGTCTGGCTTCCCTTAACTTGGCTTCTTCCCTTGCCTTGGTCTGGCTTCCCTTAACTTGGCTTCTTCTCAACTTGCTTTTCTCCCTCGTCTGTCTGGCTTCCCTTAACTTGGCTTCTTCCCTTGCCTTGGTCTGGCTTCCCTTAACTTGGCTTCTCCCTGCCTTGGCTGGCTTCCCTTAACTTGCTACTCTCTCTTCTCCCTTGCCTTGGCTTGGCCTTCTCTGGCTTCCCTTAACTTGGCTTCTCCCTTGCCTTGGTCTGGCTTCCTTAACTTGGCTTCTCCCCTGCCTTGGTCTGGCTTCCCTTAACTGGCTTCTTCCCTTGCCTTGTCTGGCTTTCCCTTATAACTGCTTTCTCTTCTCCCCTTCCTGGTCTGGCTTCCCTTAACTTGGCTTCTTCCCTTGCCTTGGTCTGGCTTCCCTTAACTTGGCTTCTTCCCTTGCCTTGGACTTGCTTCCCTTAACTTGGCTTCTTCCCTTGCCTTGTCTGCTTTCCCTTAACATGCTTCTTCCTTGCCTTGGTCTGGCTTCCCTTAACTTGGCGTCTTCCCGAGCCTTGTCTGGCTTCCCTAACTTGGCTTCTCCCCTTGCCTTGGTCTGGCTTCCCTTAACTTGGCTTCTCCCCTTGCCTTGGTCTGGCTTCCCTTAACTTGGCTTCTTCCCTTGCCTTGGTCTGGCTTCCCTTAACTTGGCTTCTCCCCTTGCCTTGGTCTGGCTTCCCTTAACTTGGCTTCTTCCCTTGCCTTGGTCTGGCTTCCCTTAACTTGGCTTCTCCCCTTGCCTTGGTCTGGCTTCCCTTAACTTGGCTTCTCCCCTTGCCTTGGTCTGGCTTCCCTTAACTTGGCTTCTTCCCTTGCCTTGGTCTGGCTTCCCTTAACTTGGCTTCTTCCCTTGCCTTGGCTTGGCTTGGCTTCCCTTAACTTGGCTTCTTCCCTTGCCTTGGTCTGGCTTCCCTTAACTTGGCTTCTTGACTCGTCTTAGTCTAGCTTATCTTACCTTAGCTTGGCTTAATATCCGTGGGCCAGGAGGAGCAGAGGGTCGGGTGAGGCAGGGTCATTAAGGGCATCGTGAAAATGTCATAGGTCATGAAGATTAAAGATGGCCTGAAGCGAAGAAGTTCCTTTATATAGGAAGGACGTTTGTGAAGGAAAGGAGGAGGAAGGGGCGAAGGAGAGAGAGAAAAAAAGGAAGAAGAGGAGGAGGAAGAAGAGAAGGAGGAGGAGGAGGAGGAAGAGAAAGAGAAGGAGGAGGAGGAGGAGGAAGAAAAGAGGAAGAAGAAGGAAAAGGAGAGACGAGAGGAAGAGGAGGTGGAGGATGTCAGTCGGTTTAGCTTTTAGCTTTGACCCGTCTTCCGGAGAAACAGGCATAACTTAAGTTAAATATGGACCTGCATAGCACAGCGGTCCCCCGTATAAACCTCCATTAATCTTATTATGGCATGTGGAATGAGAGATTATTCTTTTACAGAGGAAACAAGAGAAGGAGAGGGAAGGAGGGAGAGGTAGGGAGGAAGGGAGAGAGAGAGAGAGAGAGAGAGAGAGAGAGAGAGAGAGAGAGAGAGAGAGAGAGAGAAAGAAAGAGGAAGAGGGAGACCGAGAGAGAGAGAGAGAGAGAGAGAGAGAGAGAGAGAAAGAGAGAAAGAAAGAGGAAGAGGGAGACCGAGAGAAAGAGAGAGAGAGAAAGAGAAAGAAAGAGAAAGAGGAAGAGGGAGACCGAGAGAGAGAGAGTGAGAGAGTGAGTGAGAGAGAGACACAGAGAGAGAAAGAAAGAAAGAAAGAAAGAAAGAATTACAGGAGAAAGAACAGAAGCCAAGAAGGGCTCAACGCCGAAGAAAACACCAGACACAGAAAACGGAAGCGAGCAGCCGCCGAGAAAGCAGAGGCGACAAAACAACCCATCACCACATCGTGTCTAGAGCAAGAAAGTTGTTGCAACGCCTCTCCCCTCCCTCCCCTCTCCCCCCTCTCCCCTCCCTCCCCTCCCCCCCTATATCCGCAATCCCGTCACAAGAGCTTTATCTTATGAATCCCTTGTATCGGAAACCGGCTCGCAGCCTTCTTTCTATTATCACTATGTCGTTATGCAGCTTGCACGGATGATTGCATTATAAACATGTGCTTCCCTCTGGCGCGTACCTTCCTCGAGACAACCCAACCCGACCTCGTCCTGGTCTCTCGCTTTGTATAGCCCTTGGCTGTGTATCTGATACGTCCCCGAGTCTTCGCGTGTTCGCTCTCTTAATGTCTACCTTCTTATTCGGTCTCGTTTTACCTCCTGGCTATATTTACTCTTTTATTGGTCTTTTTTTTTTTTTTTTTTTTTTTTTTTTTTAGTGCTTATCTCTGTCTGTCTCTCTCTTTCTCTCTCTTTCAATCCTTTCTTCCTATTTTTTTCTGTTGTTGTAATCCTCTCTCTATCTCTTTCTCTTTCTGTTTGTCTCTCTCTCCTTCCTCCCTCCTATTCCTCTCCCCCCTTGAGTCACTCTTTCTCTCTCTTTCAGTCCGCGCTTCCTCTCTTTCAATTTTTTTTATTCTCCCTCTCTCTCTCTCGCTCGCTCTCTCTCTCTTTCTCCCTCCCTCTCTCCCTTCCTCCCTCCCTCCCTCCCTCCATTTCTCCCACTCCCCCTCCCCCCTTCCCCAACTCCCCCTCCCCTTCCCCCTCTCTCTCTCCCTTCCTCCCTCCCCTTCCCCTACTCCCCCTCTCCCCCTCCCTCTCCTCATCTCCCTCTCTCCCCGTTCCCCGTCCCCCTCCCTCGTCCCCCTCCCCTTCTCCCTTCCCCCTTATCAGAAATAAAAGGACGAAGAAAAAGTAGAACACTGCAGGGTTAATAGGGTACCCGACATGGCTCCACCGTGACACTCCAGGCACCCTGCTGACAGAGGGAGGAGTAGGGAGAGGGGGTTGGAAGGGGGGAGGGAGTAGGGGAGGGGGTTGGAAGGGGGGAGGGAGTAGGGGGAGGGGGTTGGAAGGGGGGAGGGAGTAGGGAGAAGGGGTTTGGAAGGGGAGAGGGAGTAGGGAGAGGGGGTTGGAAGGGGGGAGGGAGTAGGGAGAGGGGGTTGGAAGGGGGGAGGGAGTAGGGGGAGGGGGTTGGAAGGGGGGAGGTAGTAGGGGGAGGGGGTTGGAAGGGGGGAGGGAGTAGGGAGAGGGGGTTGAAAGGGGGGAGGGGGTTGGAAGGGGGGAGGTAGTAGGGGGAGGGGGTTGGAAGGGGGGAAGGGAGTAGGGCGGTAAATGGCAGGGTGTGTTGGTCAGGAGCTTTTTACACTCCATTAAGAGTGACTCCTGCCTCACTTGGAACGTTATGGATCGCCTTTGGACACTCGGTATACCTTCCCTGTACGGATCTCACTCTTCTTTTGTCATGACACTTAACTAAAAACAAAAACAAAAACAAAAAAGAAAATAATAATGTCAATTAATAAAAAGATAAAATAAAATAGTCTAAACTAAGATAATCGTCACATCCAATCAATCCGCGATTCTCTTGTTTTTCTTCCATTCTTTTTAACAAAAAAGAAGAGATAAAGCGAGAGAGAGAGAGAGAGAGAGAGAAGAAAAAGAAAATGCAGGATTTAGAATCGTACACATAACTTACCTCAACATCCTCGAATTACAAAGATCTATATTGACACTCGCAATCAGTCTACGACATCTTTAAAAGGAGAGGTGATTGAAAGGTCAGGCGAGGCTCGAGGTTGTGTGTCGAAGGTTAATACTAATTGAGACGTTGGAGATGGCGGGAGAAGGAGGGAGAGGGAAAGGGAGAGTGGGAGGGAGAAGGAGGGAGAGTGGGATGGAGAAGGAGGGAGAGTGGGAGGGAGAAGGAGGGAGAGGGGGAGAGAGGGAGAGAGTGTGAAAAAGAGAGAGAGTGAGAGAGAGACAGACAGACAGACAGACAGACAGAAAAAAGAGAGAGAAAGCGAGAGAGAGAGAGAGAGACAGAGACAGAAAAAAGAGAGAAAGCGAGAGAGAGAGAGACAGAGACAGAGACAGAAAAAAGAGAGAGAAAGCGAGAGAGAGGGAGAGACAGAGACAGAGACAGAAAAAAGAGAAAGAAAGCGAGAGAGAGGGAGAGACAGAGACAGAGACAGAAAAAAAAGAGAGAAAGCGAAAGCGAGAGAGAGAGAAGGAAAGAGAAAGAGAAATAGAAAGATAGAGAAAGAGATATCAAGTAAAGGAGTAGCAGATGTTTGTTTTCCCTGAGTGCTTGCGTGCCTGAAAGTGTCCTTATGCATTTATGGATAAAATCGCAAGGCCATCTCATCTTCCCCATACGTAATTTTCTCTCATGTTTAATTAACTTCATCCAAAGAAAGTTGAAGAATAATTAATGAGCTTACCTAAGTAGGGTAGGAGGCAGCATAATGATTCCTAAGTTGAGCAAGCCGTGACTATGTATATGCTATAATTTCTAAAGGGGTGCATAATGATGTTCTAATCTTGCCATACCAGATCTCAAATATCCTAAACTAACTTTACCTAATCACACCAAATCTGACGTAACTTAATCTAACAGAACCAAATTTAACCTAACTCAACCCAACCGAACCAAATCTAACCTAACTCAACCCAACCCAACCGAATCTAACCTAACTCAACCCAAACGAACCAAATCTAACCTAACCTAACCTAACCGAACCAAATCTAACCTAACCTAACCTTAACCGAACCAAATCTAACCTAACTCAACCCAAACGAACCAAATCTAACTTAACTCAACCCAACCGACCCAAATCTAACCTAACTCAACCCAACAGAACCAAATCTAACCTAACTTAACCCAACCGAACCGAAGCTAACCTAACTTAACCTTAACCGACCGAGACCGAACCTCCCAAATCTAACTAACCTAACCCGAAACCACAAACCGAACCAAATCTTATCTACTCTAACTACAAACCTAACTCAACCCAACCGAACCAAATCTAAACCTAACTTAACACTTAAAACCCCAAACCTAAACGACGCGCCAAACCGAAGCTAACCTAAACAAAAATTTATAACCTTTAAAAAAAAACCTTAAAATAAACACAAACCGACCCAAATCTAACCTAACTTAACCCAACCGACCACAAAATCTAAACCTAACTCAAAAAACACTCAAAAAACCCAACAGAACCAAACCTAACCTAACTTAACCCAACCGACCAAAGCCCAAACCGAAAACCGAAGCTAACCTAACTTAAAAAAAACCTTAACAATTAACACCCGCGACCCAAATCTAACCTAACTCAACCCAATCGAACCAAATCTAACCTAACTCAATCGAACCCAACCGACCCGCACCAAATCTAACCTAACCTAACCCAACCGAACCAAATCTAAACCTAACTCAACCCAACCGAACCAAATCTACCTAAACCTAACCCAACCGAACCAAATCTAACATAAACCTAACTCAACCCAAACGAACCAAATCTAACTTAACTCAACCCAACCGAACCAAATCTAACCTAACTCAACCCAACAAAACCAAATCTAACCTAACTAAAAAAAAAAAAAAAAAAAAAAAATCGAAACTTAAAAATATAAAAAAAAAAAAATAAAAAAATAACCCAACCGAACCGAAGCTAACCTAACTTAACCTTAACCGACCCAATCTAACATAAAACCTAACTCAACCCGGATGGAACCGAACCAAATCTAACCTAACTATCTTATCCAAGACCAATCCCAAACCGGAAAAAATCCGACCCCAAATCTAAAACCTAAAACAACCTCCAAAACCAAAAAACCCAACAGAACCAAATCTAACCTAACTTAAACAAAAACAAAAGAAAAAAAAAAAAAAAAACCCAACAACCGAACCGAAGCTAACCTAACTTAACCTTAACCGACCCAAATCTAACCTAACTCAACCCAATCGAACCAAATCTAACCTAACTCAACCCAACCGAACCAAATCTAACCTAACCTAACCCAACCGAACCAAATCTAACCTAACTCAACCCAACCGAACCAAATCTAACCTAACCTAACCCAACCGAACCAAATCTAACCTAACTCAACCCAACCGAACCAAATCTAACCTAACCTAACCCAACCGAACCAAATCTAACCTAACTCAACCCAACAGAACCAAATCTAACCTAACTTAACCCAACCGAACCGAAGCTAACCTAACTTAACCTTAACCGACCCAAATCTAACCTAACTCAACCCAATCGAACCAAATCTAACCTAACTCAACCCAACCGAACCAAATCTAACCTAACCTAACCCAACCCAACCAAATCTAACCTAACTCAACCCAACCGAACCAAAACTAACCTAACCTCCTAACTAACTAACTAACTAACTAACGTAAACTAACCTAACTAACTAAAACTAACGTAACCTAACCTAACCAAAGCAATCCTAACCTAACCTTAAGAACATCAGGGATCCAAACAAACCCAGAAAGTAAAGGAAATACATATCTTACAATGGCTTCGTCGCCTCACAACCCAGACAGATCTAGCAAGGGTATGACGCAAGATAAGTGGTAATCCAACAACAACAAACAATATTACGAGCCTAATGCCTTTTTAATACGGCCGCGACAAGGCTTAAGCCAGAACAAAATGCTATCGCTTTTCTACCAGTTTCCGCTATATTATTATCCGTTATACAAACCTTTAAACCTTATTTACCCTAAGCACACTTTATTTAGTCTGTTTGTATGTGTTGTTATACGTTTGTGTTATTTATTATATTGATTAAAAACTCACCAAACATTAACACTGACGACTCCCACCTTAATTACTACCGTTAAATTACTAGTATTACACGTTTATTCAGAAGAAGAAAGAGGGAGAAGGGCATTCGTAGTAGGGAGAGGGAGAGGGGGAATAAAGAGGGGAGAGAAGTATAAGAGTATTAATGGTGTTCACGCTGGCTTGACTGTCTTTTGTTTTATGTTCTGGATGCTTTATGTGGTGGTAATATCACTACGGTTGTCTTTGTTCTACTAAAAAATCTTGGTAATTCTATCACGGGTGTTCTCGTTGTTATTGTTACTAGTATTTCTGTTGTTTTTGTTGTTGGTTGGAATAGGTGTAACGTTGCTATCAACGTTTTTATTGTACCTTTTCTCTCTCTTTTTTTTCTCTCTCCCTCTCCCTTTCCCTCGCCCCCCTCCTCTCTCTCCTCCCTTTCTCCCATCCCCCTCCCCCTCCCCTTCTCCCATCCACCATCCCCTCCCCTTCTCCCATCCACCATCCCCTCCCCTTCTCCCATCCCCCTCCCCCTCCCCTTCTCCCATCCACCATCCCCTCCCTCTCCCTCTCCTTCTTCCTCCTTCCCCCTCCCCCTCCCCCTCCCCCTCCTTCCCCCTCCCTCCTCACCCCAACCCCTCGAAATAAAAAGGAGTCATGAGACAAAAAAAAAAAAAAAAAAAAAAAAAAAAAAAAAAAAAAAAAAAAAACAGCGAATGGGACTTATTGTGTGAATTCTCCGAGAGAGATTCAGTGTCTATTGTGAATCACGGGCTGTGGAAGTATTGTGATGAAGCAGAAGAAGAAAGAGGAATCATGTGAGTGGGTGA
>NW_028234403.1:270334-275334 GCF_977035675.1 Penaeus japonicus | reverse complement strand
TAGTACCCCCTTTCCCCACGGTGCTTGCCCTTCCCCTCCTGTCCCCTCAGTTTCTTCTTTACTTGTTTTCTCCCTCCCAGCTATCCCACTCTTGGCTCTCTTTGCGCCCTATTCCGGCTAAGCCTCTGTGCTTCACATCTGCTCTCTGCTGCACCGTTCGCCCTTTTTACATTAGGACCCCATTTTCCCCATTTCTATTCACATTTTCTTGTTTTCTCCCACTCCCTCTCCCTCCTCGTTCTTGGCTTTTGCGTTCGTGTTCATTTTTTCCATCCCTTCCACTTTCCAACCTGCATTCTTTTCTCTTCCACTGCTCTCATACTAATTCCCTCGGTTTCCTGCTATTTTCCTCTTATTTTCGCTTATGCCTTTTGCTTTTTGCTTTTTTCTTTTTATTCTTTTCCCCTTCCCTGCTTCACTTGTTTTATTCGTTTTCGTTCTTTTTTTTCCTAACACTTACGCACACCTACCTACCCACTCCCCCACCTACCTACCTATCTCCCCTCCCTCCCTCTCTGGTCCTTCTCGTACAGCCCATCTTCACCTGAACCTTTCTTTCAAACCGAACACACAAGTTAGAGATAGGAGAACGCCATACGAACACTAAGAAAACGAGACCTTATTAATGCAAGTACTCCAACATACACATACACTACTCATGTAGTTTTGTTGCATATAATATTTCATTATTATCTATGTAACATTTGTATCTGCTCGAGTTCGAACCGTTGAATGATGAATAGACTGCTAACCAACCCCCTTATAAGAATTAACTATTCCGTTTATAATTACATTTAGATATGTTTCGAAAATGAAAAATTCGTAAATTATTCATATTGTTAATCTCATTTTTAACTTTGTTTTGTATTCTGGATTGTATTATTTCATATTAACGATCTACTGAGTCGCTGACCTTAATCTGTTCTATTAATTAATTAAGATTTTTTTATAATTGTATTTCATATTAACTTTCATTCGATACGTTTTAATTAATACATATATATTTGATTATTGAATTATTTGATTAATTCTTTATCATCCGGTGAATCTAGTTTATAACATTAACCTAACTTTACTTTGATAAATTATCTATTAAACCACTTTTACTTTATATTCATCGTATTTATTTGACAATCAATACTTTCATGATATAATCCCTCTTCAGTTGTTATATCCATTCTTCATCAAAATACATTGTTGGCACGATGAGTGTCAACGACCTGTATATGCCAACGTCGAGATTTTTCTCTGAACTCGGTGCTTGTGTTGATCCCTTGGATTATCCCGTGGCGACACGGGGGCGCCAGAGAAAGGCTGTGTCCACTCCGGGTCTGGGAGGTAGGCGTTAAATTTTATATATATTTATATATATTATATAATATATATATATATATATATATATAACATATATATATATATATTAGATTTATATGATCCAAATATATATATATATATATATATATATATATTTATATATGTGTGTGTGTGTGTGTATATATATATATATAATATATATATATATAATATATATATATATACATACATATATATAATATATATGATATATATATATAAGTAATATATATATATATATAATATATATATATATTTATTTGCACACACACACACACACACACACACATCACAACACACATACACACACTCACACACAACACATATATAATATACAATAAATATAATATATATATTTATATAATATATGTTTATATAGTATTATATTTATATATATATTTTAGGTATATATATATAATTATATATATATATATATAGAAATAAAATAAATAAATATATATATATTATATATATTTCATATATATATATATATATATATATATAGATTTAGATAATATAGAGATATATATATATATATAATAATATACTATTATGTATGTATATATACATAAATATATATATAATATATATATATAATATTATATATTTATATATATTTTATGTATATATTTATATAGTATATATAATATATATATATAATAAATATATAATAAGTATATGGTAAACATATATATATATACATATATATATATAAGATATATATATATATATAGATAATTAGTATAAGAAATTTATATATATATATATAATGAATATATATGTAATACATATGATTATTCATATATATAGATAAATATAATAGAATATATAATTAATATATATATATCATATATATATTTATATAACATACATACAACACATATATATATATATATATAAATTTATATAACATATATATATTTATATATATATATGGAATATATATATATATATATATTTACATACAACACACACACAACACCACACACACACACACACCCACACAAACACACACACAAACACACACATATATATATATAATATATATATATATATATATATATAATAAATGTATATATATATGTATATATACATATATATATGTTTGTGTGTGTGTGTGGTTAGGTGTGTTTATATACATATATATATATCATATAAATTATATATATATATATATATAATATAAATATATATATATATATATATACATCGCTCTCTCTCTTCTCCTCTCTCTCTCCTCTCTCTCGTCTCTCTCCTCTCTCATCTCTCTCCTCTCCTATATATATATAGATATATATATATATATATATATATATATATATGTATAGTAGATATGTTTTGTTGTGTGTGTGTAACTATGTATATAATATATATATATATATATATATATATTTATATATATATATATATATATAAATATAGGTATACATATATCTATATATAAATATATATAGATAGATATAGTATATATATATATAAATATAATATATATATACATTTATTACACACACACCAAACCCACACACACAGCACACACACACACACACACACACATAAATAATATATATATATTAGTATATTAAATAAATATATAGAATATATATATATAAGTTAATATATATATATATTGTGTGTTGTGTGTGTGTGGTGTGTGTATTATGTACATGTATATACATACAGACACATACAATATATATTTATATATATATATATATATATATATAAATATTATAATATATATACATATAGATATATATATTATACAGATATACACATAAATATATATACAATAATATATACACATATACATTCTTAATATATATCAAATATTTAATGTGTGTTCTTATGTTGAAAGATATAAATAATTTCATCCTTGTAGAACTCTGATAACATGCAGAAAATTGCAACGTAGGTTTTCTCATTATCATCAGTTAGTCACTGAAAAATAACATATATATATATATATATATATATATATATATATATATAAGATATATAATCTATATATATAATAATATATTTATACAGTAAATCATACACAACGTATTTTATTTCATGGATGGAAACGCCTGCATGAATTGAAACAGACACATGTTATGAAATTTTATAGACTGAAAGGCACTTCCTTTATCAAGCCGCTTGATTTCCTAGCCCATACACAATGTTTTTGCGTTTTGTATTTGGTCGATATAAATGCCAATAAATTGAAAATTTTGGATCACCAATATTAAAAGGAATAGTTTCATGCATATTTTTCTTCGTAAAATCAGAATTCAAGTTATATTTAGAGCCAAGTAAAATGTAACCATTTGGTGTCGTAAATTGCAAAGTTTGAGAAGTATTTGCAGACATATAATATCAGTATTATTTTATGATGATGGTGCTTGCAGTCTTCTTTCAATTTTTATTGTAATTTTTATAAATGTTGTTCAGAATGTGCTTACGTAATTATTTTACTTTTTTGAGTGACAAATACACTGTTTGATCTAAGTTTAGCGCTAATCCTAACATATGAAAGGGTTTTAATGTCAATTTTAACTGTTCCGCCTTATTAAATTCACTTTATTTTTGCAAGTTATTCAGTACGCCAATTATAGCTAGTGATATGAGAAGATTTTAACAACATACATTGTTCTTGATGAAATGATTGCAATTTTTATCGGTTTTGAAATCAGGTTTGATGTGTATCGTTTTTGGGTACAAATTTCACACCACACCACACACACACACCAACCCCCAAAACACATATTATATATTATATATATATATATATACTTTTATATATAATATATTATTTAAAATATATTGTATAAATAATATATATTATATATATATATATATGTAAATATTTATTATATTATATAATTTTTAAAATTATATTATATTAATTATTATTTTTATATTTATAAATATATTATAAATATATAAATTTTAAACATAATAATATAATATATATTTAATATAATATATATATATAAAATATTAAATTATATATATCATGGCACACACACCAAAACACACACACACCACACACACAACACACAAAAAAAATATATATAAATATATATATATAATATAATTATTAAATATAAATATATATATTACAGTATTATATATATATATAATATATATATATATAATAATATATATATATATATATATATAATTTTAAAATTTCATGGACACACCACCACCAAAACCACCCACCACCACACACACACAAAACCCCACCCCAAAATTTTAAAATATATATAATATATATATTTATTATATATATGATATATGTGTATCATATACATATTATATAAATTTTTTATATTAAAATATATATTATTATATATATATATAACATTATGTTATATATGTACTATTATAGATAGTAGATAGATATTGATTATCCAAATATTTGTATATATACATATATGTATACATATATTAAGTATTAATATATTAAATTATTTAAAAATATTATAAAAATATATATATACTGTAGTTATACATATATATATATACATATTATATTAATATTATTAAAAATTATATATAATTATATTTGTATAGTAACCCCACAACACATATGTGTGTTGTGTGTGTTGGTGTGTGTGGGTGTGCATGTATGATGTAACTCTTTGGGGAAGGAGAAAGAG
>NW_028234403.1:267884-270234 GCF_977035675.1 Penaeus japonicus | reverse complement strand
AGAACAGCCATAAAAGGATGACGTATCCATAAACAAGAAGAAGAAGAAATAAAACTGTCGCTTATTGCCACACAGAGTATGTAACCTTCTCGCTACACTGGAAATCCCACAGTCTAACCCCCTTCTCCCTCCTCCTATCCCCCCCCCACTCTCCCCCCACCTGCCCCCCCCTCTCCCTCCTCCTACCTCCCCTCTCCCTCCACCTACCCCCCCCCCCCTCTCCCCCAACCGATCGCACCCCCCCCACCCCCTCCACCCCAACGGGCACCACAAAAGCCAAAACATTCCACCAGTGTTCAAAAGTCTTTATTATAGACCTGCGTTGGTTAGGTGGGGTTGTCAGCAAAAAAGGTTCGATCCGTTTGCTCGCAACTGCGTCGGAATAACGACGTTCATTAGTAAAAAGGTGACTGAGAAAATTATCCTTTTAATCCCTCGCGTATAATTCTGTTTGTTTATCTTTTTGTTTCATTTTGGTTATCGTAATGTATCTACTTATCTATTCGTTTTAGTCTCTCCTGGTTTTCCTCTCGTTTTTTTTTTTTTTTTTTTTTTTCTTTTTCATAGTCATAATTATTTCTAGGATGAAAATTTGAGAGTACATCTTGAAATAGAACCCACACTGCGATTAAAATGAGAGATAGCTACGTATGTTTTCCCAAAATGGTAGTTTTAGCCTTTTTTAAGATGTGCTTTTCAATTATTTTAAGTGTGATAAGTTTTCTGAGAAGATAAAGATAATGAATGATAAGCAGTCGATAGCGGGTGATAATAATGTTGATAATACTACAACTATTGGCTACTACTACATACTATTGTTACTAACAGCTGTTAATAACAATGATGATTGAAAACGGAAATAAATGGATAATGAGGAAGATAAATGAATTATCACCAATAGCAATGATAATTACGATGATGCATGTTAATACTAATAATAATAATGATGTTTAATACTATGATGATAATCATGAATTAAAATTAAATTAATGAAAACGAAATTTAATGCTAATTATAATAAGGATGATAATGATAAGAAATTATAATCAAATGATGAATAATAATATAGGGATAAGTGATAATGGATGATATGATAAGCAAGGAAAATTATAAGAATGATAATGATAAACTAATGATTGTTATCCTTATGTCATTATAATTAATTCCATATCATCATTATCTCATTACCAATATATTTGCTATAAATATTGAAAGGCTGTAACCGTTCTTTCTATTGCAGTTACGGCGTCGATATCGTAAGCCCACATATCGCTCACACCCGTACATTTACACACAGACCACACCACACGTGTAACACATGTACATAAATATCTTCGCATTAACTCCTTGTCATTTCTACCCATTCTATTTTTGATTCTTTGTTTTATTTTGCGATATGTCATTTTCTTCTGGCGTAATAATGGAGATTAAAAACGGGGAATATTTATCTGATTCTTATCAATATCATCTTTGAATATCCTATTTTCATTATTTTCAGTCTGCCTCTCGTTTATCCAATTTTCATGTTTGCTTGTTATCTTCATTTTCATATTCTCTTATATACGACTTCACTTATAAACATGTGTGCGTTATATCATACTATACATTACGCTCTTGAACTGTGAATGATATACGGTAGTTTATTATTATCACCGTTGTTCATTTCTCTTGTTCTTCCTCTTTGCATATGACCTTTCCAACCTCTATCTAACTCTGCCATTAGTTTATTCACATTGCATATTATACCCAGTGTAGTAACCGGTGACGTAACACATACTCTCTACATTATAGTGCGACCTTTAAGAATCTAATTCTGGCCTTTATCTTCAGTAACATGACCATTCTATCATATATATTTTTTCTTTAGGCAACTTTAAACTTGGATCTCTCAACTTTCCGGGAAAATCTACCAGTCCAGTTAATGAATATTCAAGAGAAGAAAAATATGTGTGGGTGAAGTTACGTGTGTAGGTGTGGGGGTTTTTGTCTGTATTTTGTATACTTTTCGCTTGCGTATACATATCTGGGTATATGAGCGTAGATTTACTTGTGCTTAGTGTGTGTACGTATGAGCCCACTTTTACCCGTGAGTCTATATGAATACATGTATCTATATGCGTGTATATAAGTTCGTACCTGCGCGTATGCACATGGAGGAACTACAGCCAAGAGAGAGCCCGAAAAGTGGGCGGCCCGAGAAGTGGGCGGCCGTCGAGAAGTGTGCGGCCCGAGAAGTGGGCGGCCGTCGAGATAAAGAGTTTATGAAGCGTCAGAATCTAGGCCAGTGGAGGGTGAGTGAGATCCGTGGGGGTCACTGGGTTTCAGGTGTGAGTGAAATGAGGTCGAGGAA
>NW_028234403.1:252756-255284 GCF_977035675.1 Penaeus japonicus | reverse complement strand
GTGTGTTGTAGTGTATTGGGTCAGTTGAGAGTTCTTATAAAATACGCTGTTACTTCAGTTCAAATAATCGTTGAATTTTGATTTTTTTTTTCTTTCTTGATGAAATATCATATGTAAAGGGTATCTTTAAGTAACATATGTATACATATATATATATATATATATATATATATATATATATATATATATATGTGTGTGTGTGTGTGTGTGTGTGTGTGTGTGTGTGTGTGTGTGTGTGTGTGTGTGTGTGTATGTATGTATGCATATATATATACATATACACATATATGAATGAATCAAAATGATATCATGTTAATCAGTAAACTAGAAAATCGTGCTTATGCATTTGCTTCTCCAGTGTATCATGATGCAGACCATAAATATTTGAGAGTAAATCACACAATTTAACAAATAAAAACAATATTAGTAATAAAAATCATAATTATCATAACAAAATATCACAACTTGACATCAAAAGTTCACAACTTGGACAACAACAAAAATCACACTCATGATACCAACTACCACAACTTTGATCATGAAAAGTACAACAATAACAAGGAATAACTTTACTACCTATCATTACTCCATCACTCCACTCGAACCTCCTACAGCCTGGCCTAACAGAATGGAACTGTAATAAACAACGAAAATTCTAGGTTCTTGCCTCCATGCCTTGCCGAAACCCACGACGCTGTCAAGGTCGATATTGGTCTTTCTGGAAAAAAAAGGAAGAAGAAAAAAAATACGTAAATCCGTATTCTTGTTTTCTTGGTCTTTCTGTGAGAACGTAAACCTAAGCCCTCCTGTTTTCTCGATCTTTCTGGAAAAATACAAAGGCAAGCCTTCCTGTTTTCTCGGTCTTTCTGGAAAAATACAAAGGCAAGCCTTCCTGTTTTCTCGGTCTTTCTGGAAAAATACAAAGGCAAGCCTTCCTGTTTTCTCGGTCTTTCTGGAAAAATGCAGAGACAAGCCTTCCTGTTTTCTCGGTCTTTCTGGAAAAATACAAAGGCAAGCCTTCCTGTTTTCTCGGTCTTTCTGGAAAAATGCAGAGGCAAGCCTTCCTGTTTTCTCGGTCTTTCTGGAAAAATGCAGAGACAAGCCTTCCTGTTTTCTCGGTCTTTCTGGAAAAATACAAAGGAAAGCCTTCCTGTTTTCTCGGTCTTTCTGGAAAAACGCAAAGGAAAGCCTTCCTGTTTTCTCGATCTTTCTGGAAAAACGCAAAGGAAAGCCTTCCTGTTTTCTCGATCTTTCTGGAAAAATACAAAGGCAAGCCTTCCTGTTTTCTCGGTCTTTCTGGAAAAACGCAAAGGAAAGCCTTCCTGTTTTCTCGGTCTTCCTGGAAAAATACAAAGGCAAGCCTTCCTGTTTTCTCGGTCTTTCTGGAAAAACGCAAAGGAAAGCCTTCCTGTTTTCTCGGTCTTTCTGGAAAAATGCAGAGGCAAGCCTTCCTGTTTTCTCGGTCTTTCTGGAAAAACGCAAAGGAAAGCCTTCCTGTTTTCTCGGTCTTTCTGGAAAAATGCAGAGGCAAGCCTTCCTGTTTTCTCGGTCTTTCTGGAAAAACGCAAAGGAAAGCCTTCCTGTTTTCTCGGTCTTTCTGGAAAAAATGCAGAGACAAGCCTTCCTGTTTTCTCGGTCTTTCTGGAAAAACGCAAAGACAAGTTTTCCTGTTTTCTCGGTCTTTCTGGAAAAATGCAGAGGCAAGTCTTTCTGTTTTCTCAGTCTTTCTGGAAAAATGCAGAGGCAAGCCTTCCCATTTTCTCGGTCTTTCTGGAAAAATGCAAAGGCAAGCCGACCGGTCTTTCTAGAAAACTGCAAACATGTCTTCCTCTTTTCTTGGTCTTTCTGGAAAAACGTAAGCGCGAGCCTTCCTGTTTTCTCGGTCTTTTGGGGAAAAACGCAAAGGTAAACCTTCCTGTATTCAGGGTCTTTCTGGAAAAAAACGTAAATGCGAGCCTTCCTGTTTTCTCTCTGGAAAAATAAACGCAGCTTTCTGTTTTCTCAGTCTTTCTGGAAAAACAAACGTCTTCCTGTTTTCTCGGACTTTCTGAGAAAACGCAAAGGCAAGCCTTTCTGTTTTCTAGGTCGTTCTGGAAAAAAAAAACATAAACACAAGCTTTCCTGTTTTATTGGTCTTTCTGAAAAAAAAAAACACACACAGAAGTACTTCCTGTTTTCTTAGGCCTTCTGGAAAAACGTAAACACATGTTCCTAATTTCTCGGTCTTTCTGGAAAGAAACAAAAGGCAACTCTTCCTGTTTTCTAGGTCGTTCTGTTAAAATGTAAACGGAAGTCATCCTGTTTTCTCGTTCTTTCTGGAAGAACGTAAACAGAAGTCATCCTCTTTTCTTGGTCTTTCTGTGAAAACGTAAACAGAAGTCATCCATTTTTCTCGGACTTTCTGGAAAAAAACGTAAATGCAAGTTTTCCTGATTTCTCGGTCCTTTGAATTTTGTTTGGCTTGGACATTGCTTAGAGATTATATATATACACACACACACACACACACACACATATATATATATATA
>NW_028234403.1:233344-240156 GCF_977035675.1 Penaeus japonicus | reverse complement strand
TGGAAGGTCATCTGCTGGAGGGAAGGTCATCTGCTGGAGGGAAGGTCATCTGCTGGAGGGAAGGTCATCTCCTGGAGGGAAGGTCATCTCCTGGAGGGAAGGTCATCTGCTGGAGGGAAGGTCATCTCCTGGAGGGAAGGTCATCTGCTGGAGGGAAGGTCATCTGCTGGAGGGAAGGTCATCTGCTGGAGGGAAGGTCATCTGCTGGAGGGAAGGTCATCTGCTGGAGGGAAGGTCATCTGCTGGAGGGAAGGTCATCTGCTGGAGGGAAGGTCATCTGCTGGAGGGAAGGTCATCTGCTGGAGGGAAGGTCATCTGCTGGAGGGAAGGTCATCTGCTGGAGGGTAATCGGTAAGGTGAACATTCTGTGTCTGGGAGTTTGTAGAGTCGACGGGTCGACTTGTATGTCACTCATTAGGAGCGGAGGAAGAGTCATCTGATGAGGAGCGGCAAGTGTTCTCTCCTGGAAAGAAAAAGGTATCTCTGGAGGGATGGTCAAACTGCTGGAGGGAAGGTAATCTGCTTGTTGGGAAAGGTCATCTCCTTGGAGGAAGGCTCAATGTCTGCGTGGTGGGTGAGGCATGGGAGCATCGGATCAGGTGACTCAACCAACTGAAATAGAGGGATATAAAAAAAGAGAGAAAGAGCTATAGGTCATCTGCTGGAGGAGGTCATCAGTGGAGGGAAGGTCAGCTTGCTGTGAAGGGACGGTCATCTGTGGAGGAAGGAACTGCTGGAGGGAAAGGTCATTCTGCTGGAGGGTAAGGGTCATCTGCTGGAGGGAAGGTCATGTCTCCTGGATGGGCAGGTCTCCTCTGCTGGAGGGAAGGTCATCTGCTGGAGGGAGACGGTCAATGCTGGAGGGAAGGTCATCTGCTGGAGGAAAAGGTCATCTGTGGAGGGACGGTCATCTGCTGGAGGAAGTTCATCTGAGGAGGAAAGGTCATCTGCTGGAGGGAGGTCATCTGATGGAGGGCGGAAGGTCCTCTGCTGGAGGGAAGGTCCATCTGTGGAGGGAAAGGTCATCTGTCTGGAGGGAAGGTCATCTGCTGGATGGGAAGGTCATCTGTGGAGGGAAGGTTCATCAGCTGGCAGGGAAGGTTCATCTGCTGGAGGGAAGGTATCTGCTGGAGGGGGAAGGTCATCAGGGAGGAAGGACATCTTGCTGGAGGGATGGTCATCTGCTGGAGGGAAGGTCATTGCTGGAAGGAAGGTCATCTGCTGGTAGGAAGGTCATCTGCTGGAGGAAGGTTCAGATCTGCTGGAGGGAAGTCATCTGCTGGAGGGAAGGTCAATTGCTGGAGTGGAATGTCATCTGCTGAGGAAGGTCATCTGCTGGAGGGAAAGGTCATCTGCTGGAGGGGAGTTGACGGGACGGTCATCTGTGGAGGGTAATCGTCATCTGATGGAGGGAAGGTCATCTGCTGGACGGCTGGAAGGTCATCTGCTGGAGGGAAGGTCATCTTGCTGGAGGAGAAGGTCATTGCTGGAGGGACGGTCATTGCTGGAGGAGGTCATCTGCTGCGAGGGAGGTGCATTGCTGGGAGGGAAGGTCAATATCGCGTGGAGGCGTAAGGTCATCTGCTGGAGGGTAGGTCATGCTGGAGGGTCAGGTTCATCTGCTGGCGGGAAGGTCATCTGCCGGAGTGTAGGTCATCTGCTGGAGGGAAGGTCATATGCTGGAGGGAAGGTCATCTGTGGAGGGGATAGGTTATCAACTCTGCTGGGGGGGGAGGGAAAGGTCATCTGCGGAGAGTAGGTCATCTGCTGGGAGGGAAGGCTCATCTGTGGAGGAGGTCATCTGCTGGACGGGGAATGGTCATTGCTGGGAGGGTGAAGGTTAGTGCTGGAGGGAAGGTCATTGCTGGAGGAAGGTTCATCTGCTGGAGGGACAGCGTTCATCTGTGGAGAAGGTCATCTGAGGAGGGAAGGTATCTGCTGGAGGAGGGAAGGTCATCTGCTGGAGGGAAGGTCATCTGCTGGAGGGCAGCAGGGAAGCGATCCTCTTGACCTCACATCTCGTGGCTTTTTCTGCTCGTATCGGAGACTTCATGACCTGGGTTGCGGCGCTCGTGTTAATTGAGCCCATGATCCGCGTTAGGCAATCTTGGGTTGCCATGATGGTATGGGTTTCGAGGTTCAGGATGTGTGACGGAACAGGAAGAACAGGATGGGCTGGCGGGCAAAATTCTTATTTGCAAGAATTTTTTTTTTGGCCATGGCTTGAGGGGCAATATGTTCTCGAAGGTGAGAGCGGGCGGGTGGGAACTTGACTGTGTCTTCTTTGTTCTTGATGTCGATGGTAGCGTCAGAGCTGTGTGCTATGCTGTTCTGTTCTGTTCTGATCACTGCCTGTTCTTCTTCTCTCTGTGTCCCTCTCTGCCTGCCTCTTTTACCCTTGCTTATATTCACAGTTTTTATGGCGAATCAGGCAACTTTAGAATAATTTTCGCCATCCTAGGGATTCCGGTTGGCAAACACAGCTGCAGTCAGGAACCAGGTGCAGTTAGAATAGGAAAGGGATACAAGAAATTAGGAAGTCTCAGATTATGACTGAGTGCCAGTTTCATAACATTGGGTCAATATAACAAAATAAAATCAGTGCGTTAGGTCACATAATGTGCAATATCAATGCTTTACAGAGTGTGTGTGTGTCTGTTTGTGTGTGTGTGTGTGTGTGTGTGTGTGTGTGTGTGTGTGTGTGAGGATAAACAAGAAGAAGATAGAGAAATGGGTGGATATAGATATACGAACAAACAGACAGAGAGATTGATACCTACATAAATGTATAGACGATTAGATGAAAGTGATAAATCAACACAGGAAACAAATGAAACGGGCGAGATCTATATGCGTTACTCAATCATTAATTCATTGTAAATTAGAGATTTGCATCTTAATATGTGTAAGCAATGTATTTTTTTTTAGCTTTCTCTCTCTCTCTCTCTCTCTCTCTCTCTCTCTTTCTTTCTCTTTCTACCTTTCTCTCGCTCAGTCGGTCTGTTTGTTTATCAATCCATCTATGTCTAACTATCTCTCTCATTCTCTCTCTCTCTCTCTCTCTCTCTCTCTCTCTCTCTCTCTCTCTCTCTCTCTCTCTTTCTTTCTCTTTCTACCTTTCTCTCGCTCAGTCAGTCTGTTTGTTTATCAATCTATCTATATGTCTAATCATCTCTCTCATTCTCTCTCTCTCTCTTTCTGCATTTCTCTCTCTTTCTCTCTTCCGTCTGTTTGTTAATCTATCTATACGTCTATCTATCTATCTCATTCTCTCTCTCACTTTCTGCCTTTCTCTCTCTTCCTTTGCTTGTCTGTCTGCTTATCAATCTCTCTCTCTCTCTCTCTCTATCTATCTATTTATCTATCTATCTATCTATATATATATATATATATATATATATATATATATATATATGTCTGTCTATCTATCTATCTCATCCTTTCTCTCTCTCCCTCTCCCTCTTTCTCTCTCTCTCTCTCTCTCTCTCTCTCTCTCCTACGCTCATCATTCGAGAGTGGCTCTCCTCTCCACTGCTCTTCTCCTTACGTCCCACCGCACACCATCCTCTTCTCTCCTCTCTCTCGTGCATGTCTAACTCTCCTCTTGGTACTCGCATCATGCTCTCTGCTCTCCTCTTTAAGCACGGACATCTCTCTCTGTCCCTCTGCCCTCCTCTATCTCTCTCTCCTTCCCCCCTCCCTCTCTCATCTCTCCCTCTCTCTTTTTTCCTCCTGTCTCATATTACTCTCTCTCTACTCTCTCTACTTGCTTTACTCCTCTTCTCTGCTCATCTCTCTCTCTGACTTCTCTTTCCCCTGTCTCTCTCTCTCTCTCTCTTCCCTCTGTCCCCCCCCCCTCCGCGCTCTCTCTCTCTCTCTCTCTTCTTTCCCCTAATGAATACCACGTATATAATTTCCTCTGAGGGTTTCCGGTCACCTCACAATTTCCCTGATATATGCAAATTTAGAGAATCGTGCACTCGTACCATACAACCGTAGTCATTCGATTATAAATGATATTTCTATATCAATCAAATACTCCCACACGTGAAAATGGTTGCATACCTGACGAAAAGAAATGAAATCAGCTCGATTTTTAATTACGCATTCATAAGAGGAAACGAACTTGAGCACCAGAGGAAAGTTTCCCAATTCGGAAGTAATTATATATAGTAAGCTCTGGCGAGTGACTCCTTGCGTTATTGGTGTAATTTTTTTAGAATAAAGGAGATGATATAATTAGGATCATTATAACTGTTATGATTAGTTATAGGTTCATTCTGGTATTTTTATTTTGGTTGTTATTATTATAAACTTTTTAATCAATCTTATATTCATTATAAACATATTTTATTATTATTATATATATTAGCATTATTTATAACTTTCGCTTATTAGTATCATCATTATTATCTCATTATTGTTATTATCATTGCCCTTATCTTTTATAATTTTTGTTATCTGATAATTTATTATTATCAGATTGATATCCTTATTAATTAATATTGTACTAGAATAAGTTAAACGTTAGTTTTTAATTATGATCTGCGAATATTGTTTTATTATCGTGCCTATTATTCATTATCGTTTAGTTATCATTATTGTTTGTTGTTAGTTAATATTATCACCATCATTCAATCATCGTGTGATCACTGATGAAAGAATCGATAATCAAACTATTAGTCATTCTTATAAAAGTAAAAATTCGCCACGGATGAATACAAAATTTACAAATCATCACACTAAAAACATTCCTTCAAAAGCGCATACTTTTGTAACGTTCTTCAAAAGCGCCATTTTTGAAGGTTTACGTATCCGTACGCTACCAATAATGAATAAGGTGAGATCGAAAGGAGGTGAGTGACACAGAAGACGATCGCGTGGCAGGGACCTTCGCCAAAGCGCGGGAAAAAGGTGTTGGAAGTCTTCTTGAGTGAAGGAATCGGAAAAGGTAGGAAAGAGGGGATTTGGTGATGTACGTCATGGTCTGGAAGCAGCCAATCACGAGAGAGATGGGAAGGCTCAGTGAGTGGAATAGGGTGGAATCCTCATTTAATCTAGTGATAAGGGAGAGAAGAGAGAGGGGGTGGAGTAAGAGATGAGAGGGAGGAGGATTGGATTGGAAGGGAAGAGGAGTTGTGTATAGAATGTATAAATGAGGCCTGTGTTGAATCTAGAGATATCTAGATGAGATGTTGTGCGCGTGTGTGTGTGTGCTATATATATATATATCTATATATAAATATATATATATATATATATATTATATATAACTTACATACAATATCGACGAACACATTACAAACAACCACACACAACACACAATACACACACACACACACAACACCAACACACACACAAACACAACACACACAACCACACGCATCAGCACTTCTTAATTTACGATTATATATATATATATATATATATATATAAATATATGTTGTGTGTGTTGTGTGTGTGTGTGAGTATATGATATATCATATATATATAAATATATATATATATATATATAGAGTATATATATATTTATATGTAGTGATAGTGTGTGTGTTGTGTGTTGTGTGTGTGTGTTGGTGTGTGTGCTGGTGTGAGTGTGTGTGTGATGTTGGTGTATATTGTGAGTGTATAAATAGTAGTATATTATATCTATGATATATATATATATATATTTATTTATATATTATATATATCCATATATATACATAAATTATACATAATATACATTATATATACAATTTATATATTTATAGTATATATAATATATCTATTATATATATATATATATTATTCATAATATAGTATATATCGTAGATAAAATATATGTTAGTATATATATATAGCCTACCATATAATATTTACTATGGCTAATATATCATTATATTCTATATATATAAAGAGAGAGAGAGAGAGAGAGCACAGATCGATGTGGTGTGTTGGACGCAAATTAAAACAAACGAAGGAACGCGGACAAAATTAAAGCTCATTAAACACAGTGAATAATTGGTAAGCAAACAAGTTTAAAAATTAAATGAACAATAAACAAATACAACATATAAATAAACAAAAAGACAAATAGCTCAAACTACAAGTATATAAACAAACAAAACAATAACAAAAACAACAACAACAATTACCCACCAAAACAAAACAAAAGAAAAAAAAATAAAACACACACACAAAAAAAAACACCTCTCTTTAGGCCCGTAGTCACTACGCCTTCTCCATAACCATTTGGGTTTAATTGTGAAACGGAGGTGGAGGACAGAGTACCCACATGAGCTATGGAGTTTATTCCCTTGAATTCATTACGGTGTTGCATTCGGTTGTTGCTTCGAGGATAGTCTGACGTCTATGTAATCAAAGATATACAAGCGAGAATTGTGGTATATGGAGCTTAAGGTGGAGAGAGAGAGAGGACTTCAACATTCGTTACGGACTTCAATTGCTCGAGTTGTTGGTTTGTATTACTAGATCACGCAAAATTGACAAGATTTTGGGATTTGGCGATTATGGGTCTTTATTCTCCTTGACATCTATATATATATACTCGTGATTGTTCGTTAGATATTGAAGAAACAATACGTTCACACAACATGAGAAGACTTAATTCATATCAATATAAAACACAACAATCACAAACAAAAAAAACAAAACATATAAGAAACACAAAACCACACCTAATGCGAATGAAACTATACGCATCTATAAACCAAACATAAATACAAACAAAATCATTTCTACCACAGGGTAAAAATAATTTACCCGAAGAAGTTGAAGTAAAACGCTTTGTTACATTACACAGTAGTACC
>NW_028234403.1:204594-207094 GCF_977035675.1 Penaeus japonicus | reverse complement strand
TCTCTCCCTCTCTCTCTCTCTTTCTGTCTCTCTCTTTCTCTCTTTATATATATATATGTGTGTGTGTGTGTGTGTGTGTAGAAGGAGAGGAGCTAAAAGGTACTTAAAGGGTAAGGGGGAAGGATCACGTACAAGGAGGCCTTGTAAGAGAAAGAAAGGACGCAGGAAGGACAGGGTAAGCGGGACCGAGGGGTTAGGCCAATGTCACAGAATCGGATGGTCTGAATGATGCAAGAATCCGAGGGAAAAAGTGGTGAAAGCAATAAGAAAAGCAAAAAGAAAACCACTATTAATGTTGAAATAATTGGTGTTAGTTGTTTGTTTGTCAGGTGGCCCTTTATCCATGATAATCGTTTAGAAATTTGAATTAATAGTGTGCGTTGAGGTGTACTTGGATACAGTGTACTTCTGTGAGGTTAGGACGATTAGTGAGTTTGGCGCCGGTTTCTTCTATCGAAGTACTGTTTCTCGCGGAGGAACAAAGAATGTCGTAGGCGCAAGAGTTAGGCGGAAGCAAACCTTTTAACAAAAAGGTTCTGGGAGTTATAAACACCTCGCCTACTTCGCTTCTTGGTGGGTTACCCAAAGGGACCCCAAAGACCGGTGGCGTTGCTTTTTTGGTTTTTGCTATACCACCGTTCCCAGTTGATGATTGTCCTTGCCTTCTGAAGAGGGAAAATCTTCCGCGGATCCCTAATCTTCCTCTGCCTACTGACGTGTTCCTAAGCTGATTCCATCTGTTGTGTAGATTCAAATCCTTTTCTTTCGAAGGACGTTTCTCTACGCCCGGGACCTTCGGCGTTGTTATGGGCTCTCCTCTAATCTCCTCTCCTGGCCAACTTGTATGGTGAGTAGTAGAGAGTAAGAGTAGGTATTTCGAGGTGTGAGAGCTGGAAGCTAGTTCCTTCCACATTCCCTCGTCCTTCCATCTGGCCGACGTTTGGTCAAAGACATCTTGTAGCCTCTGGCCTATGATTGGCTGCTCTCTTGCCGTCGCGGGAAACCTCTGGGGGGGGGAAGCGAGAGTGATGTTTCCTCTCCTTCCTTTGGTATTTCTCAACCAGCTCCGCTCTTCTTGGACATCGTGTGATTTCGTCGCTTTGCTGATTCCTTCTCCTTTTCAGAGTCCAATAAACATTTCCTCTTGTACTATCCCTCGATGTTAAGAAAGGTGTGGTTGTTTTTTTTACCCTTCTCTTTTCCTTCGTCCACTTCGCATAGTGTGACCCGGATCCTTTGGGTAAGAGAGATTGATTTTCTCAGACGACGTTCTGCAAGCTGGTCTTGCCCTCGCTTTGTTTTCGACACCGCGCTGTTCAAATACCCGTTCGTTCCTTTTACATATGCCTTACACGAGGAAGTCCATTATCTGCGCCGTTTTTCGTTACTAACACTGCAAGGCTCACCTTTCGCCAGGGAAAAAACGCTCTCCGTCGCGACCTGGGTCTATATGTCCTCTCCGCTGCTAAGGTCGGACCTACGCGCACTCCTTGCTCCTCCTGTGAGTGACCAGATACTCCGGACATGACCGGGTGCCCTGTTTTTCACATAGCGCATCCCTCAGTTTTTTTTATTACAAGTACGCTGTATCAGAGGACACATTAACATCCTTCTGTCATCAGTGGGACACGGGCCGTCCCGATGGACTGGTTAGCGACCCGCATTCGTGTTTGTCCTTGTTTCCTTGGCAAATGTCCACATCTGTGCACAAGACTGATGGAAACCTCCATCATAACCGGGCTGGCCGCCTTCAACCGAATAGTTGTATTCTCTCCTGCTGGCAGTCTTCTTGCTCAACCACAATCTGAGATTTTACCTGACATGTCCTGAGCCTACTAAATTTAGTATATATTTATATCATATGATATATAAATATTATATATAACTATATCATATATATATATATTGTTAACACAACAAACACACACACACACACACACACACAAACACACACACACACACACACACAAACACACGACACACACACAAACACACACATACACACAGACACACACACACACACACATCACACACACAAACACACACTACACACACACATGTAGTGATATTATATATATATATATATATGATATATCTATAATATGTAGTATATATTATATATATATATATATATATATATTAATATAATATATTATATAAGTAATATACATATACATATAAGCATACACACCGAGACATATCATATATATATATTAGCTATATATATATATATATATATAGTAGTATTATATATATATATTATTATAGATTATATATAGTTTACATACTTACTTATGAGAGTTTATATAGATATACAATATATTATTAGTATATGATATATAATAATAGTTTTATAATATACTATGTTATATAGATGATGTAATATAGTAATGATACATTACATTAAAATATATATATATATTTACATATATATATAATATATAGATATAGATATTCGGATTCTATATATATATATATATATATAGTATATAGATATATA
>NW_028234403.1:191003-193503 GCF_977035675.1 Penaeus japonicus | reverse complement strand
TTCTTTTTATTAATAACCATATATATGAGACTGTGTAGAGGTTAGATTTTATTTGAAATATTTGTTATTGTTGTAGTTGTTGGTGCTGTTGTTGTTGGAGTAGTTGTTGTCGTTTTTATTGGTGGAGTTATTGTTGGAGCTGCTGTTGTTGTTGATGTTGATGGAGTTATTGTTGAAGTTATTGTTGGAGCTGTTGCTGTTATTGATGTTGTTGGTGACATTGTTGGAGCTGTTGTTATTGTTATAGATGTTGGTGATATTGTTGGAGCTGTTGTTGATGTTGGAGTTATTGTTGGAGCTGCTGTTGTTGTTGGAGATGTTGTTATTGTTAGAGATGTTGGTGATATTGTTGGAGCTGTTGTTGATGTTGGAGATATTGTTGGAGCTGCTGTTGTTGTTGGAGATGTTGGTGATATTGTTGGAGCTGTTGTTGATGTTGGAGATATTGTTGGAGCTGTTGTTGTTGTTGGAGATGTTGGTGATATTGTTGGAGCTGTTGTTGATGTTGGAGATATTGTTGGAGCTGTTGTTGTTGTTGGAGATGTTGGTGATATTGTTGGAGCTGTTGTTGATGTTGGAGATATTGTTGGAGCTGCTGTTGTTGTTGGTGATATTGTTGGAGCTGTTGTTGATGTTGGAGATATTGTTGGAGCTGCTGTTGTTGTTGGTGATATTGTTGGAGCTGTTGTTGATGTTGGAGATATTGTTGGAGCTGCTGTTGTTGTTGGAGATGTTGGTGATATTGTTGGAGCTGTTGTTGATGTTGGAGATATTGTTGGAGCTGTTGTTATTGTTAGAAATGTTGGTGATATTGTTGGAGCTGTTGCTATTGTTGGAGCTGTTGTTGATGTTAGAGATATTGTTGGAGCTGCTGTTATTGTTGGAGATGTTGGTGATGCTGTTGTTTTTATTGTTAGAGCTGTTGTTGATGTTATTGTTGGAACTGCTGTTGTTGTTGGAGATGCTGTTATTGTTATCGTTGGAGCTGCTGTTGTTGTTGGAGATGCTGTTGGTGTTGGAGATGCTGTTGGTGTTGGAGATGCTGTTAGTGTTATTGTTGAAGTTATTGTTGGAGCTGCTGCTGTTGTTGATGTTGTTGGTGTTGGAGCTGCTACTGTTGAAGTTGTTATTTTTGAAGTAGTTGTTGTTATTTTTGGAGTAGTTGTTGTTGTTATTTTTGGAGCCGTTGTTGTTGGAGCTGTTGTTGTTATTAGAAGTGTTGTTATTGTTGTTGCTGTTGTTATTGTTAATGTTATTGCTTATCCATAGTTACCCAAAGCCGTAACTTTTTCTATACTAACCAAGATACATGACTGACAAACTAACTTACTAAACGGATGAAAAAAAAAATACATTCATCTGATCAAATTTCGAGACAAACTAATTTAACATTAACAAAGTTAAGTAAGAGTTAAGTGCTCACGGAAAAAAAGAAAAAACTGAGTGTACAGAATTGTACCTTATATAACTTTATATTCCTAATCAACTTGCAACATCTAACCGAAATTTCTCAAGAATACTTCAGGATCTCGTAGCATCTTTTTGTGTCAAGACAAATTCAAAGGTGAGGGGAAAGGGGGGAGGGAGGGAGGGAGGGAGAGATGGAGGGGAGAGGAATGGGGGTGGGGGGGGAGGCAAAACGGGAAGGGAAGGGAGAAGGAGGGAAAGGGGGAAAGGGTAGGGAGGAATAGGATGAGGAAAGGGGAGGGGGAGAGGCAAAGGGGAAGGGAAGGGGGGAGCAGGAGGAGAAAAAAAAAGAGGAGAAGAAGGGAGGAAGATGGTGAGGGTGAGGGGAAAGTGAGGGGAGGGTGGAGGGGGTAAAGGGGAAGGGAAGAGAGGAATAAGATGAGGAAAGGAGAGGGGGAGAGGCAAAGAGGAAGGGAAGGGGGGAGTAGGAGAAAAAAAAAGAGGAGAAGAAGGGAGGAAGATGGTGAGGGTGAGGGGAAAGTGAGGGGAGGGTGGAGGGGGTAAAGGGGAAGGGAAGGGAGGAATAGGAAGAGGAAAGGAGAGGGGGAGAGGCAAAGGGGAAGGGAAGGGTGGAGTAGGAGGAAAGAAAAGAGGAGAAGAAGGGAGGAAGATAGTGAGGGTGAGGGGAGGGTGGAGGGGGTAAAGGGGAATGGAAGGGAGGAATAGGATGAGGAAAGGGGAGGGGGGGAGGCAAAGGAGAAGGGAAGAGAGGAATAAGATGAGGAAAGGGGAGGGGAGAGGCAAAGGGGAAGGGAAGGGTGGAGTAGGAGGAAAGAAAAGAGGAGAAGAAGGGATGAAGATAGTGAGGGTGAGGGGAAGGTGAGGGGAGGGTGGAGGGGGTAAAGGGGAAGGGAAGGGAGGAATAAGATGAGGAAAGGGGAGGGGGAGAGGCAAAGGGGAAGGGAAGGGGGGAGTAGGAGGAAAGAAAAGAGGAGAAGAAGGGAGGAAGATGGTGAGGGTGAGGGGAAGGTGAGGGGAGGGTGGAGGGGGCAAAGGGAAATGGAAGAGAGGAATAGGATGAGGAAAGGGGAGG
>NW_028234403.1:174921-180903 GCF_977035675.1 Penaeus japonicus | reverse complement strand
TTGAGGTAAGCCCTTGGGCAAGGCATAGTGACCTCAAAACCCCCCGGTCGGGGGTCACGGTGAGCCACGGTAAGAACAGGTGGTGGATGGAGGGAAGACAAACAGTTCTGCTTCTCCTCCATAACGGCTGGGCAAAGGATCTTTCCATTTAGATACAGGGGCCAGGGGTCACCATTTCTTAGGCTGCTGGAGAAAGCAACAGGAAACTACTCCAGAACTCTTCCTGAACAATCATGTTGATGAAGCCAAAAAAAAAACAAAACCAGCCGTAAATATGGCCACTTCGGCACTCGAAGAAGATGTATAAATGAAAATATATATATATATAATATATATAAAATATATATTATATATATGTATATATATATAAACATATTATATATATATATATAATATAAAATAAATATATATATATATATATATATAGTATTATGTAGGGATGCATGTATTAAAGATGTATAGTGTATATGTATATATATATTATTTTTATATATAATATATATATTATATTATTTTAATATATAATATATATTTTGTGTGGTGTGTGTGGTGTGTGGTGTGTTGTGGTGTGTGTGGTGGTGTGTGTGTATGTGTGTGTGTGTTGTGTGTGTGTGGGGTATTATGTATAGTTTGTAATATATATATAGATATATATAATATATATATATATATATAAATATATATATAAAATAATAATATATATTATAATATAATATTATATAATATTCTTGTATGCATGTGTATGTGGGTGTGTTCCCGTGTGTGTGTGGTGTGTGTGTTGTGTGTGTGTGTGCATGTGTGGGGTATCTGTGTTGTCCTTGTGTATCAGCCCTGTGAGTGTGAGTTTGTGAGTGAGTGAGTGTGTGTGTGTGTGTGTGTGTGTGTGTGTGGGTGTGTGTGTGGTGTGTGTGTGTGTGTGGTGTGTGGTTGTGTGTGGTGTGTGTGGGGTGTGTGTGTGTGTGGTGTTGCATGCCAAACCCAACCCTTGAGTCCATTCCCATTGCCCTCTGACAGGATTTGAAATGAATGAATGAAATAAATGTTTTTCCTCTTTTTTCACTTGCCAATGCCTGCAGCAACATGACCTGGGAGTCAGCGTTCTTACATAAATAAAAAACAACGATTCGAACTTTTCTGACTCGTATGATAAAAATAAAAGAATCCAATTAGGAGAGAAGTCTATAGTAACAGATATATGATATTTGTTCAAACGTATAATACAGTACACTCTATCTATACCAATCAACTACATTCTATGTTTATGTTCCTTATTCGTCCCTTTCTTTTCATACAGAGCTTTTCATTGTTTGTTTACTGCTTATGGGAATAGGAAAAAAAAAAAACAATAGCAATTTTTTCCTATTTTCTATTTACATGTCATCGAGGAAAATGAAGGAAACAAAAATTTTACCCCATACCAATGTGAGCTACAAAAACCTGCCCTACTCGACAGTAATTGAATACTATATATCCATTTGTTTTCAATCTTTCCCTCGTCAATATCAGATAATACTCGTGGGTATATAATAATGAATTCAACTGCTATTATTTTGGATTTCTCTGACATTTTGATATCGGTATCTATTACTATGTGAGGTAGGGTGAAATGAGTGAAGAGTGATAGCCTGATTATCATTCTCTATCTCTATATTTTCCACTCTCGCTATCCCAATTCCTTACCATTTTCTCCCTATGTATTATCTATCTAAGTAACTGTTATCTAAACTACTTTTCTGTCAGTCTATCTACGTATCTGTCTATCTATCTATGTATCTGTCTATATACTTGTATACATGTACATATATATCTACATATAATTGTGAGTGTTTGTATGTGTGTATGAGTACGTACGTACTGTATGTGTATGACAAAAGAAGATATAAAAGTGCTTATCTCTGCATCTGTCTTCAACATATATATGAATCCGTTACGTGTAACCACATACTCTTCACATGCGCCCACGCTTGTGCAAGCCGACTTTTAATGAGACTTACGGAAGAAAATCCTGCCAGTGATAGCACGGCAGTGGCGTGACCTGAGATTCGGGGGGTCAGTTCATTAACGCTCAAAATTACCCGGGGATAATTACTAGTTCGCTTACCTTAATCAGCACTGCATTAAGTTCATCACTCACCCAAGATGCAATTGAGTTACCGGGGGCCCCGCCTTGCGCTAAGTCCTTAATATGAAAGAAGTAGCGTAGACGAGAGACTGATGTATGTCGTAATTCCCGGGCCCTTTCCTATTATAAGGGTTGATTATTGCATTGCAGAGCAAAGAAAAAAGGGGGGTGGGGGGAAAAATCATAACCGTTCTGAAGGCTAACCATCTGAAGAAGTAAGTGTGCGTGCAAGATTATAAGTCATCTAGAAGGTTCACTTGGAAATGTTATCCATAATCTATAATCAATGGTTCGTGTTGGTAGTTTTGGGTTTTGAACGCCTAACAGGGTGATTCCCGGAGAGATATTAGGGTAACGAATGAGATTTAGATATTGACGGTACCGTAGAGTCAGGCAGGGTTGAGGAAGGGAGAGGAGAGAGGGGGATAAAGGTGTTTGAAGTGTGTTTGTGTGTGTTGATCTGGTGTATTTAGAGCGAGCTTCTATTTAAAAAAAAAATGGTTGCAAATAGAAGTGAGTATATAGACTGCAGTGTATATAGAGTGAGCATTATCCAAGAAAGGCAAAGGAGGTACACATTGGGATCAAGAACTGTGCATGTTTGGACTTTTGTAATAAAATTTAGACCGGCATTTTTTTGCGTGGGGTAAGATAAATGTAAATAATAAAGAAAAAATAAGGATGCGCTTTGCTAAGTGGGAAAATATAATAAAATAGAAGGACCCATAACTACTACAACCTGATAAGGGATATCCATAATTTACCTAGGCCTATAAAATCATCGTAAAATTATCAAATCCCTCTAAGGGTAAACTATCTCTTGATATGATACCGAGATGTAAGTAATTATATGGTCGAGGTCAGGGTATTTTAGACATTTGTTTAGCTGCGATTTAAGGGAGGGATTAAGTAAAAATATCCCATAGATTAATCACTTTCCCAAAATATGAGAAGTTTTATCGAAGAAAAGTTTAATCTTTCTGGGATCGACAACGATTAGCCAATTATAAAGCATGTGGATATGATAAAGCAAGAAGCAGGAGTTTATATATAGTATTTTCCCGATTGGCCATATACAGCACTTCCAGCCTTCAGAACAAACCCATCCATCCGTGCCGTTGACAGTGCTGTATAACATGTATAACAACCACAAAGTTAAATATTTCCCTTTTCATTTCATCATGTTAGCACTGAGCCTAACAGCACTTTGATCAGCAAATGGGTGGTGTCAGTCTCGGGCATATTTTTCCTGATGATTTTTCGGGTTTCGTGTTTTGCTCTCGTCCATTTCCAGGCTCGTAAAAGAAAATGCAGTTCATGCAGCGATTAGTGATGGATGATATGTCAGAAAAAGGGGATCTATATACGAAATATGTATATGTAATATATTAAAATTATAATATATATATATAATATATATATATATATATAATAATATATATATATGTAAAATATATATACATATATATAACATATATATAAAATATATGTTTTATATAAAAATATAATATATATTCGAAATGTAAAAAAATATATATATATATATATATATATATATATATATATATATATATATATATATATATATATATATATTTATATGGGTGTGTGTGTGTGTGTGTGTGTGTTTGTGTGTGTGTGTGTGTGTGTGTGTGTTTTAGTATATATATATATATATAATATATAATATATAATATAATATACAATAAAATATAATGTATACATATACAATATATATGTATATATATATACAATGAATATATATATATATATATAAATATATATATATACATATACATATATATATATATAAAAATTTTTCATATATAGATACATAGATATATAGATAATAGATAATTGATAGATAGATAGATATATACATTTATATGTATAATATATATAAATATATATATATATATATATATATATATAAAATATATTATATTTATGTATAATAAAAATAAACATATATAATATATATAATATATATGTATATATGTACATATGTATATATATATATAATATATATAAATATATATATATAAAATATGTATATGTATATATATATATATATGTATGTGTTGTGTGTGTTGTGTGTGGTGTGTTTTGTGTGTGTGTGTGTGTGGTGTGTGTGTGGGGTGTGTGTGTGTGTGTGTGTGTGTGTGTGTGTGTGTGTATGTATATTTTAATATAATATATATTAAATATATATATATATATATAATATTTTCTATATTTATATATATATGTATATATATTTTATGTATATACAATATAAATATATAATCATATATATATAAAATAATATATATATATATATATAAAATAAATAATATATAATATTTACATATATAGGGTGTTGTGTGTGTATTAGAGAGAGGAGAGTGGGGGGGAGAGAGAGAGAGAGAGAGAGAGAGAGAAGGAGAGAAGGAGAGGGGGAGAGAAAGGGAGAGAGGGGAAGAGAGGGAGAGAGAGAGAGAGAGGGGAGAAAGAGAGACTGACGAGAGAAAGGAAAGAGGCCCAACGAGAGGAGACCGAGAGAAGAGAGAACAACAGAGAAAGGACAACGAGAGGGAGACAGAGAGAGAGAGAGAGAGAAAGAGAGAGATTGAAAGAGACAGAAAAAAGCAGCGAGAACAAAGATTCTTTGATGCATAACGACAGAGATATATCCGTACTAAACTATATGTCGATACATATGTATGTTTTTAACCTTCATACGTTAATGGTTTCCACGGGGATTTTCATTCCAGATTTAATCTATTTACTTTTTGTGAATATTTTCCTCTTTATATGTATGTGAATGTATAAAGGACTGAAAATCTGTGATTAGTTCAGAAACCGTTTTTTTGTTTGTTTGTTTTTTTTCTTTCTTTCTTTCTTTCTTTCTTTGTTTTGTCTTTTAATTAGGAGGAAAGATGTTCATCATATTATTGGTATGGGTAATAATGTTATGGATATAGTCATGATGATAATGACGCTTATGATAATGATAATAATAATAATGACGATGATAATAGTAATAATAACAACAACAATATTTGTGATAAGAAATGGTAATAGTGAAAATGATAATGAAAATAATATTGATGATTTAATCATTATCAGATAATAATGAGATAATGATAATAAGATAACGATAATGATATCAATGAAAATGAAGATATATTGATAATGATGAGGCTGTTAATGATAAAACAAAGATGAAGATAATTAAAAAAAATATATTATAATAATAACAGTAGGGTTAGCATAATGGTAGTGTGATCAGAGTAATTAAAATGATATTGATGAAAATATAACAATGACATGATATGAAATAATGATGATAATGATAATATGATATTAATGAACACAATGATAATGATAACAATAATGGCAACAAAACGACATCAGTAATGATGTGTAATTATAACGATGATTTAATAATGGTGATAATAATAATGATGACAATAACAACGATGATAATAATTTTAATATAAAAATTATTATAATGATAACAATAACCAATAATACAAACCATTTCTGCTACACAAATAATGATAATAAAATAGAAACACAAAATAACTATTAGGGAAGGATAACAATGAAATAACATTAAGGCAATGATTATAAAGATAACAATACTAATAAAGATTAAATTCATGTCAACAATGTCAATTATGAAAAAGGATGATAATAATGATAATAATAACTATAACAATATGTTGATGATGATAAGAAATTAATGAAATTATTAACGAAAGCAATGATAATGATTATAATAAAGATATAGTATTGTAATATCAATCATGATAAAAAACAAAATAATGGTAACAAACAATAATGATAACAATAGTAAAGATGATAATACTGAAATG
>NW_028234403.1:161639-166639 GCF_977035675.1 Penaeus japonicus | reverse complement strand
ATATACATATAACATACATATATACTATACATACATATATACATATACAACCATATATACATATTACATACCATATATAATATACATACATATATAAATATACATACATATATACATATACATACATATATACATACATATATACATATACATACATATATATATACATACATATATACATACATATATACATATACATACATATATACATATACATATTATATCATATCATGTTATATTTTATACTATATATTACATATTACATATATGATGAACATACACTTGCATAGATATGAATATACCTATATAAAAATAATTACACTTTTAGACAGAATATAATTGTATTATATGTTCATTATAGCATCATTATAAAGCATAAAATGTAGACCATAGCGTGCATGTCCGTTAGAGCATACATAAATATAAATTTCAAACAGTAAAAATATGATATATGATACTCTAATAAAGCTCCAGGAGTAATTATCTCCATCTTATTTACCAAGACTGCCTTATATATAAACGCAATAACTAATGTGAAAATCTAAGAAACATCGTGTATTCCCAGTCGGGCGCCATAGATTTTGCAAAGAACTTACAACACTGAAACATCATGGAGGCAGCGTTAAAAAAGAAGAAAAAAATTGAGAACGTTATAAGCTACACTTGGCGATATCCCCAACGTCAACGGCAATCTTCCTTCAACTTGTCAATCCCTGCTCCGGGGATGACACTGTACATCAAATATTCCGTTCACCCTAAAAACAACGTATAAAATGGAGGGCGCATCGTTCAACTAAAATCTCTGCCGAAAACCTGTATAACAGGAACTCCATCAACATTCCATATTCGGAGGTTATAACAGAAATGGTCCGCTACAAATTGCCGCCAAATGCATCGGCAATTCCATTCCATAATGTAAGTATAATTGAGGTTTTATGATATTGTTTTTGGATCGAATGAATCGCATGCGTTTGATGCGAATAGATTACAAAACCGACTATTTTGGGACAAGTTTGAATGCGTAAAAACTTTATGTATTCTGATCAGATAAAAGTTTCCCAGTTTTTACAAACGACGATGCACCATAAATATCACCAAACAACAAATCCTCTGTTGTGCCAGGAGTAATAATTATCCTGATGGGGAGAGACTAGGTATCAGAGATTTAGGTTCTCCACTTGAAGCTTATGCGACGGGATGAATTATCTGCTCCATCTGTTGCTGCGTCGTCCAGCCCCTCCTGGAGGACCTCATGCGATTAGGCGGTTTCCACTGCCGCAATAATCCATCATCCCAGGCCTGCCACGTCCGTCTCCGCATTTACCCTTCCGTTCCTTCGCCGAGGCAAATAACGTTCACTAGAATCTTTCGAGCGCCGCAACCTTTACACACATATCAAATCTTCGTAGATAAAACTTTTAGAATATAACGAACAAAAAGGCCTCTATTTCCCCCCAAAGCCTTCAGCTTCAAGCGAAATACACCTGTAAAGCAGTTTCATGTACGCTACACCTGGGTTCTGGTCGGCCACGAGGAAAACATGACAAGGCGAGTCCCGCGCGGACCCAACTCCCCCCCAGCAAGGAACAAATTCCCTCCCTTTATATGTCTGAAGTGATGAGTGCAACAGGGAACTTCTACATAGCCGTTGCTCCCGGGGAACTGTTGTCGCTATGCACGCAGCGAGGAAGCTGTACCATACAAAGCAATAATAACACAGCATTGGTCCCGTCCACAGAACAATCACTGGGACGCGAGCCGCACCCCAAGCCATGCGAAGTATGCAGTGTTTTTTTTCACGATAATGATCAATTTCAAAAACTAATCGGACAAAACCAAACAAAAAATAAAAGGCCACCCTTTCTCAGTTCCGTTACTCCATGGCTGGATGTAGTCGGTGAAATGATACTACTAGACGAGATCTTCAGAGCTCGTGGGATTGTAGTGGAAGACTCGCCTCAACTCTCAACACGCTTCCAAATTCCCGGTTAATATGGCAAATCCAGACACTTTCATGTAACTATTTCACTTATCAGAAGTGATGTCAAGACACACCTTGGAATTTTTTCATTTCCTCTCAAAACACTATAAAAACGGAATGTCATGGCATAGAAGCCCGCGGTGCGGAGCAAACTATGGGCCGTCTTCCCACTTCCACTGCCAAGTAAACACTGACCAAGAGTTTGTGGTGAAGTTCACGAGATGGACGCTATTGCGCTCGCCCTCGCCTCTCGGCCTCCTCCAGTTGCCAATTACAAAGACTCTATGATATGCCCCTTGGTAATTCGACACTTTTATTCGACATGCGAACTATGAAGACGTAAGGGCTTTCTGTTGGCATGCTTAAATCTAAAATTATATGGATTATTACGATTTACGTCATAGACATTTTTTTATCGACATTATGAACTTATGAAGACTCGCAGAGATGTGATTGTACTTACGTGGGAAATATTACAATTCCTATTACAAGGGTTGAATAGCACTACTTCGGTCATTCATATGACATATAAACTGTGGAGACCCAAACAGAGACTAATCTATAAACATGTTATAAATAAAAATAAAAATAACGCAAATGTTTTTTTTTATACTTCAGATAATCATTAGCATTATGAACATTATCATTGTTGCCATAACCATTATTACTACCATCAATAATAATACCATTATAATTAATATCATTAATATCATCCTTATCGTTAGTATCATGATAATTATTATCGTTATTATAACCAATATTTTCACAATATCTAACGTCATCATTACCAATATAATCATGATACCTAACGTAATCATCATCATCATCATGACTATTTTCATTATCTATCATACGCATAAAAAACTTCTCTGATACATTGATTTTGCAACTCGCGGTCATAATGGTGCGTTCGTAATGCAATTAGCAAATAGATACATCACATTTTACATATAGCTTTTAACATTATTACTGAATAAGTACCATTTGACTTCCAACTATTCAACAGAAACTGGAACATTACACGCTCTTCACCATTTATTACTTTATCTTTTGTGTTAGCGGGAAGGAGGAAGCCCTATGTAATCCGGTGTATATGTATATGAATATGTATATGAATATGTATATGCATATGAATATGTTTAAGTATATGTCTATACAAAGATATATAATATGTATATAAAAAACAATATATATATGTACTTCTATATTATAATATATATGTACATATAATAAATATATTATATACATATTATATATAATACATACATATACATATACATATATTTTATATATATATATATATATATATATATATTATATACACACACCACACACACATACACACACACCACACATATTTATATATAAATAATATATTATATATATATATATATATATATATATATATGCATAATATACAATTAGGAAAATATATTAATACACACATATAAAATATATATTAATAGACATATATATTATTATATAATATATATATTAGTATATATATTTATATTATATATATGTGTGTGTGTGGTGTGTGTGTGTGTGTGTACCGTGCCCGCGTTTGTTGCGTGCGTGTGCGTATACTATTACATACATACATATACATACATTTATATTTATATATACATATATTATATATAATATATATATATATATATTTATATATATATTATGCAAATATACAAATACAAATATATTAATACACACATATAAATAAAATATAGATTTCTATATCTACATACATCATACAACATACATAGATATATATATATATATATATATATATATATATATCTATATATATATATATGTGTGTGTGTGTGTTGTGTGTGTGTGTGTTGTGTTGTGGTGTGTTGTGTGTGGTATGTACAAATATATGATAAATAAGCACAATACATATATACATATGTGAACACACACACTAACACACACAAACACACACATACATACCACCCACCACACACACCACACAACACACACACACACACACACACACACACACACACACACAACACACAATATATATGTATATTTTATCTATATATATATATATATATATATATCTATATATCTAATGTATATATCTATATGTAATATATATATATTATATATATATATATATATATATTATTATATATAATACTATATAATATTACATACATATACACCACACACACACTCACACACACACACACACACACACACATATATATATATAGATATATATATATATAATATATATATTATAATATATATTTATATATATAGTACATATTTGATATATACCTATTATAATTATATTATATAATATTCTATATATATATATATTATATATATATATATATTACATATATGATATAACATATTTTAATTATATATATATCATATATATATTATATATATATATATTACATATATGATATATACATATTATACTATATATTTATATATAATAGATATATAATATAATATATATATATATATTACATATAAGGATATATACATTTTATTCAATGATGTGTATATAATACATATATTACTATATATATTACAGATGCCCATTATACATTTTGTACATATATTACCCGTACACTACGTATATCTATTTCACTCCCTATCCCAATTATATAGAAGAAATATACATACATATGTATATATTCATATATAAATATCATAAATATATATCTATATATAGGCATATGTATGCATATACATACATAATAATATATATATTATATATATATAATATATATATATACACACACACAGCTATGTATGTATAAGTATATATACACATATACATACCATTATACAGACACCTACACAACTACACACACCACACACACATATAATACATATATATTTATATTATATATATATATATATATACTATATATATATATATATATTTTTATACTATGTATCTATATATAATATATATATAAATATAAATATATATATATATAATATATATTATATTATATATATATAAATTTATATGTTTATATATTATATA
>NW_028234403.1:154743-161539 GCF_977035675.1 Penaeus japonicus | reverse complement strand
GGTGTTACTCTCTATTTTTCTCCCCCATCATTGCGGGCCTAGTAAATTCCCATAAAATTTTTTTTCTAAATTAAAATCATTTTCCCTTTTGATAGATGGTCTGGCCATTTCGAAAAACTAAAACTTTCCCGGGGAAATTTGAATGGGCAAAAAGCCCTCTTTAACGGGCCCTTTCTGGTACGGGGGTTTGGGGTTCCTTCACTGTGTTTGGGGGTTGAATTCCTCCCTTTCATCTAAGCCCCCTATCCAGCAATGGCGACTTCAATATCAAAAGTTTTTTCCCCCCTTGTTAGCACTCTCATGGCCCATCTTGGACCCCCAAAGATAAAGAATCTCTGCTAAAAAGTTTTCCTTTTGTTCTATTTTTAGATTTAAAGTCTTCAAAATTTTCGGTTATCTCCCATTTTTAGATCAAACCCCAGTTTCATGGTGTTACTCTCCCCTCTTTCACGGTTTCCTTTTGCTCCAATTTCCTGTTCATCCTCTGAATTTGGGCCAGGGCCCTTTTGAATCTCTATCCTCCTGACCCCAAAATTAAAAAACTTCTTTCTTTTCCCCCGGTATCCTCCAAAAGGTTGCAATTTGCCCGCTTGTGAGGTAGTTAAACAATTTGCGGCATTGCTCCATGAAAAGGGAAAAAAGGGAGTTTGAGAAAAGGGCCGGGGAAGGACGGGGAAGGCGGGAAATGCTGGTAGCATCAAAAAAACCAAGACTGCTTTAAATCGGGTGTGTTAAATCATTGTTATTGGTGATGGTGTTCCCATCTAAAAAAAAAAAAAAGAAATAAAAAAAACATTGATAAAGATTAATTTCATCAGAATAAAATATACAGTTTTTACTGAAAACCCCAGACGGCATCCCTGAGATAAAACAGAAAAGAAAAAAAAACCCAAACCCTTATTACTTTCCTTACCAGTAAAAAATTCAGTCCATGCTTTACCATATTTTCCCAAATTTTCTAAAAAAAGTTTTTTTAAAAGTTAATTTCATCATTCTTTTCTAAGACATTAAGTTATCCGGCATTTTACTAGACTAGAAAACAGAACTAACATTTAGAGGTTTAAATTTATCTTCGTTTTTTCCTTTTTCTTTGATTTGGGCTTCATAACTGGGTGGGCCCAAGGGCCCCCTCCTGAGAAAATTCTGAAAAACTTGGGGAAAATTCTCCCAACCCCCAAAAAACTTCCCTTTTCCCCCTGATAAAAAGGGGGAAAGGGGAAAAAACATTTTAAAGAAAAAAATTTAAAGGATTAATTGCCCATTATCTTTTTGGTACTTCTGCAATATTTTTTCTGAATTCTAAAAAAAAGTAAAAATTTTGAAACTGCCCAATTTCCCAATGGGGAGGGTTATATCAAATCAAATTTTTTATAAAGATATATAATGCTAAAATAAAATTTCGGTTTTTTGTTAGTATGGCAGAAAAGGTTATTTTTTCTTTTTTTTACAGTCCCGTTACTTGAGTTCAAACAATTAAATTGGGGTGTCTTCCCCAAAACTGGGGGCCCATAAAAACTTCTGGGGCTAAACTGCAACCCTTTCCCATTTTAATGAAAAAAGGCACAAAAGAGGGACTATAATAAAAAAAGACAGGGCGTTCTTACCCAAGGCCCCATATTAATATTTTTAAAAAAGTAATTATATTTTGGGTTTTTTTTTATATAATCATGTTCATTTCCAAAACATCAACATGAAAATTTCTAAAAGAGACAGAAAAGTGGGCCATGTGATAGATAAAAAGGGAAAAAACCCCGGGATTTAAATTTTTTTCACTGCTGTGGCCCCTTAGCATTTACTTTTAATTTTTTTAAAAACTCAATATTCTAATAATTATAAAACACAAAAAAATACTGTTTTTTTACAATCCCGATTATGTTAAATTTGTTTATTTTTCCCATTTCCCTTTTCATAAAATGGGCAACTTTTTAACTTTGATGCTTTTTTTTTTTTTTTGGCTCATTTAAAATTTCCACTAAAATAAAAACCTTTTTCTGGCTTTAAAACTAACCCCTTTCCTTTACAGTGAAGACCAAACCCGCCCCTGGAAAGGGTTTAAAATTAAAAGGGAGGGGGGCCCCTTGGGGCAAACGTAAGTGAGGGGGCCCTAAATCCACTCTATTTTTCTGTAAAAATTTCCCCCTTTAAATTGCTCATGTTATTGTTACCGGGTCCACTCTAATAAAGGGATTTTAAAACCCTTTAGCGGGTTGGGGGCATGATTTACTGCAAAGGAGAGGGGGCATAGCCCGGATGGCCCCTCCCAGTATGAAAACCACCCATTACTCCCACAAATATTTTTTTAAATACGGGGCCAAAAAATTTGGGGGTTTTAACACTCCCAAAAGTAGATTTTCATGGATGTTACAAAAATTTAAAACCCAATTAATTTGTTTCAGAAATTAGGAAACATTTTACATCAGTCGGGAGGTTTTTTGCAAAAGTCTTGCCCAGGATTGGGGGAAGAGATAAATGGCGGAAAAAACTGTGATGACTAAAACCATTTTTGGGAGGTTTTCAGATTTGGGGAGTAGGAGGGGGCTGCGGCGGTTCCTGTATCGTTCCGGGGGAGGAGGGCCCTCTGGGGGCCGTTTTGGGCCTGTGAGGGCGATTTTCAGGAAGAGGAGGAGAGACTGTGCTGCTGTGCTTTGTGAGAAGCCTTGCTGAATTGGATCTCCCTCAGGTTATTAGGTTTGGGAGGTGGACATTTTCCCTTTTGGCCTGTTACAATGGGGGATTTGAATGTTCCTGTTTTTTTTGCAGCGACTGGTGCTCATGCGGGCAAGGTGGTCAAGGAAGCCTGAACCCTGCGTCATGATTTTCGACTTAATACCAAAAGATTTGGGTATCCGGAAGTGTGAAGGTTTTGGATGTAATGGCTTCTTCTTCTCACCCTATATTAGGTTTATCAGTACTGATACAGTGATATTTCTTGACCTTCCAGCACAAATATTTCTTTTCAGTACAGCAACTCACTTATGTGTCTAAAATGTCCACTATAACTTGATACTTTCAAATTAGGGATGGTCTATCAACAAAAAAGCAGTTGGGATTATAAGTAACAAGTGAGATGTTCCCAAGTGTGAATAATACTACCAAAGGAAAACCTTTCTCCTTCCCTAGGTTTTCTCCAGCTCGGATTTAAAAGTTGCATCTGAGCCACATCTGGCAATTCTTTGATTATGGTGTGTGCATGGACTTCACCGTGACCATGGGGCCGACACAGGCGCACCCAGGTCTTGATGTATAGTGGGACTGAATCTACGCTAGAGATCGGGGGGACCACCACATCCAAAACAGGCCTGGGTGTTTGCGGGGCTGTCATGCCGACCTGTTGTACGCTCCCTGTGCACATTTTAGATCAGGGCTCTCTCTAGGGTAGATACAGCTAATTGCTGATAGGGAGTTCGTCAACTGAGTGATGCTGCTTTTTCTTTTAAAAGTTCTTGGCAGTACACTCATTTGTCTGGATAATTGATATCAATCACTGACACAACACCTTGTGCATCGCCAAGAAACAGTCGCAGGCCATTTCTGCTCCACAAGTCAAGTTGCACTCTTGAGCTGGATGGATTGCTTCCGACAGTGAAAGTTTTCAGAGGGAGGTATGGGGGACATTCCCCTTGAAACGAGGACACCGGCATCTGGCAAAGAAAATCGAATTCAAATCAGGTGAGACAGCTCAACATTGGATTCATTATTCAAATCCTACTCTGAAAAATATACATTCAGATCTACTCTCACCATCTCTTCAGAATACAGGGGAATTAATTACTCGGGTGGGTAGGCACCGGTACGTGTTGACCACTCGTGGGCAACGGGAAGATGGGAATAGTGCCAGCAAGAGCTCCGGCGGCTTGAAGGGCTGCCACAGGGCGAACGCCTCGGACTAGGGAGTGGGGAGACCAGGGAGGGCGGGATTTAGACATATGTTTAAGGGAGTGGCGCAGGTCTCCGGTAAGTGGTAAGTTTTGTGGGTTTCGTGCTTGGGGCAGCGCGGGAGGGGCGACGAGCTGTATGAGTGTGTTTTGTCCAGGACTGGGGGGTATCTGCAGTGTGTGGGTGTGTGGGTGTGAGTGTGTATGATGTGTTTCGTGTGTGTGTGTGTGTTGTGTGTGTGTGTGTGTGTATGTTGTGCGTGAGTGTTGTGGTGTATGTATGTCGAGAGTGTGTGACGTGGAGTGAGTGTTTGTGTGTTTTGCTGTCGTGTGTGTGTGTGTTTGTGAGTGTGTGGTTGTGGTGTCGTTTGTGAGTGAGTGTGTTCGTTTGTGAGAGAGTGTCGGTTGGTGTGGGTGTGAGTGTGAGTGAGAGACTAGCTGGGTGAGGTGTGTGAGTGTCGTGTGTGTGGTGTGTGTGCGTGTGTGTGTGTTTGAGTGCTGTGTGTGTGGGTAGGGTGTTAGTGTTTGTGTGTGTGTGTGTGTGTGTGTGTGGGGGGTGTGTGTGGAGTGTGAGTGTGGTTGGGTGTGTGTGTGTGTGTGTGTGTGTTTTGTGTGTGAGTGAGTGTGTGTGTGTCGTGTGTGTGTCGGGTGTGTGTGGGGGGTGTGTGAGTGTGTGTGGGGGGGGGGGTGGTGAGATGCTGGGTGTGACGTGTGTGTGCGTGTGCCGTGTGAGTGTCGCAGTGTGCGAGTGTGCGAGAGTGCGTGCAGTGTGTGCAGTGTTTGATGTGCCGTGAGTGTGAGTCCGCGTGCGTCGGTGAGAGCGTGCGTGAGAGAGTGAGTGCGTGAGTGAGTGAGAGAGTGCCGGTGAGATAGTTGGTGCGTGGAGTGAGAGCGAGCGAGCGTACTCTCGGCCGGTCGCGATATCCTCGCCTGTTTGGGAGCGAGAGTGTTGGTGAGAGTGCTTGGGAGGCTTTTGCGTGAGCGGTCGAGCGAGTTAGTGAGTTAGTTATAGAGATGGCGGTGTGCCGTGAGCGTGCGTGAGAGTGTGTGAGGGTGTCTGAGAGGATAGCGATATGCTAGAGCGTGTCGCTTTTAGTGAGCGAGAGCGAGCGATAGTTTGTCTGCTTGGTGAGATTTATAGTAGATTTGTTGAGAGAAGTTTGAGGATTGAGAGAGATGAGAGATAGATTGAGAGTTTTTGTTAGTGACAAAGAGACAAATAATATGAGTACAATATATACATAGATACTATAGATATATATATATATATATAGATTTTATAGATATATATATATATTATATATATTATTTATTATATATTATATATATTAAATGTTATGTATTAATGTACCTCACAGAAGATAAATTACCAAACTCTTACCTAACATTCAGCCTCATCAAATTAAGCGAAGGGAGAGAGCCAAATACACCAAGGCCCACATTGGGTCCCAAGACGAGATGCTGCGGCAAGGATGCAAGCAGGTGATCTGAATGGTCCGACGTCCGCCAACCCCGCTGGAACTGCTGCGGAGTTTGGTCTACAACGGAGGCCTCCCCCCCCACCCCCCCCCCCCCCCACGCCCCCCCGCCCTCCCCGGAATCCACTCCTTCCACTCCGGACTTCCCCCAGAGGCCATTGTGAAGGACCTTTTCCTCCCTTCCTCTAGGCACTAGAAATGAGACCCTGGAAGTGGATTTACGTGTCATACGAAATACCACAGTTCCCCAATGTGATGAGACGTGCAACTTTCTAACATAAACATGAGCTTGAACCTATGCACTCTAGGTCACATCCTGCAAGAAGAGAGCTAGAACTAAGTAAGTTCAGTAACATCTCTGGGTTCTTGATCGGTAACAGATGTGGGTGCAAGAGTGATTTTGGCTTAAGGGTTTTTGCTAAGGTCTCTCTGGGTATAACTTAGATCAGAGTTCTTCAAAGGGTCACAACATAGTAGTGGATTGCAAGCTGGTAATCAGGGGATCACTGCATCTCATTGAAAAAATGATACTAATATAAAATAATTAGAGAAAGCATATATATATAAAATGAGATTAATGTATCAGTAGACAACGCATGTAACCAAAAAAAAAAAAAAAAAAACATATGGGATGAAGAATGTTACTTGTTCATGGGCTTTTTCCGATAAGTCTGATATTAATATTGGGTAATGGAGACCCTATAACCCATGCTATTTTTATATGTGTCGTGTACTTGCAAACATGCTCTAATCTAAACTATCTATCTTTTCTATAACTACTTATTATTTTCTCCTTTTTTTTAATGACAAATTAGAAGATTGCAGATGATCTTAGGAGGATGGTACTTATCACAAGAAAATAAATGCCAACAAACAAGGTAAAATGCACCAGACACAACTAACAACTCCAAGATGCTGAACCACAACAATAATTCTCAAAATACAAAAATAACAAAGAGTTGGCAGTTATAAATTCTAATATTTTTTCTCTTACATCTGCCATGATTCGTTGCTAAAAATCATACTGAAAATGAAACTGCCATATGAGATATTAATCATTATGATAAAACCAATACAGCATACTATAATAGGGCTTTTTTCCCTCTTTAACTCCTTGTTCTGTCTCATGAAAATAATAAATTAAGTAATTTACTTTAAATATCAACAAACAAAATATTACTGTTTATAACATTTTCCCACAAAAATTGTATATATAAATATATATATATATATATTTAAATATATATAGATATTGATAGATAGATAGAGAGATAAATATTATATATATACACACACACCTTTTTGGCTACATAAAAAAATATTCATCTTTCTTTTACTTTAGATAGGCTTTTCGAGACCTTTGTCAAATAGAAATTTAAAAAAATGATATGAAAGTAAACAACTATGCAAATAAATAAACAACTCGAATACACACACACAACA
>NW_028234403.1:129743-147243 GCF_977035675.1 Penaeus japonicus | reverse complement strand
TATAGGAGTAAGAGGCCTTACCGAGCTTTTTATTTATTTTTCATTTTGTGTTGTTTATTATTATCAGTGGTTATCCACCGGGCCCCCCCCCCCCCCCCCCCCCCCCGGTACAGGCAATATAATATCTATATATATATATATATTTTATATATCTATAGATATAGTACTATATCTATATATATATTATATATATATATATATATATATATATATGTATGTATGTATGTATATACATTCATAGATATATATATATATATATATATATTATTAAATATATATATATTATATATGTATTTATATTCATATATATATATATAATATATATATATATCTATATATATTTATTTTATATATATATATATATTGTATGTATGTATTTCTTTTTTTTTTTTCTTTTTTTTGGAAAATAAGTATTGTGGTCCAGTTGTATGTGCAGGTTATGTTATAATTCCGTAATCTATGATATATCCATGCCACTTAATTGAATATTAGTTTCATGTATTTGTTTTCTTTTTATAATTACATGTTGTTAGCAAAGAGTTGCCCAGCTGCAGGCTCTTTTGATTTTGTGCAGGAAATTTCACGAGCAATATCTATCCCAGACCCACCGTGCTTTCGGAGAGTGCTTACCGCTCGGCCCACTCCGTCGGCAATCTTTTGAATGTGCAAAGATTGATTGTTGCAAGTTTCATATGCAATGAACTTGCATCTTGCATAAACAATCAGTTAATGATCACTACAGCCTCGGTACGTTTTATAAACGTTCGAGATGCATTCGCTACCACACAAAAACACACACACACACACACACACACACACACAGATATTATATATATATATTATATATATATATATTATATATACATATATATACATATATATATATATTATATATATATATATTATATATATATTAATATATATATTAATAATAATAATAATAGAGTAGTAATAATAATAATAATATTGATATAATAATAATATGCATATGAATATAGATTAGAATATGAATATATTTGCATTCAAGTTCCATTTATGTTCACATCAAATTACAATTATATAAGTACAGTTCAACGTGAACGAGACCAAAAGACTGATTTTCTTTGTGTATTTGAAAGGATTGTAAGTCATATTTGGCTTCAAAAAAATCTAAAAAAAACACAGGGCACCAATTTTGGGATGAGGTCCGTTGGCCACGCTACATTCCTCCTGTCCCTAATTGCAGCATTTCCCTGCGAAGATGCTTTGTTATCCCAAGTCCATTTTCTTTGGAAGTATTTCAGGGTTCGTTGAAAGATTTCTTTAGTTATCCAAAACCCCCTTTTTTTTTCGATTCGTTAAATGTTTTATATCTATTCTTTTCTTTGATACTGAATCTTATTAATGTAGACAGACATAAACAAAAACAAACAAAACGAAAAGTTATTAAAGTCAAGTTATACGTATTATTAGTTTAAAGCTTCTATATTACATTGTTCTTGATTTATGACTTAGAGTACTTATTTTATTATATTATAACCTGGGTTGTTTTGTCATTCGAGTTTTAATTTGAGTATCTGTAGTTTTATTTTTTCTTTTTCTTTATGGCACTCTTAGACTCATTTGTATCTTTGCGGTATGTAAGTATATATCTATCTCTGTATTTCAATTCTCATGGTTTAGTACATCATTGAATTCTGATTTCATTCCACTGCATTTCATTTCGGTATTGGGATGAGTTTCTCATTAAAATCTCAGGGGCGGGTTTCCCTATCACGTCATTTGTTTTTCTTCACAGCATACGCCAAATCCCCCCCCCCAAAAAAAAAAAAAAAAATTGGGCTGCTAAATTTTCTATTTTAGTTGAAATACGACTAGTTATTGGGATTTCAGAATAAATAGCCTGATAAATAAACATATTTACATAGCTTGGCACAGTGGGGTAAATGATGAGTAAACATACACATTCTTGGTTCATTATTTTCGTTTGTAAAAGACGCTTAAGTCGTCTCCACATTATACAGTCATGAAGTCATTCAATAGGTAATCGGCTACCATGTGGGGCTGAATCATACCTGAGACTGATCCCTCTGTTGGTGTTTATAAAGACATAACCTTTTCCCTTGCTCATTATTTACGCCTCCTAGAATTCCGGGACTGAATGAATGTGGCTGTGGTAGAAATTGGCCTCAAGCTCATATCGCAGCCAAATATGGTTAAAAAATATTTACGGTATTTTCATTCTCGCGGAACCTGTAAACTACGGATGTCCATCAGTGTTCTAAGTCACCCAACTTAACACGTTCAGCTGTATTCAGAGCTCACACTAAGAAATGTGCTAGATATATCCTAAAACATTCACCTTTTGTATTTTTTAGAACTTGAACTTACTGCTTCACTAAATCAAGTTTATGTGAGGAGGAGGGAAACATATCCCTATCTACTACAGGTGTTTGGATATAATTTTCTTCGATATTTGAATGTAACCTTTCGGCCGGTCCAAATTTTAAATCTTATTTTCATTGTTCTTTAAGGATCGACTATCACAAAGGCACAAGATGGATGACCGGCTAATTAATGGATGAGGCTGTAACACTAAAACAGTGGCAGAAATTCTCGTACACCCGCCAAACAAAGTCTGAGAAATTAAATCTTAGTTTGTTTGTTCATGGGACTGTATCCGAGGTAACGGAATTAGACAAGTTTTTATTAATGGAATTTGCCTTAACAAAACATCGCTGCACAGGGAATTATTTTTTTCTTTTTTTTTTGTGTATTAGTGGGCAGATCATTAAAAAATAAAATAAATCGTAAGATTCACTGTATTAGTATGTATATTTATATATATATTATCATATATATATATATATATATTTATATATTATGTATGTTATGTATGTTAAGTATTTATGCATATGTCCTTTCCTTACTTACCTTACCCATGGCATCTCACATCAGCTTGACACTGTACATGAAATTCTTTTGTTGGTTTTTATTTTTCTCGTTCTCTATGTCCTTAATGTTCTTTTTGTGTGTTACTTTGTGTCAATTGTTTCCTTCACTTTTCATCAGTTACTTGGAACGGTTCCCCATTGCTCCATTTGCCAATTTTTGCACTGTTACTGATTATTATTTGATATTGTTTTTTTATTGCATATTATTACATACGACCACTGCCAAAATCAGTGTGTCGTTTAGTTGTGTGGTCTATCTGTAATAATAGTGCGTTGCTGAAGGTGATTGTTTGATTCCGTTGCGTTACTTTTCCTTAGAATTTTTTTTGTGTGTTGTTTATATACGTTAATAGTATTTTGCCAAGGGACAAGTCAGGTCTCTCTTCAGTTTACAGTTTTTATTGTTGTGGGGAACAGAAGGTTAGGTAAATTTTTGTAGCACATTTCTGTTATGATTTGTAGACACTTGGGCTCGTAGATTATGTGTGTGCTGTAAGGTTTAGCTATAACGTATTTGCATATGCTACAAATAAGTTTAGAAATGGTATATAAGCTCCCTTGTTATTTTCGGCCTTTTGTACTTAATTTTTTTATGTATAGGGGTTAATCTGAGAAGTACCAAGAAGGGAATCAATTATCCGAAAAAAGGGGGATGATGGGGTAGTTAGTGATATATAATTGTCCGTCTTTTTAGAACGTATCACGATGCAATATATGCCCCGTGTATTCATCAGGAATAAATCCAAGCACTGATAACACCTATATTGCAAGTAACTCGAAGTTGTGTAATCCCTGTGGGTGTTACCCGAAATTACTCCATAATTTGAAACACAATCGGATTGCATATCAAATCATTTTTTACAAGTGAATGGTAAGGCAGAATGGTTAAATCACGGTGGTAGGGTTAATGCGGAAGCGAGATTCCAAGGTAAAAATGAGTGCTATAGGAGTTATGTGAGATAAGCCTGGGGGATGAGAAGCTGATTTGTCGCATATGCAGGTCCAGTGGTTGGGAAACCGGGGTGAGCTGTTGGGTGGAGAAGGGGGAGGGTCGGGGGAGGCTGTGGGGGGGTGGGAGGGGGGTGACGTTATGGCTGTGGTGGCGGTGTGCGGGGCTGGGGCGGGGGGGGTAGGGGAGGATGGGGGGGGGCCGTGACGGGGGCTAGGGCCATGGGAGGGCGAAGTTGAGAAGGGTGATGTGGTTGGTGCGGGCGGTAGGGTGGAGCGGGGGAGTGGTAGCCATGGGGGCCATGCGGGCGAGATATCTCTAATCCTATATATCTCTTCTCTTATACTGTGAGTGTGTGGCGTGTGTGGGTGTGAGTGTGTGAGTGTGTGTGTGTGTGTGTATCTCTCTCTATCTCATATCTTACTGTTGTGGTGTCGTGTGTGTGGTGAGTGTGTGTGTGTGCTGAGTGTGTGTGTTTTGTGTGTGTGTGTGTGTTGTGTGAGTGGGCGGGGGGGGGGCGGGGGGGGGGGGGGTGGCGTGTTGTTGTGTGGTGTGTGAGTGGGGTCGTGTGTGTGAGAGTGTGCTGGGTTGGGGGCGGGGGGGGGGGGGGGGGGGGGGGGGGGGGGGGGGGGGGGGGGGGGGAGTGTGCTGTGAGTGTGTAGTGTGTGAGTGTGTGAGAGTTTGTGTGTTGTGTGTGTGTGGGGGGGGGGGTGGGGGGGGGGGTGGGGGGGGGGGGGGGTGGGGGGGGGGGGGGTGGTGTGTGTGTGTGGTGGGAGTGTGTGAGAGTGAGTGTGTGGGTGAGTGTGTGTGTTGCTCGTGGTGTGTGTATGGGTAGTGTGATTGTGTGTGTGCTGTCCGTGTCTTCGTGACGTGTGTGTGGTGTGTGTGTGGTGTGTGGTGTCTGGGGGTGGTGTGTGTGTGTGTTAGCTGAGTTTGTGTGTGTGTGTTGTGTGTGTGTGTGTGTGTGTGTGTGTTTGCGGGTGTGGTGGGGGTGTGTGTGTGTGTGTTATGGGTGTGAGTGTGTGTAAATAGAGGAGTTGTGTGTGTGGTGTGTGTGTGTGTGTGTGTGTGTGTGTATGGGAGTCGTGAGAGTGTGGTGTGTGTGGTGTGTGTGTGAGTGTGTCGTGTGTGAGTGTGTGTGTGTGTGCTGTGTGTGTGTGTTATATATCAAATATATATATCTATCTATATATAAACTATATACTATTATATAAGTGTGAGTGATGTGTGTTTGTTGTGTGTGTGTGTGTGTGAGTGTGTGTGTGTGTGTGTATATATCTATCTATACGAAATCCTCAATATATATATATCATATCTATATATGTGTGTGTGGTGTGTGTGTGTGGGATGTGTGTGTGTGTGTGTTGTGTGGTGTGTTTGAATATATCTACTCATATATATCAATATATGTCTAGAGTGTGTGAGAGTGTGTTGTGTGTGAGTGTGATCTGTGAGTGTGTGTGATGCTTAGTGTGTGTGTGTGTTTGGGTGGGGGGGGGGGGGGGGGGGCCTGGTGTGTGTGTGTGGTGTGTTAGAGTTTGAGATTGTGTTTGACGAGAGTAGTGTAGTGTGGTGGGTGTGGGTGTGTCGGGCCTGGTGGGTCTGGTGTGATATAAAGAGTGGAAAAAAATGGCTCCCTAGAGAAACGAAATCAATTACGAAAGAAACGATCGTTTTAGGTCTTGGATTAGAAATGAAAATGGACATAGCCACAGGCTCGGCGAATAAAAAAAAGTATTTCAATACACACACGGAAAATGAATAGGATAAAGAAAAATAGTATTTAAATAAATAATAAATAAAACTGATGATGAACTGGGTACATCAACATGAAAAAAACATTGATAATAAAAGGTGAACGTAATTATGCGGGCATGCATTAGGAGACTTTTAAGATTAGATTAAAAAGGACGTGTTTCGTGAGGAACTCCGTTGCAAGATTTTAGACTGGGTGATCGCTTAAGCTTTAAAACTATAACAGTGTTTAACAATTTCAGTGCAGTACATTCGTGAAAATTATTTGATATGCGTAACGATTGTGGTTCAAATTATGGAGGGTAATTTCGGGGTACACCAACAGGGATTAACAACTTAGTGGTATCCTGGCATTTAGGTGGCGATCAGTGCCATTGGATTTATTCATGATGAATACATGGGCAGATTTAGTGCATAGGAGAAGTTCTTATAAAAAGACGGAAAAGGTTGGATATCACTAATCGGTAACCTCAGTATTCACCGTGGTTCGTTTGAATTGGTCATTCTTGTGGAACTTCTCAGTACTCCTGAGACATAATAAAAATTAAGGACAAAAGGCCGAAAATAAACAGGGAGCTGATAGACCTGTTCTAAACTTATTTGGCATAGCAAATAAGTTATAGCTAAACTTACTGAACCTCACACTTATATCAGAGGACAAGTAGTCTTAACATATATACAGATATGTGCTACTAAAATTATTGCTGGTGTCCCCATCAACATGAAAAACTGTAAACCTGAAGAGAGACCTTGACCTTGCGCCTTGCGCTAAATACTATTAAGGTATATAAAAACTAACACACAAAAAACAATTTCTAGAGGAAAGTAACGCACGGAAATCCCATAAAAAACAAGCACCTTCACAAAACGCACTTTTATTACAGATAGAAACCACAAACGTAATACGACACACTGATTTGCAGCCCCCCACCCTGTCGTATGTATAATATGCAATAAAAAACAATATTCGAAAAATATTAATCAGTATCAGTTGCAAAAATATTGAAAATGGAGCAATGGACCGTTCCAATTAACTGATTGGAAAAGTGAGACGGAAGCAAATGAAAAAACAGGTACTACAAAGAACATTAAGGACAGAGAAGAACGAGAATAATAAAAACAAACAAAAGGGAAATTTCATGACGTTGTCAAGGCTGATGTGGATAACTGCCTATGGGTTAAGGTAAGTAAGGAAGGACATATGCATAAATAACATACATACCTACATACTATATATACTATTATATATATCTACTATTATATATATATATATATTACTACTAATACAGTGAATCTTACGTTTTATTTTATTTTTTTACTGATCATGCCCTAAAAACCGCTAAGTTCCCTGTGCAGCGCTGTTGTTAAGGCAAATTCCATTACATAAAAACTTTGTCTATTTCCTTCTACCTTCGTTACCAGTCGTTATGACAACAAAACTAAGATTTAATTTCTCCAAGACTTTGTTGGCGGGTGTACGAGAATTCTCTGCACTGTTTTAGTGTTACAGCCTCCAACTTATCCATTAATTAGCCGGTCATCCATCTTGTGCCTTTGTGATAGTCTATCTTATACGAAAATGAAAATAAGAGTTTAAAATTTTTGGACCGGCCGGGAAAGGGTCCATTCAAATTCGAAGCCCCCCCCCCCCCCCAGACCCACACCCACCGCAATTTTATAAATCAACCCTGTAGTTACGCCCCTACCGCTCTCTCGCCGGATTTTTGCCTCCCCTCCTCCTCACATCAAACTGCGATTTAGTTGAAGCAGTAAGTTTCAAGTTCTAAATACAAAGTGAATGTTTAAGGATTATTCTATAACATTTTCTTAGTCTGAGCTAGGAACTAAAGCCTTGACGTGTTAAGTGGGTGACATTAGAACCACTGATGGGAAATCCGTAGTTTACAGGTTCCGCGAGAATGAAAATACCAGAAAATTATGGTTTTTACCATATTTTGGGCTGCGATATGAGCTTTGGAGCCTAATTTACACAGCCACATTCAATTAAGTCCTGGAAATTCTAGGAGGCGTAATATGAGCAAGGGAAAAGGTTATGTCTTTATAAAAAAAAAACAGAGAGATCAGTCTCAGGTATGATTCGACACCACATGGTAGCCGATTACTATTGAATGTCTTCATGGACTGTATAGATGTGGAACCTTAAGCAGTCTTTTACAACGAAATAATGAACCATTGAATGTGTATGTTAATCATCATTTCCCACTGTGCCAAGCTATGTAAATATGTTTATTTATCAGGTTTTATTCTGAATCAATAACTAGTTCGTATTTCACTAAAATAGAAATTTAGCCAGCCCCATTTTTTTTTTTTTTTTTTTGGGGGGGGGGGATTTGGAGTATGCTGTGAAAAGAAAACAAAATGAGCGTGATAGTGATAGGGGAAAACGCCCCTGGATTAATGAGAAACTCATCCCATTTATCGGAAATGAAATGCAGTTGAATGAAATCAGAATTCAATGATTTACTAAACCATGAGAAGTGAATACAGAGATCGTATATACTTAAATACCGCAAAAATACGAATGCCAAAATTAGAGCTGCCACCAATCCTAACAGGAGAGCACACGCCAAAAAAACTTACAGATAATCAAATAAAAACTCGAACTGACAAAACAACTACCAGGTGATCAATACCACTGAAACTAGTACTCTAAGTATAAATCAAGAAAACAAATGTAATTAGAAGCTTTAACTGAATAATACGGTTTAACTTGACTTTAATAACTTTTTTTGTTTTGTGTTGTTTTTGTTTTGTCTGTCTAATAATAGATTCAGTAATCAATGAAAAGGGAATAGATATAATAACAGTTTAAACGAATCGGAAAAAAACAAGGAGGTTTGGGATAAACTAAAGAAATTCTTTCACGAACCTGAAATAATTCCAAAGAAGAAAATGGACTTTGGATAAACTAAAGCAATTCTTTCGCAGGGGAAATGGCTTGCCTTTTAGGGACAGGAGGAATGTGAGCTTGTCCAACGGACTCATTCCCAAAATTGGTTGCCCTGTGTTTTTATTATATTTTTTGAAGCCAAATATGATTACAAGCCTTTCATACACAAAGAAAATCAGTTTTTTTTTCTCGTTCACTTGAACTGTACATATATAATTGTAAATTGTGAACATTAAATGGGAACTTGAATGCAAATCTATTCATATTCATATCTATATTCATATTATATATTATTATTATCATTATTATTATTATTATTATTATTATTATTAGTATTATATATAATATATATATATATCTGTACTATATATTATATTATATATATATATATATGTATATATATATATATATATATATATATATATATATATATATATATATATCTGTGTGTGTGTGTGTGTGTGTGTGTGTGTGTTTGTGTAGCGAATGCATCTCGAATGTTTATAATACGTACCGAGGCTGTAGTGATCATTAACTGATTGTTTATGCAAGATGCAAGTTCATTGCATATGAAACTTGCAACAATCAATCTTTGCACATTCAAAAGATTGCCGACGGAGTGGGCCGAGCGGTAAGCACTCTCCGAAAGCACGGTGGGTCTGGGATAGATATTGCTCGTGAAATTTCCTGCACAAAATCAAAAGAGCCTGCAGCTGGGCAACTCTTTGCTAACAACATGTAATTATAAAAAGAAAACAAATACATGAAACTAATATTCAATTAAGTGGCATGGATATATCATAGATTACGGAATTATAACATAACCTGCACATACAACTGGACCACAATACTTATTTCCAAAAAAAGAAAAAAAAAAAGAAAATACATAATACATTATATATATATATATATATATATATATATATATCTATATATATTTATATATATATATCTATATACATATATAAAAATACATATAGAGATATATATGTATATATATATATATATATATATTATATATATATACTTTTAATGTAGATACATAAATACATAACATATATATATATAAATATATATATATAATATATATATATATCTATATATAATATATAAAATAACTATATATATATATATTATATATATATATATATTTGCCTGTACCGCCCGTTGATAACCACTGGATAATTAATATAACAACACAAAAATTGAAAAATAAATAAAAGGCTTCGAGTTAGGCCACTCTCTATATTAACTTATTGCCAGGAGGTCACCCTATCGGCAGCCTTCCGCCAAGGATCTTTGGCTTACAGAAGCAAGCTCATGCTAAAGCAAGCTGCGGTTGATGAGGAGAGAGAAGTACTGTTCATGCTCCTCTCCAGACATCTCGTCAACGTCTTGAAGGCGTAACCAGCAGTTTTGGGTTTTAAAGGATTTGAACCTTTCTTTGGTGAAGGTTTTAAGTTTAATATAAATGCAGTACATAAAAAAATATATGAGGAAAGCCAAAAAGCACAGAAAGAAATCACCGTTTTATTATCCTTTGCGATCATCCTGCATTAGAAATGTTGCAAAATGTCACGGCGCTTGTTCCTAGGACACAGGTAGATGTCTCAGGCGTCCAGCCCTGCCACGAATAGCTTAGGATCCTTAAAGAAGCCCGTTTTCCAATCTGAAGATAATTCACTTCCAAGGCCCGCGTCGCAAAATTTTTGTTTTCGTGGCAGTGCCTAGCGAAAATTTCATGTTTGATGAAAAAACATCCCGACAGACTACCAAAAACTCCCGAATTGGGCCTATTGTTTGCGTCAGTTTCGGCCTATATTCGGCCTCACTTTCGGCTATGTGTGACAGGGGCGTAACAAGTGCTCAGGAAGTTCAATTCATAATTGAACGGAAGGGTTTATTTCTTTACATATGTTTTCTTAAAAAGCCTCAAATATACTTCATTGTCTCAGGACTCCCCAACGGTATTTATTAGAGTATAGTGGTATTATGTAATGATTGCAAGTCCTGGAATTCTTATTCAAACAAATTCTATTCCAGTAAAGAGAAATAAAAAAATTGGATCCGACATTTTAGGCAACAAGGTAAATACACGCTTATATCCGGATAGTATTATATTTAGCCAAGTAGAGTTTGGTCCTCAGATGACAGGAAAGGAACAACCAAGTGATATGTGTTATATATATGCATATATTTATATATATATCTATATATATTTATATATATATATATATGTTGGTATATATATCTATATATATATATATATATATATATATATATACTTATATATGTACATATATATGTGTGTGTATAATATGTATTCATATATATTTATATATATATATATATATATATATATATATACTATAATATATTATATATATATGGTATGTATGTATATTATTATATGTGTGTTGTACACACCACACACACACACCACACCCCCACTCACACACACACACACACGTAACACATACACATATAACTACACAGACATAATACATGAAAATAGCAGCATTGACAAAATTTATAATGATATAGAAACAATGATGATATATACTAAGTGTTAATAAAATGATAATGATGATAAGATTGATAATAGTATTGAAAACAATAATGACGATGATAATGATAACAATGCTAATGATAACAACACTGATCACAGAATGTAAAAGATTTTATAAAATTAACATATAATTGAATCTGGACAGTGAGTCAATAAAAAAAACAAAAAAGGCAATTTGGAGATAGTAACTGATAAAAAAAAAAAAACAGCAGGACGATAACAGGACAAAAAAAATTGATAATAAACAAAAGCATTGATAACTAGTTGGACATTTTTTTTTACTGACTATCATAAAGATTAAGTGAAGGTCAATTTGTAGATAAATACAAATATTCATACAAACTTGTTTCTTTTTTTTTTAATTGTAACACAACCGATTACAAAATAAAAGCTTACATATTACTGTAGGAATGATTTCAGTCCCTCCTTCAAAATAATTTCAAAGAAGAAGAAAGAAGTGAAGATTTGAATGTGCAACATAAATCTGAAGTAAGTTATAGTTAAAAGTTCATAGGAGGTTCGTAGTTATTCAGAGACCTACTGAATTTTTGAATTATTTCTTAATGTAAGACTGGATATTGACACTAAAGAAGAGAAATGGAGAAGGAAATGAAGTGTGATGAGTGAAAACCGAGATATTTTGAGGAGTGAGATATATGTCATTATTACATTTATACTCTGCTTTAAAGGACTATATTAGCTATATAATCATATAGTACAGCGAGGAGAGAGCGAGAGATGGAGAGAGAGGAGGTGAGAGTAGAGAGATGATGAGAGTGAGGAGAGAGAATAGAGGATGAGGAGAGAGGGAATAGAGATGGAGAGAGGCCCCCCCCTCCCCCGGGAGAGAGAGAGGAGAGAGAGAGAGAAAGAGAGAGAGAGAGAAAGAAAGAGTAGAGAGAGGAGAGAGAGAGAGAGGAGAGAGAGAGAGGAAAGAGGGAGAGAGGAGAGAGAGAAGCGTGAGAGAGGAAAGAGAGAGAGAGAAAGAAGGCGAGAGACGGAGAGAGGAAAGAGAGAGAAGAGAGAGAGAGAGAAAGAGAGAGAGAGAAAGAGTGAGAGAGAAAAAAGAGAGAGGGGGAGAGAGAGAGAGAGACAGAGAGAGAGGAATGAGGAGAGACCAGAGAGAGAACAGAGAGAGAGGAGAGAGGATGAGAGAGAGAGAGAGAGAGAGAGGATTGAGAGAGAAGAGAGAGGAGAGCAGAGAGAGAGAGAGAGAGAGAGAGAGAGAGTGAAGGAAGGGTATGGGAAAGAGAGATAGACAGGAGAGAGAGAGAGAGAGGAAGAGGGAAAGAGAGAGAGAGAGCGAGGAGAGAGGAGCCGAGACGAGAGAAGAAGAGAGATGAAGAAGAGATGTCCTTGATAGAGAGAGACGAGGGAGAGAGAGAGGAGAGAGGGAGGAGAGAGAAGAGAGAGGAGAGAGAGGGGGAAGGAAGGGAGGGATAGAGAGAGAGAGAGGGAGAGAGAGAGGAAGAGAGGGTAGAGAAGGAGAGAGAGATGAGTGAGGAGAGATCGAGGATGAGAGAGAGAGAGAGGAGAGAGAGAGAGAGAGAGATGAGTGAGAGAGGAGAGATCGGCATGAGAGAGATAATAACGAAGGAAAGAGAGAGGAGCGAGAGAGAGAGAGAGGAAGGGAGGGAAGAGAAGAGAAGAGTGGTTCGAGAGAGATGAGAGAGGAGGAAGAGAGAGAGAGAGAGAGGAGAGTAGAGAGAGAGGAGATCGAGAGAGAGAGGGGAGTGATAAGGAGAGAGAGAGGCGAGGGGAAGGGAGGGAAAGAGAGAGAGAGGGAGAGAGAGAGAGAGAGAGAGAGTGAGAGAGGATGAGAGAGGAGAGGGAGAGAGAGATGAGGAGAGGAAAGGAGAGATGAGAGAGAGACGAGGTAGAGGAGAGGAGAGAGAGAGGAGACGAGATAGAGGAAGGGAGGGAAGAGATGATGGAGAGGCGAGAGCGAGAGAGGAGAGGAGAGAGAGAGGAGAGAGAGAGAGAGAAAGGAGAGAGAGAGGAGAGAGCGCGAGAGAGAGATAGGGGAGGACAGAGAGAGCGAGAGAGAGAGAGGAGAGAGAGAGAGAGGAGACGAGAGAGCGAGAGAGGGCTGCGCGAGAGAGAGAGAGGAGAGGGAGGGAGGGGAAAGAGAGAGAGGAGGAGAGAGAGAGACGAGAGATAGAGAGATGAGAGAGAGAGAGAAAGAGAAGAGAGAGCGAGTGAGAGTGAAGACTGAGATGACAGAGCGAGAGAGAGAGATAGAGGGGGAGGGCACGCTGAGAGTGCGCGAGCTATGTAGAGATGATTAGAGATATCGACGCGAGCGATGATCTGAGAGATAGGTACGTCTAGTGCGAGTAGTGAGAGAGTCGTCTTGGAGAGGAAAGCGAGAGAGACGAGGATAGACTGTCTGAATAGCTAAGTATCGCTCATCGATAGATTATATAGACTCGATGGCGCTGATCTAGAGAGCGTCGAGGAAGGGCTGTCCAGAAGAGAGAGAGGAAGGGAGGGAAAGAGAGAGAGACAGAGAGAGAGAGAGAGAGGAAGAGAGGGAAAGAGAGGCGAGAGAGCGATGAGAGAGACGAGAGGAGATCGAGAGAGAGAAAAGAGAACAAGAGATGGAAGTGAGAGAGAGAGAGAAGAGAACAAGAGGAGAAGAGATGAGAGATGGAGAAGAAAGAAGGAGAGAGTTGCGAGAGAAGAGAGAGATGAGAGAGAGAGGACGAGGAGAGAGAGAGAGAGGAAGGGAGGAGGAAAGAGAGAGAGACAGGAGACGAGAGAGAGTGAGAAGAGAGGGAAAATGAGAGAGAGGAGAGAGAGAGAGAAAAGGATGAGAAGAGCAAGTGAGAGAGAGAGATAGGAGAGAGAGAGAGAGGCAGAGAGATTGGAGAGCGAGAGAGATGGAGAGAAGAGAGAAGAGGGCGAGAGAGAGAGAGAGAGAGGAAGGGAGGGAAATAGGAGAAGAGGAAGGGAGGGCAAGAGAGAGGAAGAGAGACAGCGACGAGAGAGAGAGCGGAAGAGAGGGAAAGAGTGAGGGGAGATGAGAGAGAGAGAGCATGGAGAGAGAGAGAGCGAGAGAGAGAGAGAGGGGAGAGAGAGGAGGAGAGAGAGAAGAAGAGAGGACGCTAGGAGAGAGATGAGGAGAGAGAGAGAGGAGAGAGAGAGAGGAAAGAGAGAGTAAGAGAGAGAGATGAGAGTGAAGGGAGAGAGAGAGAGAGGCTGTCGAGAGAGAGATTGAGAAGTGGGGAGATGGAGAGAGGAGATGGGAGAGAGGAGAGATGAGAGAGAGTAAGTGAGAGAAGGAGAGGGAAAGAGAGAGAGAGATAGAGAGAGCCTGAGACAGAGAGAGAGAAGAGAGGGATAGAGTGAGAGACCAGAGAGAAGAGAAAAGAATAAAATAGTGCCGGTTCCGCAAACCTTTTATTTTTCAACTCAGGAAATTATCGTTAAAGATAAAAAAATAAAACCTTATGATAGTCTTTTTACATGAGGAAATAACACTCCTCGTTAATAAAGAATCAGCATGCAAGAATTTATCAGGAGAAATCATGCCAAATCATTCCTGGCAATTTAGCATGGACAATAACGGCAGATATGCGCCATACATTACAAACTCTAACAAATATCACTTAATATAGAAAAACCTCGCCCTACCCCCCCCAAAACAGAACTAACCATTACCAATAACTAAAATAAATAAAAAATACAAGAACTACAGAAAAAAAAAAACTATCGCAAATAGAGCTACTAAATGACGTGTTCTGAGGTGTGCGCGATGGACTTTGGATCCTCATTTGTGACTTCATTTTTTAAGGAATTTTTCGGTATGGATTTATTTCTCGGTCTGTTGTGTTTCAAAAGGTGATTTGTGTCGGGGATTGATACTGGGGATTATAGCATGGTCAGTCCTTGTGAAATAAAGGAGGAAATGGGATTTATTTGCGACTGTCGTAAATAAGGAATTTCGGAGAGACTGGGATTAACTTCCAAAGTTCTTTATTTCAGATTTATTTAAGGTGGGGATTTTTTTTAAACTTTTTTTTTCTTATTTTTGTCTTTGGTTTAGGTGTTTATATGGGTGTGGTTGGGTTGAGTTTGCTTTTGAATTCATTATGAGAGTTTTCTTCCAAATCTTCCCCCCCAATTTGACACTTTTTATATTTTATCTTTATTTGGGGTATCTTTCTATGAGTATCTTTTTTACTATTGGTGATGTTTTATGTTGGTCTTTTTATGTGGTTATTTGTGATGGATCTTTATTATTTTTTTTTAGGGGGTTAGGTTAGCTGTTGGGAAGTTATTTGTCATTATGGTGTTTATTTTTCCTATTTGTGGGAGCTTTTGTTGTTTTTAGATAATCTTCTTTTCTTTATGTTTCCTGCTAATTGTTATGGTTGGTTTCCTATTTTGAATTGAATATCCCTTCTGACATTATTTTGACAATGAGAGACACTTATTTCGGGGTGTTCTTAAGGGACCTCCTCCACATTAACTCTGAGATTTGTCGTTTTTCCCTTTGCTAAAAAAAAAAAAAAATTTTTTAAAACGTTTCCTCTTTTCTGTGTACGGTAGATGTGTCTTATTGGCCATCATCTTTGATTTGAATGCTTGCGATATGGAGTCCCCTGACTTGCTGGGGCTGCGCAAAGGCAAATGAACCTTCCGTTGCATTATTCCGGCAGGCGGGAGGCTTTAGTCTGGTTATTTTTTTGTTGAAGTGGATAGCAGGCGGCCTTATAAGCTCTATCTTGACAGGAATACATGTCGGTTGTGGTTGCTTTACCCTATGCGGGAGCACAGACGCGTTGATTTTCACTTTGTGTTGTCTAGGATAGTAGAATAGTAGTGCTTTAGGTAATTAAAAAATGATGAAGGACTAAAAAAATGCACTGATGCTTATATTCTGGCTGAATAGAACTGACCTTTCCAAGGGTTTTCACCAGAAAGTGAGCCGGTTTGAGTTCTATCTCATAGAATATATATGATGGAGGTATCGTTGGCCTCTTGCTGGCAGCGCGAAATATTGAGGTCATGCTTCCTCTTGGGAAATTTACCGTATATTTTATGTGTCTGGAAAATTTCCACATAGTTAGAGTGTTTTAGGTATTGAATGTATTATTTCAAATCTTTTCTGGGAAATAAATGGGATGTAGATTGGGAAAAAGGAAAATCTGTTTGTAGGAAAGAGAAGAAATGTTGATAAGGAAGCTCTAGTTTTGTTTTGCATTTGGACTAATTTGAAAACAAAAATTAATTAAAAATAAATACTTAAACTAATTATTCAAAGATAATAATGTTTTTGTTAATTATTTATTACGAGTCCACCCACAGTGACTCGGCCTATGTACTGACTTAGGTTTATGTAAAAGTAATGTAAAGTAAAAGTAATGAAAAAAAAAAAAAAATTGAAAAAACTAGAATAAAAAGAAGAGTAAAGTTAAAAAGTAGTTAGAAAGTGTTAAAGTGTTTCATGTCAGGTAGATTGGGAGGACGACTGAAAATTTTACTTCTTTATTGAAAAATGCTTAGTTTAGAGGAGTGGTAACACTTAATTCTGACAAAGATACAACATTTAGGAATCTTAAGATTTAGGATTTTGTTTTTATTTTTATTTTGGATGAAGATTACAATTCTCAATATATAATATATATATATATATATATATATATATATAGATATATATAATACTATATATATATATGAATCTTTTGACTTTAAATCCTTGGTACAAAATTTTTTTTCCAGAAGCTCGAGTATAATTACCTGATCTCCAGAATTTTAAGGTGTTTTTTTTTATCTTGTGGAAAGGGACGAACAAAGTGGAAAAATAGTTTGGCGGTATGTTGCTATAGTTAAGAATACATTAATACAATTACACTTGAGATGTATTTGATCTCTGGGTATTGGTTATTTGGGGAAAAACAAGGACCAGTCAAATGTTTTACAGCACGCACGGCATGCACCACCACACCACACACACACCTCCACACACGCACACACACACCACACAACACACTCATATGCCATATATATTTATGCACATATATATTTATACATATATACATGTTCTATTATACACATATCAGTTATTCTCCCAAATATGTGTATTTAGGTATATGTGTATATAGATGAAATGATGAATTATATCTATAGTATATATATATATATATATTATTTATATATATAGATATATATATTATATATATTATATATAATATTTATATATGCTATGTATATTATATATATATATATATTATATATATATATATATATATATATATATTACTATTTTATATATATATATATGTAATATTATATCTATATTTATGTATATATATATATGTATATATATGTATATATATGAATCATATATGTATATATATATGTATATGTAATTTATG
>NW_028234403.1:114743-124743 GCF_977035675.1 Penaeus japonicus | reverse complement strand
TTGCCATCCGTTTGGTCTATGACCGACTTGCCTTTGCAGTAACTCATGCCACATCCACTGCTAATGGGCTTTGTTCTTTAAAATCTTTATTAGAGTGGACCAGGTAAACACATAAACTATGTGCAGTTCAAAGGTGTATTATTACAGAAGCATAGGCTGGGATTTAGCTGCTCTCAGCTTACGTTTGCCCCAAGGCTGCAACCTCCCTTAATTGTTACTTACCGGGGCTGATTTGGCGTTCACTGTATGGAGGGCTTGGTTTACATGCCAGAAGAAGGAAGTTTGAGCTGGAATGTCAAATAGTTGCCAAATAATAGCGCATCAAAGTTGGAAAAGTTGCTCTATTATTATGAAAGCAACTGAGCAAAAATATAACATTATCATAATCAGTATGTAATAAATCATGTTATTTATTGTGTATTTATAATTATGTAGAATATTGAGTATGAAAATAAAATTAATGTGAACTGCTAAGCCACAGCAGTGAAATGAAAATTTAGAATCCCGTGTTTCTTTCATTTTCATCTAGTACATGGCCCACTTTTCTGTCTCTCAGATTATCATGTAGATGTTTTGAACTGAACTGAATTATATAAAAATAATGTTCTAGAAATATAATTAAGCTTGTGTAATAGATGTAATATAGCCATGGATAAGATACTGCATGTGCCTTTTTTTATTATAGTCATCTATGTCGCTTTTACATTATATGGGAAAGGATTGCAGTTCAGCTTTAGAAGTTTTTTCATGGCCCACAGGTTTAAACGTAAGACAGCCTAGTATAATGTGTAGAACTTCAAGTAAACGGCACTGTTAAAGAGAAATAACATTTCGGCCATACTATAGCAAAACACAGTATATTTGAGTTTAGCATTATTAATCTTGGTAATAATAATTTGATTTTGATATAAGCATCTTCATGCCATTGGACAGTTCTCAAATTTCAATAACATTTTTATAGAATTCAGAACGTTGTATTAGCAGGAGTAGTTGCCTATAAGTATCTGGGCATTAATCCTTTATTTATGATCTGTGTAAAATGTCTTAACCTTCCTCCTTGTGTATCAGGGGAGAGAGCGCGAGTAATTGGGGATTTGGAGGAGGATTGTCACAAGTTTCTCAGATTGTGTCAGGAGGGCAGCAGATGCCGAAGCCTTAGTTATGAGAGACAAGTCAAAGTAAAAGAACAAACGAAGATATGGTAAGGCCTCTACTGTTAGTTTGTTAATCTGGTACTAGTAATATGCAGGTTAACTTATGTTTAGATAAGAATGATGTAAATATACTTAATAGAAACCTTTACTTTAGAAAATTTTGTAAGATAGGTAAAGCATGGACTGAATTGTTTACTGGGTAAAGAGGAAAGTAATAGGTTGGATTTTCTTTTCTTTCCTCTGCTTTTATCTCGGTATGCTGTCTGGGTTGTACTGTAACACTGTTATATTTTATATTCAGATGAAATTAATCTTTATTCAATGTGTTTTATTTCTTTTTCTTTTTTGATGCAACCCATCACCAGATACAATGAGTAGGAACAGCTACGATCAACGCAGTCTGATTTTAGTGATGCTACCGCAGTTGAGCTGCTTCCCGTCCTTCGTTGGCTTGTCTCATGCTCCGTCTCTCCTTCTTATGGAGCAATGCCGCAGGTATTGTCAACTACGGCTCACAAGGTCTGGCCAAATTGCAAGCTTTGGAGGATAAGGGGGAAGAGAAGAGTTGATGGTGGCTCAGGAGGGAGAAGAGATGCTAAAGGCCATGGTTCAGGACCTTACGGGGATGAGCAGGAACTTGGAGCAAAAGGAAGCAGTTGAAAGAGGAAGAGTGTAAAGCCCTGAGCTGAGTTCGATCTAAAGAGTGCAGATAACAGAACTTATGAAGACTTCTAAATCTAACATAGACAAAGGAATTTGATAGCAGAGATTCTTGTTCTTGGGTTGTCGTCAAAGGATGGACATGAGAGGTGCTAACAGGGGACGAGAAAAACTGTATGATATTGAGATTCGCCATTGCATGGATAGGGAGCTTAGCATGAAAGTGGAGGATGTTCAAAACCCCAAGGCACAGTGAAGGAACAATCCTCTGTACCAGATGGGACCTGTGTATGAGGATTTTCGCCCAGTTCTCTTCCGAAGAATAGTTTTAGGTTCTTTCGAAGCACTGGACCAGACTCATCTAGTCAGAAAGTACATAGGTCCAAAGATAGAAAGGAAAAACAATTTAGATGGAATTCACTAGGCAGCAATGATGGGGAGAAAGAAGAAAGAAAGAGAGTAACACCGTGAAGATCGGTTGAGTTGTCTAAGTTACGGGTCTCCTTCAGGAGTAGTCTGGTGTCTCTTCCTGGAATAGATTCCACACTGAAAGCCAGAAAATAACACAAGTGACCCTAGAACTATGATAACAGTGACCAGACTCTTCCGAAGTTAGCTGGACATTAAGTTGGTCGTACTCAACAGTGGAGTTTTCATGATAATCATGGTATGAGTAAGAGGAAATGACAGGTGGTTGGGTCAACAAGAGGAAATTCAAGCAGTGTGTTCAGTTTGGTGATCTCAGAAAATACATAACCTTCCTGGATGACTGTGGATGTTGGTACTTTAAAGAATGATTAGTAATGATTCCAGCAGTCATGCTTGGAGAAAGGTGAAGCTTGACGGCAAAAGTAACAGATATATCACTATCTCTAACAATTTGTTCTTTGGTACGATCTGACGGCCATGCATATGCCGTTGGATCGCCTGCATGAAGTCGATTCGCCTGCAAGGATGTCGTTAGCTATGCTCGGAATGTGAAGCAGATGAGCTTGATGATGAACTGGCTTGGTACAACGAGAGAGGGACAGGTGAGCAAAGGAGGCTGATCTATGATGTGGGATGTATTTAGCGTGATAATCATTAGTATGTTTTATCAGAAGTGATGCGATTTAGCCATGATTGTGACTATGGTTGGAGTTGTTCTTTGGCATTTTACCTGACTGTTATTCATGGCACTTCCTGCAATCTAGGGTGCTAAAGGACTGGAGCTCAGCCACATTTTGACACGCAGCCTGTGTAGTTGAATGGTCTCAGAAAGATGTTTGATATAATTATTATTCAGGTGTTGTGTGTGGTGTGTGTGTGTGTGTGTTGTGTGTGTGTGTTGTGTGTGTGTGAGTGTGTGTTGTGTGTGTGTGTGTGTGTGTGTGTGTGAGTGTGTGTGTGTGTGAGTCGTGTGTGGGTGTGTGAGTGTGTGTGTGTGGTGTGTGTGTGTGTGTGTGTTGTGTTGTGTGTGTTTGGTGTTTGTTTGTTTGATTTACAAAAACATTTCAATCTTACTGAGATAGCAAGATATATAAAAAAAATAGAAACTGGCTGGTGACTTTTTGTAACTGTGTTTTGAATCATCTCTCATATTTAGATATCTATGTTTTCTTTTTCTCTTTAAACAACATGAAAAACATGAAGAAAAGTATGGTAGAGGCTATAATGACTCATAGTCACAAACTACGTTTTGAAGCAGTCTGGGTGTCCTAGCAGGAAAATCTTAGTGTGAGAATGTCTTTGGGAAAAGAGCTGAACCATCTTAGCTCTATTGTTTACTAATACCCAATTAAGTGTCATAGAATCAGGAATGGAAAGAAAAAAGATTGCGGCTCTTTTGAATTAGTGATGACTGTAGTTTTTCTCTGAATTTAGTTTTCAAACAAGGTTGGGTGTCTGTGTTAGACAATACTCAAATGTATTTTTTAACAAACTTGTAGCTGGAATTTTTGTCATTCCTCTTTCTGCTGTTGTCTTCAGATGTTCAGTGTCTGTTCCTCTTCTCTCTGTGGTGTATGTTAATAACCTTTTGACAATCTGTTCTTATTGTAGAGTGCCACGAAAGACTTTTTGTTTTTGTATTTTATATTTGAAATTTATTGTTTTTTTTTATTTAATGTTCATATTTTGTTGTTATTATTGATCAGATGAAATGATTATGAATGCAATTATATCATTTCTGGGAACTTATTAAGGAATTAGAATCTGGGGGTACTCATTTGATGTCTAACATTAAAATTTAAATTAAAAACTAATAGTACTGTGGTGGGGGGAAGCATTTCAGTCGATCACATTATTCCACTAGGATGCATTATGATCACGGAGAAGCAGGAGCCCCTCCATAATGTAAACAGTATGCATAACCTTTATTATTTTGCAAAAATAGGTACTTGGGAAATCCGATATTCATTTCCAACTTGTTATTTCTCACAGGTTTGCGTGGCAGCTGGGAATGAGCAGCCGAAAGTCCATTGTGGAGTGGAATACCCCTCTCAGCAAGGAGTTCCAGCGGGTCAAGGTAGGTATGTCTGCGAGAGTAAGTTTGGGGCCTGACTGCCAGAGGGACAGGTGGCTTTCAGGTGTGTTCTGAATTTTTAATATACATGGCTTTGCTTTATTGATGGCAATAGGAAAATAAAGTGATAGCAGTTTTGTCGTTGGTTTCTTGATTGACTAGAAAGATTGAGATGAGGGTTTTGGTACAAGGTTGTTTTTGCAGGGGAGTTTAACGGGAAAGTTGTGTTTTAGTCGTTCATTATGTAATGGTCTTTCGTATGTTATGAGCAGTCGCAAATATGTATTGTTTGTTGTCTGACTTCATAGAAAATGTTTATGAAAAAGATATGATTAGTATCATAATGAATGTAAGGAGTTGAACAACTTCTTTTTTTATTATATAATCACATTTGATAGCCAATAAAATTCATGGTTTTCATGATATTTAATTAATGTGTATCTGAGTCATTATCATGATTAAAATTGGGACTAATTAATTTTGTACAAATATAAATTATTAGTATGTTATTTTCTTATTTACTTTTTCTTTTTCTTTTTTTGTTTTTGTTATTATTGTGTTTCACTCATCATGATGTACCATGGGAAGTTGAGTTTCAATATTTGCACTGTTTATATCTAAGTATGGAATGATGAATGTTTGAGCTCATAATATTTTTTTCTTTCTTTCATCCTTTCTGTTTTCTAGATGAACTTTTAGAGGTGCCACCCTTCTGTTCCCCCTCCCTCTTTGGTCATTATGCCCGAGATCACAATTCAAGCTGGGTTTAAGGATGTGCGGTTGTTAGAAGTTGTTTTCAGTTAAGTATGGTTGTGTAATCCTCCTTTTTTTAAAGCATCCCCTGACGATTATGTTTCAATGGAAGTTTTCTTGTTAGTTTTCATTTTTTATAATTCTAGGGTTTACTTATTTATTTGGTTGGAAACTCTTGTAAAAGTAACACTAGTGGCTCCTTGTCAGGGCCATCCTAGCGTGACATCCAGGATGGAAAAAGATGTATTGATCAAGGCGATACAAAGATGAATGGATAATGTTGCTTAATAATTTAGTAATCATGCATATTATGGTCATTAATCCCATAATGTGGGAAGTCCTGATCCTCTCACTTTTTCACAGCTGGGCTTATATTCAGAATTTGAAAAAAAAAACGTAAAAACATCCTTTGCAAATGAATCAGCAGTTTATACAAACTCACACATAAATATAAGAAGACGAAAGAAAAGAAAATTCATGGGACTTACCTTTGCTACTTTTTGTACTTGGGATGGGACAGAAAGGGCACTCTGCCCCATCCCAGTGCCACACTTTACACTTCTTGGTCCCTTATTTAGGCCAAACAATAACCTCCACCTCCCCCAGCTGACTATGTCTGATAAGCGTCTATCGCACTGTCAGGAGTCAGTGGTGAGAAAATCTGAAAACTGAATATACGTGCCTATATAAGATAAAGAACTTTTGTAAGGAAGAAGGATACGTTATTTATGTTTTTAACCAAGTTAGCACCTTTTATGGAGACAAGAAACGGATTTGAAGCCCTTCTGAAAATATTTATTATTTAACCAGTAGCGTAGTAGGCATGCACCAAGTCAATGATAGTTGTAAATAATTTTGATATAATATTTTTTTCTTTTTATTGTTTAGTAGATTGAGATTTTACAAAGCATTGATCATAATTTTCAGCAGCGATAGTATTTGAGATGAACATCATAAGGGGAATAGTTTATTACTGTGCGTAAGCTGTTGGAGCTCTTACTTTCTCGTGGATTAATTGTGTGTGGACTCTATGAAGACTCTACAATACATGAATCCTGCCCCATGGTTGCCAAATGGGCTATAAGTTTACCATGCAATCACCACAAAGAGCATATTTTCAATGAGTCACATTTTAAGAAACTGTGTTTACTTAGATTCATAATCAGTATGATTACGAAAGACTGGAAATGTATGTAATCATCATCTATTGTCATTGAATGAGGAATAAAGTGTTGATGTGTGAAATGTATATGTACCATTTTTGATGCAGATATTGTATGACAGATTTTTCATTCATTATGACTTATTTTATTGGTTTCTATATGTTATAGATTTCTGTCTGTCCATAGTTATATTTCTTTCAGGTTTCTTGCGAAAAAGTCTAGTGAGTTGCCTGAACCATACTAGTAGAGATCTTCTCTTGGTCAATTAATGGTGTATCCTGGATTTTACGAATAGGAGGTGAGCACCAGTCTCCCGGGGGCATGAGTGGGGCCTTGATGAAGAGCACGGACTGAGGTCAAGGATCTTTGCTTAGGACCTGGAATTGGGGCTGGATTGTGGACATCGCAGGGCCGGGTCTATTTCCGGGCTGGCCGTTTGCGCCGATACCCTCAGGGGAGGGATTCGAAGTGGTGTCAGGTGCGGGAAAGCATAAGCTTCTTCAGTATTGCAGAAGGAAAGATGGCATGGAATGAAGATAGACAGTAACTAACATGTTATTGGAGATAATATTTTGATAAAAGTCTCGAGTGTAATATTGTCTTAGATATTGTGAAGACTATTTTTGATATCTAGGATTTGCACTTGTGACAGGTTGCTACCAGCTGACTACATGATGGAACAAACAGTGAACTAGGGATCTACTATGTTAAGTCTGTCATCCAAGGGAATCTATTTAGCGGAGAGAGGGAAAGAACTATATATCACCCACACTACAGATGTACAAGGTAATGATGAAGAATAGACTATTTTGATAAGTATATATATTTTATGCTCGTATAATGGAAGGGAAAATAAAGCCTCTGTGATATTTTTTTTTATAATACTTAATCACTATTTATGTAGGGCATGTGTGGAATGTATTTAGCAAGAAAGTTGGTTCGACTGTATGCGCCAGAAGGGTTTTACATGGCTCAAAGGTGCTTATCTGCTGCCTATCTCCAAGGGCAGCTGTTCAATGTCACCCAACACTTCTATTTATGGGTTAGGTTACAGATCTGTTTGCTATGTTGTATTTATACATGATTTCTGTACTTGCAGCGTTTTGCTTAGTTGTGGATAGTGATTCACTTTATTGTATATAAATCCAGCTGTAAGGAATTGTTTGTGGAAACTTTGTCGGGCGTAAAAAATTGATTTGCCTTATTTTGTCAATAGAGAGAGTGCTATGATGTAGTTCCGCATAAGTGTGCGTCATCTACAGGTTCCATTCTCAAATGAATATTTATTTTTCTGTTTAGTAGAACTTGTTAGGAATTAAATCTGAATTTCTGGAAGCATTTCATAGCTTCATAGCTTTATTATTATTATTTTTTATCATTTCATAGGCATGAATAGATCAGGGTCGTATACAGCAGTTGCATTCTTGTGATAAAGTTTAAAAACACATAGTGATCTGGTTATTCAGGATCATTAAACTTTGATTGTCTGTAAGGTTTTACATTTATAATATTCATATTGACGTTCATCTTCAGCCTCTAGATGTGGCAGAACACAGAGTGTGTTGGTCTGCGTAGCACAGCGACCTAGTAAGCTATATGGGTCCTGACAGCTGCTGGGGATATCTTCATTAAGGGGTTGGGGCTCTTGCAAAATTCGCTTCATTGGTTCACATTGGGAGCAGCTGGATTTGCATAGATTGGTATGGAAGAAACATGTTTGATTTCATCTAAGATAGCATTCAATGCCTATTGTTTATGCACTCAAATATGTACTCTTCTAATGCATGTTGTAGTTCATTCCTTCTCTATTCTTACTTTCTCATTTTTATTCATAGTGATTTTTTTTTTTGTGGATTTAATTGTTAAAAAAAATACCATGATATTAATGAGTAAATATCCACTTCAGTATTACATCAAAGTAATGGGTTGTTAATTTGATCATTTTCCTAAATCTATATTATAGTTGATTGTATGATTTATGTTTTTCACTGTAAGGGCAAAGAAAAAAAAATATATATATATATTGATTGCTATATATTTATTTTGAATACATGGTTAACTGCCAAGGTGTAGTTCTATTGGAGTAATGATAGTTGTGGCAGACACAACTTTTTTTTTCTGTAAATTCCATTTATTATATATTGATTTCCCCAGAAATCCAAAATCGAACTGCTTTTTCAGCTTTTTTATGGATATTTAAATATAAAAAATGCATACTCCAATCTTATGCTTACTTTTATAAGCATTTTGTAGGTTTTATGTATCATCAACAAATTATTTATAATCAGCATCAGAGTTTGTAATAATAACTCCCAATATTAAAGCAAATTTTTTGTGACAGGGGACATACATCTATGCCACCTCTCCTGTGGGACAGAAGTGGTCGGGGTGTGATTACTCGCGGTGAGGTGTACATGCGTCAGGGACCCCTTACGCCACCCAGTCGAATCCTCCCACCAGCCTGGATACAAGTAGACCCAAACTCCTATCAAAGGGAATGCTGTGTTCGAATGGTATTGATGTGTTTCCCGTTTTGGATTTTTGTGAGAAAATGATCCCTTTCCATCTGGGTTGTTATTTGATCAATTGAAAAGAAATCATTTGTGGAATTAATTATCTTTCTTTCTTTCTTTAGATATAAGATTGCCTATTTTAGTGGTTTGCCTACACTTTAGGTCTATGTTCGGGACGAAATTCACATGGTTTGGGGAGTAGACTCAAGCCGTCGTGTTTAGTTCGAAGAAGCTATCTTCCCTGAAGTACCCATTGGATTGTCTTGGGTTGCCTGTTATGGTCTCTTAGCTATGATCTCTCCATCAGGTAAAGAAAGAGTTTGATTAGAGACAAACATTACTGCAACAGTAAATACAACTGCCTGCCAGCCCTCTGGTATGGTATGCTTGTGTCTGACATATAGTTTGAGAAGAGGAATTTTAATACTGTTTAAAAAACTCCTCATTTTGTTTGCAGTTGAAGAATGATGTGTAGCTTCTGACTCCCAATGGTGGAGATCTTCAAGCGAATAGGGTCACTGAAACTAATTACATTGGAGATGGAGTGGGAGAAGGTACCAGGTTCTTGCAAAAAATATCAGGTAATTGACGTCATTGTCTGTACACGATAGATATGAATATATATATATATATATATATATATATTATATTATATAATCATATATATAGTATATATATATATATATATTACTATATATTTATTATATGTATATTTATTATTTATATATTTATTATTTATATATTTCTTATATTTATTATTATATATTTCTTATTAATTATTTATATGTATATTATATATTATTTATATATATATATATATATATATAATATACATATATTATTTATATATGTATATATATATATATATATATATATATATATATATATTTAGATATATATGTATATATATATTTATATTATGTCATATATATATATATATATATTTATATCTATATATATCTTATTTATATATATATATATATATATATAGGATATGTATATGATATGCTATGCATATGGCATATGCATTATAAACATATTGCATATACATATGCATAAATATACTTATACAAAAATTATTACATGTAACTATTACAGTATATCTATACAAATATTTGCATATGCATATGCATATGCATATGCATATGTTTATGTTAATGTATTGTTATGTATATGTATCATGTATATGTATATGTATTACCTATATATATATATATATATTATATATATTGTATATATATGATATTTATATTT
>NW_028234403.1:109498-114643 GCF_977035675.1 Penaeus japonicus | reverse complement strand
GTCCCACTGAAAATGTACAAAAAAAGTGTGGGAAAATAAAATTAAATTTTTTCGTGAGCGGAATGAACCCAATTCATCACTGCATGGGGGAAAAAGAGCAAACAAGGTAAGTTTAAAAAAATTTACGTGGGGAAACATGGGTTTTAAAGAAATAAAGGGAAAAGGAATGTTTTTTTAAATGTGTTATTTCTTATTTAGTTTTGTCATTTTTTAAAAGGAAAATTAGATATTGAATTCCCTTTATGACGTGGCTTAGTTTTTTTAAAGGGTTTTTAAAGGCCTTTTTTTTTAAGTACTACTAGATATCATGTGTAAAAAAAAAAAAAAAAATATTAAGGGAAATTTAAAAGGCTCTTTTTTTTTTAAGCATATTGTTTATCATGTTTAAAAAAAAAAAAAGTTCAAAGCCAGTTTGGTTTAAATTTTATATTATATAACTTCTATTTAAAAATTTTTTTTTAATTGGTTTCTTGCTCCTCTGGTTAATATAAAATGTAAACTTTTGTTTTTTTTAAATCATAAAAAAATTTTTTTGGTTTTTTAGAAGTAAATTGAAAACAAACATTCCATTACACCTGTTTTCACCTTATTTAAGGGGGAGCTGAAATTTTGTCACCTTTTTTAAAAACTTCTAATGCTTTGTGATGCTTTTGATTTTCTGGCACTTTTGAATTGATTTTGTTTTTAGGCTTTTCAAAACTTTTGGATTTTTTAACTAGCTCCTTGACTTTTTGTTAAGTTTTTTTTTATAAAAAAAAAGGAATGCCAAAAAAGTTTTTAAACATTTAAATTTGGGTTTTCCCTTATTTTCTCAAAAACCCATGTTTTAAGCACAAAGAATAAAACGAGGAAAAAAAAAGGATAATATTTTTGTTTAAAAGGAAAAAAGAAAAAAATTTTTTAAAATACAAAATTATAATAAATTTGAAAATCTTAATTCTTCCATGAAATACAATATTACTGACAATAATTTTTAGGTGTAAATATCTACAAGAAATGATTATTAATGATGATAATAAAAAATAATGTGATGATGATGATGATGATGAATGATGATGATGATGATGATATGAGTGTTTGAATGATGGATGATGATGATGTGTTTGGATGGTGTGGATGTGATGAGAAAAAAAAAACTCCATTGTAAAGGCACAAAACTGCAACCATGTATTGTACTATGCTTTCAATGACTTATCAGCTTTCATGTTTGTGTTATCTTTTTGTAAGGGTCTATGATTTTAAAAAAAAAAAAAAACAAAAAAAAAAAAAACAAACACACACACACAATAAATAAATAAAATATAAATAAAATGCAAGAAACAAGGTTTTTCTGGGGTTTATGGCTTCCAACAATTGTCAGTTTTCATGTTTCTCTTCTCTTGTATGTATATCATGTGGAAAAAAAAAAAATAATAATAAAAAAAAAAAAATAAAAATAAAAACATAACACAACAGCAATATCAGTTTGCATAGTATGCTTTCATAAAGTGTCCTTTTCCCTATGATTTAGCATTTTTTTTTTCTTGATAAAATGTGAAAAATATTCAGTTGATGTAAGTGCACATTTCCTTTCTTTCATAGACAAAGTCTTGGCTATTTCATCTATCAAGTTAATTTGGTGGCATGTTCTTTAACGTGGATGATTTAGTGAAAGATATGCGAGTCTTTATAATAGCTGAAAAATTTCATCTGCATTTACAAAATATCATAATAACATGCTAAGTCTAGAAAAGATAGTCGTTAAAGAACTGGTATGTGTCTAAGCATTTGGGAAAAAGCCAGCCCAGCCATCTCTAAGGTGTGTGTGTTTTGTGTTCCATCAAAACTAGTCATTGCTAACTCGAGCAAGTTAGGTAGTTTGTTGGATTTAGCTCCTTTTGTGAAGTGGAAAATAAGGACTATATTGTGGAGATATTGTGGAGAAGGTCCATTTCACTTGTCCCAGGGGTTGAGCGGAGGCAGTTTGGTGTTTGTTGGATTTAGCAGGTTTGATGGAATAATCTAGATTTTTTTGAGATCTAGGGGGGAAGGTTTGATTTCTGTTTGTCCGACGGCTGGTCGGGGCGCGCGTAGGCCTCACGAGGCAAGAGCAAAGTCAAGTTGGGTTTTTGCTTGTGTATGAATATATGAAATGCGAAATGGAATGGATTGTTTGTATTGTCTTGTTTGTCTGATGAGTGGGATTGTTTTTTGGTGTTTTTTGCTTGTTTTTGTTTTGACTCATTTTTTGTTGTTTAGTTAGTTGATGTTTGGAAAATTTGGTTTTTTTTTTTTTTTTGACGTTGGAGTTTGCGTTTTTTGCTCTTTTCTTACGGTTTTTTTCATGGTCTGTTTCTTTTTTCCCTTTCTTGTTGCTTTTTTGTTTTCGGGGTTTCGGTTGTTGTTTTTGTTTTTGTGTTTCGTGTTGATTTTTGGTTGAGTTTGTTTGTGAGAGAGGGATTCGAGGTGTTTTCATGAGAGGTGATGAGGGGGTTTGGGTTTACTGATAACTAGCTAACTACTGATCGGTTGGTAACCGATCCCTCCCCCTCCTTTTGCTGGTGGCTGGTGGCTGTGGTCTTCTTCCCCCCTCCCTCTCTCTCCCCCCCACCCCCCCCCCCTCTCTTCTCTTCTGCACGAAACATTTTTATCTTTCCTCTACCAAATCAAATTCATGATTTTTACTATTCGTGCTCATACTCAGGGGCTTTTTTTCCCTCATCAATCTTTTTGGGTGTGTCACCAGGGTTCGTAATATTTTTTGATGGGCACAGTTTGCAACAAAGGGTATCTGTCTGAATTCAACATACATACTTTTAGATGTTTCATTCTTTCTCTGGTTTCACTTGCCCCCCCTTTTTTCCACTCCGTACCACCCCCCCCCCTCTCTCTCTCTTTCTCTCTCCATCATAGACAGCGAACCAACCATTCATTTCTAGTCATTCATTAATTCATTTGTTTTAGTTTTTGTAATTAAATCGACTATACACTTGTAAATGCCATCATCATTAGCATGTTCATTTCTCACTTTCTCCCCCCTTGACTCTTTGACAGAAATGGGCCTACACTCTTTTTTATTTCATTGCTACTGCTTGTTACATTTTCTAACACCACCGACACTGCTATACTACTAACTCCCACTATTTCCTACATTTGTTTTGCCCCAAACATATATGAGATAAAATTAAACGTTGGCTTGTTTTTTTGATTTACTACTCGAATTGTCCCTGTTTTTTGGAATTTCCCTTTTTTTCTCACATGTCCCAACATACAACACATACATACAAACCACATACGCAGACAGACAGAAATACAGAAATTATGAGAGCTCGCGAAAAGGAAACGAAACGAAACAGAGCAAACAAAGCAAGGCAAACCCAAAGCTAGAAAAAAGGCTATTCCACTTCCCGTTTTTTTGGGCCCCTACTCGAACGAACAGACAAAAAACTAGCAACCAATCAAACTAGCAAGACGCATTCTTCTCCCGGATAAACCCCACATACACTTACGAAAACAAAATCAAACAATTCAAAGTATATCCATCAACTTGAACACCCTTTTTTGGGGACTGACTGATTGATTGATTGAGTTTTTCCTTATCGGATGCATGAAATGAAAAGCACATGCACATCATATAGCAGACCATACACACACCACACAAGTACCAAGACAACTAAACTCACAACCAAGGGCAATTCCTTCAAGCTTGATAGAAAACAACGGCGACATAATAATACATAATGATGATTAATTTTTAGTAATAATGGGCCTCACTCTGTAAGGAAAAGAGGTCATCATTTCAACCTCCCTCCCCAAATTTCCATTTATACATCGTAACTAACCCAGTGGTTTGTTGTTGCCTATATAACTAAAGCCAACAAACAAAACCCCTAGTCAATTGATATATGATAGAGGGGGCCTGTTTCCCCCCCCTCCCCACAAAAGGGGTTGGCCACCCTCTATGCAAGGTGGGGAATAGGGAGGGGGGAAAAGGGGGAAAAAAGAGGAGGAAGGAGGGAGGGAGAGGGGAAGGGAGGGAGGGAGAAGGGGAAAGGGGGGGGGGAAAAGGGAGGGAGGAGAAGGGAGGAGGAGGGGAGGAGAAGGGAAGGGGGGGGGAAAAGGGAGGGAGGGAGAAGGGAAGGGAGGGGGACAGGAGGGAGGAGAGGGGAAAGGGAGGGGGGAAAAGGGAGGGAGGGAGAAGGGAAGGGAGGGAGGGAGAAGGGAAGGGAGGGTGGGAGAAGGGAGGGAGGGGGGACAGGGAGGGAGGGAGAAGGGAGGGGGGGGGGGAACAGGGAGGGAGGGAGAAGGGAAGGGAGGGGGGCACGGAGGGGGGAGGGGAAGGGAGGGGGGAACAGGGAGGGAGAGAGAGGGAAGGGAGGGGGAAAGGGAGGAGGGAGAAGGGAAGGGAGAGGGGAACGACACGAGTCCCGTCATTAACAGATAGATGGATGGATTTGATAGATACCCCTAATATAGAGGGATACGACCACAATGTTTAGAATGCTTTTCCTCTTATCCACCTGGGCCCCTTTGGTCGATAAACCGACAAAAAAACCAGAAGGAAAATCATGGGAATCGCCGACGCCGCCGACGATATTCATTCGCTTACAAAAAGAAAAACAAACAAAAAAAGAATTCGAGAGTCGTACATGTTTACATTCTAGCCATTACTTGGAGTTCTTTCACACTTATTTATTCCACTTGTCAGAGGGAAAAAATGCTGTACATATTACTATTATCAAAAATGGGGAAGCTCACCATCAACTCACTCCCCTCACTCACTCATCACTCACTCACTCTCAAATGAACCAAAGTAAGGAAAGCAATTTTGCACACCTCTCCCCACCAAATCTTATATAATGATTGGATGAACAAACAGTGAATAAACAAATAAGCGCACAGAATCTGTAGGCACTACTAGTGGGCATGCACACGCACACGTTTCACGCCATGCAAAAAAGTACACCCTTCATCTAGTAAAATGCATGCAAGAATAAATGCACACACCTCACACAAGCGCACGTCCCAAGTGCGTGCAGCTGCATAGATAAGGCACATAGGCACCTGGATGCACAGGTATCCTGCCACACATACACACATAAACACCTGCACACATAGCGGACCCTAGGCACTGCATGCTAGGTATCTGCACACTCCCCTTTTCAC
>NW_028234403.1:104560-109398 GCF_977035675.1 Penaeus japonicus | reverse complement strand
TGAAAGGGAAGTAATCCCTCTCTCTCTCTCTTTTCTCCTCTCTCTCTTTCTTTCTCTCTCTTCTCTCTCTCTCTCCTTCTCTCTCTCTTTCTCTCTCTCTTCTCTCTTCCCTCTTTCTTCTCTCCCTCACTGGGAAAAAAAAAAAAAAAACTAAAGTCTGGGAATGACAGGCCAATTGCAAAACCCCATTAAAGGAAGCATCGATTTAAGGTTGATTTTTGGCGAAAATTCCCCTTAAACTCTTGGCTCAACCTGCGAAAACCCTGCTGCATCAGACTTCTTTTTAATGATTTTTTTATATATAAAACGAAAAATTAAACTTCACAAGAAATTATTAAAGTTATTAAAGTTCAACAAGGCTTGCTATGATATTGTTTATTTTTTCAGCGACCTATGTGAAAGAGTTTAAAATACTCTTTTGAAAATACGATTTTTGGGCCTTTTTTTTGAACAGTTTTTAAATTCTTTTCTTTTAATTTTCGACTTTTTTTGACTTTCTTTGAGAGTGGCTAGACTTCCTGTCCTTCAGAGTCAAAGGTTCCCAAACTTTTTTTTCCCCTTTGTCATGATAATTCTTCTCAAAATTAATATTTTCCGGGGGTTTCCCTTCCTTTCCAGATCGGATGTCTGAAATAGGTCTCGGAATGAAAAATCTAAGAACGAAGATTGATGGAAATTATCGTCTGGGCCCAATAAAACAAACACCACGCCGGTACACACACACACACACAAACACACACACACGCACACACACACACACACACACGCACACACACACACACACACACGCACACGCATACACACACACACATACATACATACACGCGCGGGCACACACACACACAATAACAGACGCACGCACATACAGTACACACAATTACATACGTGCCTTCCTTCACCATTAATGATATTAGGCCCATTCCACCATTTGTAAAAAAGAAATGAAAACTCAATTTCCAACCACAATCAATATGAAGATATGATTTCCATCTCCCTACTTTATTTTCTCTCTTTTGTTATTGTATTTTTTTGTTTATTTTTTATTTTTTTACAATCCTTCTTCTTTTTTTTACAATCCTTTTTTTCTTTTTTACAATCCTTCTTCTTCTTTTTCCTTTTTTTACAATCCTTTTTTTCTTTTTTACAATCCTTCTTCTTTTTTTTTCTTTTTTTACAATCCTTTTTTTCTTTTTTTCTTTTTCTTCTTTTTTTTTTTTTCTTTTTTTTTTTTTCTTTTTTTTTTTTTTTCTTTTCTTCTTTTTTTTTCCTTTTTTACAATTTTTTTTTTTTCTTTTTTTTTTTTGTCTTCTTTTCTTCTTCTTTTCTTTTTTTAATCCTTTCCCCTCTTTTCCTTCTCTCTTCTTCTCTCTTTTTTTTTTTTTTTTTTTTTAAAATCCATCCCCTTTGGGGAAAAAAAAAAAAAAAAAAGAAGGATATCCCTCCAATCTAAAGGAAACCCCTCCCCCTTCACCTTTTAAAAGTATCCTATCCCCCTTTTCCACGCAAACCAAAATCCCTCGTCCCTTTCATTTCGCGTGTTTAAAAAGCCTTTGAGACCTTTAGGATGAAGGAAGCATTGGGTCCTGCAATGGGGGTCCTCTTGTTTGGCATCAGTCACTCGCTCCTTGGGACTCGGAGGAGGAGGAGGAGGAAGAGGAGGACTCGGAGGAGGAGGAGGAGGAGGAGGAGGAGGAGGAGAACTCGGAGGAGGACTCGGAGGAGGAGGGGGAGGAGGGGGAAAGGGGATGGGGAGGAGGAGGATGGGGAGGAGGAGGGGGAGGAGGAGGAGGGGGGGGGGGGAAAAAAAAGGGGAGGGGGGAAAAAGGGGAGGGAAAAGGGAGGGGGGAGGAGGAGGAGGGGGGGGGGGGGGAGGAGGGGGGGGGGGAGGGGGAGGGGGGGAAGGAGGAGGGGGGGGAGGGGGGGGGGGGGGAGGGGGGGGAGGAGGAGGAGGAGGAGGGGGGGGGGGGGGGGGGAGGGGGAGGAGGAGGAGGGGGAGGGAGGGGGGGGGGGGGGGGGGAGGAGGAGGGGGGAGGGGGGAGGAGGAGGGGAGGAGGGGGGGGAGGGGAGGGGGGGGGGAGGAGAGGAAGAGAGGGGGGGAGGAGGGGGAGGAGGGGGGGGGGGAGGGGGGAGGAGGAGGGGGGGGAGGGGGGGGGGGAGGGGGAGGGGGGAGGGGGGGGGGGAGGAGGAGGGGGGGAGAGGGAGGAGGGGGGAGGAGGGGGGGAGGAGGGGGGGGGGAGGAGGGAGAATGGAGGGAGGACTGGAGGAGGGGGGGGGAGGAGGAGGGGAGGGGGGGGAGGGGAGGATGGAGAGGAGGAGGAGGGGGGGGGGAGGAGGAGGAGGGGGAAAAGGGGAGGAGGAGGGGGGGGAAAGGAGGGGGGGAGGAGGGAGGAGGAGGAGGAGGAGGGGAGGAGGAGGAGGAGGAGGAGGAGGAGGAGGAGAGGGGGAGGAGGGGGGGAGGAGGAGGGGGAGGGGGGGAGGGGGGGAGGGGGGGGAGGGGGGGGGGGGGGGAGGAGGGGAGGAGGAGGGGGGGGGGGAGGGAGGGAGGGGGAGGAGGGGGGAGGGGGGGGAGGAGGAGGAGGAGGGGGGGGGGAGGGGGAGGAGGGGGGGGGAGGAGGAGGGGAGGGGGAGGGGGAGGGGGAGGGGGGGAGGGGGGGGGAGGAGGAGGAGGAGGGGGGGAGGGGGGGAGGGGGGGAGGGGAGGGGGGAGGAGGGGGAGGGGAGGGGAGGGGACTCGGACTCGGAGGAGGGGGAGGAGGGGGAAAGGGGGAGGAGGGAGGAGGGGAGGAGGAGGAGGAGGAGGAGGAGGAGGGGGGAGGAGGGGGGAGGGGGAGGGGAGGGGGGGAGGGGAGGAGGGGGGGGGAGGAGGAGGAGGAGGGGGAGGAGAGGAGGATGGAGGAGGGGGGACTCGGAGGAGGGGACCGGGGAGGAGGCTGGAGGAGGGGGATCGGAGGAGGAGGATCGGAGGAGGAGGACTCGGAGGAGGGGGGGGGAGGAGGAGGAGGAGGAGGGGAAAGGGGAGGAGGGGAGGGGGGAGGGGGGGAGGGGACTCGGGGAGGGGATCGGAGGGAGGGGGACCGGAGGGGAAGGGGAGGAGGAGGAGGAGGAGGGGAGGAAGAGGAGGAGGGGAGGAGGAGGAGGAGGAGGGGAGGGGGGGAGGAGGAAGAGGAGGAGGAGGAAGGGGAGGGGGGGAAGGAGGGGAGGAGGACTGGGAAAGGAGGGGAGGGGGGGGGGAGGAGGGGGGATAGGGGGAGGAGGAGGGAGGGGGGGAGGGAGGGGGGAGGAGGGAGGAGGGGGAGGAGGAGGAGGAAAGGGGGAGGAGGAGGAGGAGGGGAGGGGGAGGAGGAGGAGGAGGAAGAGGAGGAGGGGGAGGAGGAGGAGGGGGATCGGGGAGGGAGGCTCGGAGGACTCGGAGGAGGGAGGAGGGGAGGAAAAGGAGGAGGAGGAGGAGGGGGAGGAGGAACCGGGGAGGAGGGACTGGGGACTCGGGGGGAGGGGGAGGAAGGGGGGGGGAGGATGGGAGGGGGAGGAGGAGGAGGAGGAGGAGGAGAAAAAAGATAAAAAAGGGAAAAGAAGGGAGCGGATGAGGCGAGACAGAGGTTCGGAAAGTTGAATTTGGATTTGGTTTTATCACTATTACTATAGTTTATTTTTATTATCATTTTTAGTCTTATATTTTCCTTATATCTTTCCCTTTTTTTCTTCTTTTTTACTATTTTTGACAAGCATATAGTTTGGGTTTGTATTAGTGGTAATTTTTATCATTTTTTAGTCTTACTATTTTTTGTTATTTTAATGCATTATTATATTTGTCAATATTTTATTAGCTTTTTTATCCATAAAAATGATGATGATGATGTAGTAAAATATTTTTATTTTGAATTATCATTTTTTTTTTATTTTTATCATTATTATTTTCAATATTACCATTATATTATTACTTTTATCATTTTTATCATTATATCAGTCATACAAATTTCATTATCAAAACTTATCTTATTTAAATTATTTTGTTTATCATAGGACTCTCTTTTTTCATCTTAAATTTTATCCCATTTGCCATTCCTTTTTTTTTTGTTTTCTTTATTATTTTCATCTTTTCCTTTATCTCATAAATATTTAAATTTAATATACAATCATTATCATCATTATTCTATTATCACAATTAGATTATTACTCTTCAGATGGGCTATTGTAATAACATATTATCGTTTTCATCATCTCAAAATGACTATCATCATTACCTTATTCCTTATACTGTCATTTGTTTTATCTTTTTACATTATTTCTTTTTCCTTCCTGTTTCTCTGTCTCTGATCATTCCTTTGTTGCATAATTGAGAGTCTATCCCTTTTTCCTTGTTTTGTTTCTTATCTTTGCTCTCCCTTTATCCTTCCCTTTGTTTTTCCCTTTTTTTTTTTTTTCCCCCTTTTCCCCGCTTATCCTTTTTCATCTCCTTCGTTTCCCCCTTTCCTTTTCCCTTCATTCCCTTGGCCTGTTCTCTCTCGTCTCTATTTGATTCTCTCCCTCCTTTCCCTCCCCCACCTTTTTCTCTCCATTCCTCTTATTCCACCTTTTTTTTCCAACCCATCTCCTCCTTTCCCCCCCTCCTCCCCTCATTTCTCTCCCTCTCTCGTCTCTCCTCCTCATCTCTCCCCTCCGCCCTCTTCCCTCTCAAGCCCATGCTCTTTCCCCTTTCCCTTCCCCCCTTTCCCCCTTCAATTCCCTCTCACGCCTAGCTCATTTCCCTTCCTTCCCCTCTCTTCCCTTCAATTCCCTCCAAGCCTATGCTATTTCCCTTCCCTTTTCCCCCTCTTCCCCCTTTAATTCCCCCTCAAAGCC
>NW_028234403.1:101834-104460 GCF_977035675.1 Penaeus japonicus | reverse complement strand
TAATGCTTCGTTAATCGCGTTAGAATTTTATCTAAGAAAAATGATGTTTCAGCATTTCTGTTCCTTCTCCTTTGGTAAATATGTTACATGATTAAAATAAGAAAAAGAAATTTCCAGTTCCCTTTAACTTTAAAAAAAAATATAAAAAAAAATATTGATGAAAAAAAATGTTTTTCTTTAAAAGGAACACCACTTGTGTGGAATTCGGGTTGTGAAATTTCATTACATTAGCCCATAGCAATACTCCACAGCTGATTATATTATGGATTTGATAGTACATTAACAGCACCAACGTTCATAATTCTCAGTCTACACTAATGACCCAAACAGTTAATTACTATTTTTGTTTTTTTTTTGTTTTTTTTTCCAGTTGTTTATATATAGTCATATAGAAACCCAATCTCAAAAAAAAAAACGTTTTATATATAAAACCTATTACACTTTCTTTAAAATCTCAGGTGCGTTCGTTCATCGTTAATAAGGTTTCATTTAAAATATTTGGGTGATTTGAGGTTAATTTTCCACAAATCAAAATAATGTACAGTATTATACTTCCCGCAAAAAGTTTTAGCTGGGAAAAATTGAAATAAAAACTAATAGATACTCTGAGCTATTGAGTTTGTTTTAACTGTGAACAGACCCATAATTTTATCTTGTTTTCTCCGGATTGCAATATTGTTAGCTCTGTTGGTTTATTTATTTGTTGTGTGGTGCTCTAAAAAACCTTCATCATATTGTTATTTTTCATTATTGTTTAATTTTCTTTTTATTAGTATATTCCATTATAGTATTGTATTCATTGTTTGTATCCATTATCGTAATTATCTTATTGTAATTTTTTGTTTAATCTTTTATGTGTTATAGATTACAGACCGTATTATCTATCATTTCTCTTGATTGAATTTAAACTGTTGTTATATTTATTGTTATTAATAATTACTATCGTAATACATATCAAATCTTTTTTACTATTATTTTATTCATTATCATTGTTTTCATTAATTATTAATGAATTCACATATTCAGTTGCTAGCGATTGCCATCGTCCTACGCCCCTTCATTATTTTTAATCAATCTTTAATGCTATCTGACTTTCATACATTATGAACATTCGTTGTAATGTGTCTGTATGATCATTATTACCTTTGTTTTAATGTTTTTTTCTTCGTTAATCTGTTATCGTTAGGAATTATTCATTTATTCATTTTTTTTTTTTTTTACTGTTATTCTCTTTTTCTTTTTTTATTTTGGTTATATTTTCTCTTTATTATTATTATTCAACTATTAGTATTATTAACCCATTATTATTATTCAGTTTTTTTATTCATTATTATTTTTTATTCATTATCACTTATTGCTATTTCATTGTTTTTTGGTTTCATTATTCATTAAAAATTAATCCATTATTGTTTTATCTTGCTTCTTTTCATTTTGTTATTTTCATTTGTTTTTGGTTTCATTAAATAATTTCATCTCATTAGTTATATCATTACTGTCATTATCATTATTGTTATTATAATTTACTGTTCATTAATTTCATTATTGTTATTATCAATTTACTATCATTTTCATTAAAATCATTCATCATAATATTAATTTTATTATCATTTTTGTTATTAAAGTTATTCTATGTATTAGGTTATTCTTTATATGTTTCGGAAGTTTTTCATGATAATTTTCAATCTTTTTTTATGGAACCAATTTATAATTTCATTACTTTTATATCATTGACATTCATGTTGTTTTCTATAGGTTATAGGGCTTTATCCTTTTTTCAATGTTATTGGCAATTATCATGGTTTTTCGACAAAAGCATCCATGTCATTCATTATTTCAGTAATCAATCCTTCATTTAGTTTATTTTTTTCAGTTCTCAGTTTTACTTTTAATTTCTATGTTTTTATTATTATCATCATCTTTGCATTCTTTATTTTTATTATTTCATTATCATTTAGTGTTAGTTTGTTGGTTAAGCCTTATGATTCTGTTTTTTTGGCTGTTAGTGTGATCTTTGTTTTTATCTAGTTATTGTTCTCTTTTATAATTATTAACTTTTTATGATAAGCACGGGAATATGTTATGTTATTATCATTATTGATTCTTCAATAATTCATCTTATTATATTCATTTCTATCAAAATTTGTTCTCTATTACAGTATATTTTATATTCAATATCATCAATAAACGGTATTTACTATTTTTAGTGTAGCTTTATTATTTATCATTACTATCATTTTTTGCTGTACATTATCAGTCTATTCAAACCTATGTTGTTTCATTATTACCTTCATCAGTATCATCTTCACCATCCATTCTTATACATTATCACTATCATTGTTATTGTTAGTATCTACCATTTTTTAACCTTTTTCATCATTACTAATTTAGTACCTGTATTATCATTAAACATTGTTATTATCTGTTGACTTTAATTTTGTTTTTAGAAACTATATAAATAATATACGGGTCACTAATCTCTATTTTGATATAGGGATTAATTTCTAATTGTGTAGTTATACTGCTAAGAAAAAATAAGGAATTATTTGGAATGATATTTTATTCTTATTTTGGCTAAAGTACTCATACAAGTGATGGAAGATTATAACAGAAATCGGAAATACTGGCA
>NW_028234403.1:95117-96734 GCF_977035675.1 Penaeus japonicus | reverse complement strand
TGCTTGACCCGTCGATGCTGTGCAAGAATCTCTTGGATTTAGTCCACAAGACCTCATATTTGCTCATGATGTGAGAGGTCCTTTAAAAGTTCTGAAAGAAATGTGGATTCAGAGTGATGAAAAACAAACTGTACTAGATCATGTATCAACTTTTAGAGAAAAGCTATTTCAAGCATGGGAATTAGCTAGAGAAAATATGAAAAGCTCCCAGTGTAAAATGAAACTCAGATTTGATGCTAAATCTAAAGTGCATGATTTTAAAGTTGGTGATCAAGTATTGGCCTTTTTGCCTATGCAAGGGCAACCTCTGAAAGCAAAATTCTCTGGTCCATATGAGATTGTAAGAAAACTCAATGATGTAAATTATGTGATTAAAACCCCAGACAGACGTAGATCTGAAAGAGTGTGTCATGTAAACATGTTGAAAGAATATTTTGTTACTGAATCAAAGGTTGTCAATCTTAATGTGATAAGTGATAATCATGAGGATGAATTTAGAAATATGAATATAGATATGAAATTGTGTAACAGTGATATTCTGAATAACTTGAATGACAAACTGAGTCATTTGCCTGATGGTCAAAGGGAGGAAATTTGTGTGTTAATACATCAGCATGTGAAGTTGTTTAGTGATGTACCCCAACAAACAAACTTGGTGCAACATGATGTGGATGTAGGAAATGCTTCTCCTATCAAACAGGCTCCGTACAGGATGAACCATGTTAAAAGGGAATATCTAAAGCAAGAAATAAGATATTTACTAGATAATAACATCATAGAACCTAGTGCAAGTAGCTGGTCTTCACCATGTCTATTGGTACCAAAACCAGATGGTTCTTTTAGATTGTGTACGGATTACAGAAAAGTGAATCAAGAAACAAAGACGGATGCTTACCCTTTACCATGGATCGATGATATAATTGATCAAATAGGAAATGCAAACTACATTACCAAGATTGATCTGTTAAAAGGCTACTATCAGATTGGATTGACGGAGAGTGCGAAACAAATTTCTGCATTTGTTACACCGGATGGTTTTTTCCAGTATCGTGTAATGCCTTTTGGAATGAAGAATGCTCCTGCAAGTTTCCAGCGATTAGTGAACTATCTAACTGCTGATATAGATGGAGTCCAGGCGTACATTGATGATGTCTTAGTTTATGGAGAGACATGGGAAGAACATATAAGCCGTTTAAGAAGAGTGTTTGAAAAACTATCTGAAGCCAAGCTTACCATTAACCTTAAGAAGTGTGATATTGGACATGCATCTGTGGAATTTCTCGGTTATGTTGTTGGACAAGGACAAGTAGCTCCTATAACTGCCAAGGTGGAAGCAGTAGTGAACTTTCCTCAACCAAACACTAAGAAGAAAGTGATGAGTTTCCTTGGTATGGTGGGATACTACAGAAGATTTTGTCCAAACTTATCTACTGTAGCAGTGCCATTAACTAATTTACTTAAGAAGAACCAGAAATTTACATGGACACAAGAATGTGAAGATGCCTTCAAGAAAATCAAAGGATTGTTAATGTGTCCTCCAGTGTTAAGGAATCCAGACTACAGTGTTTCTTTTATTTTACATGTTGATGCTAGTGATTATGGTGCAGGTGCAGTGTT
>NW_028234403.1:87617-90117 GCF_977035675.1 Penaeus japonicus | reverse complement strand
AGATGCGCCACAGTGGCACGGGGTCGCCCGACGGTGTCTGCTCCACCCTGCAGTGGTGGAGCAGGTGACGATGCAGATAGCGCCTTATAATTCCGTAATGATGATAATAATGTTAATAAGTGTAATGATAAAAAAAAGATAAGAATAATGATAAAAAATCATTAGGCAATCGATGATGATGATAATATCAATAATAATACAAACCATAATAACGTTGGTAATAATATTACTACTAACAATTATAATAATAATCCAAATGATAATAATAATGATGGTGGTAATGATAATAATGATGACGATAATGATAATAACAATGATGATGGTAATAAGGATAATCATGATAATAAAATAAATGATAATAAAAAACTATAAAACTAAAAATAAGAATACTAGTTATAATAGCTATGTTAATGATGATAAACTAATAATACTAATAATAATAACCAATATTGGAATAGGAAAAGCATCGACTAAAAAGACTGATAATGATGATATTGATAACAATTACAGAAGTATAATAAATTATCTTCATTATTACCATTATAATGATTATGATTATAAAAATGATAAGAATTATTATCATGATGGTAAAATAATTATTGATTATTGCGATTAAGATGACAGTTATCATTATGATAATAACAAAAGTAACCATAATAGTAATAACAGTAATGATAATAATAGAAGTAACAATAAGGAAGATAGTAATGATAATATGTATAAAGACAATCACAATGACTATCATGATAGTAATGATAATAATTATCATCATTATTGTTATATAGGTAATGATTTAAATGATAAATAATGATAATAATAATAATAAAATAATATGCTAATATTAATAACGATAATAGCGAATATGATAATACTATTGACAATAATGATAATTATGATAATGGCGAAAATACCACTAACAAGGGAAGTAATGGTAATGACAATAACAACGCCGATGATAATGACGATAGCATTGTCATCAGTAATGACTAAATGAATAATAATAACAATAATAATAATGAACCTGGCCTCTCCCAACTCTCCCACTGCCACTCTTTCTCTCAACATTTCGTTCTTAATCCTATCCTTCAATGCCCTGTCCTTCAACAAGAACGGAAGAAATAAAAAGAAAATGCCCAGGAAATCATGACAGAGAAAGCCAAGGACAAAGAAAAGGAAATAAAACCAATAAAAGAAGTAGCTCAACTCAAAACGCCTGGAAGCCGTTAATAAGCCAAGACAAAAAAAAAAGATATATATATATATATATATATATATATATATATATATATATATATATATATATATATAAAAGAACAGACAGTGCAGCCGGCACTCCCAGACAATCTTTCTATAGAAATCCTTATCAGCTTTTTCCATGCCCACATCAAGAACCTAATAAACCCGACAGTCGGTTTCAGACAACATGCAAAAAATACCCTAGCCCGAAACAGCCTCCCACTGCTCGACCTGGGAGAATCCGACTCATGGGGATTCTAAGAGTAATCCCTCCCAACACAAACCTCAGCACGTCAGCAACCATGTCTCTGGGCAATCAGATAAAGCTCATATTTGACAAACAACACAAACAGTCAGACGAGAAGACGTAAGATCACCGACAACATCACCCAGATACCTGAATAAGAGGCAACTACACATCTGCCACCACAACCGCCTCGACACCCTGACAAACAAACCAACGAACACACCGAAAAAAAGTAACAGAACCGATGGTACAAACGCCGGTTCAGGCTACACAAACTGCTGTCAAGCCGAAACAACCCACACACAAACAACAAACCACACAAACACACCTTAAGGACCGCAGTAGATCCAATTCACGCAACCGGCAGATTAAAGAAAAAAAATCACAGGGTCCTGTCCAGAACACCAAGCAGCTTGCAGCAACAAGCGCAGCAATAACAACAGTCCTGTAAGGCTGCTGGACGGCATAGTACCTGATGCGTCCTACTAGACCATTCGACTGTATGCCCAAGAACCTCGCAAATACGACTGGACCGACACACATCGAATTGGCAGAGAAATCGCCAAAGGTAACATCAAATGGATTTATTGACTCATCCAATGATGACATGGTCACAGCCAACACTTTACACGAAAATCTCCTTGCTGGTGAGATGGACATCTACATACACATAATAAGGTACAAACATAAAACGAGCTGAGTAATGGATACCTTCCTGCAGAACAACAGAAATCATGAATTTGTTACCTTTGATAACTAACCGCCTTACAATAGTATGACATTGGAAGTTCGACCGCCGCATTGAGCTCTGTAACATGTATAGCATATGCAACACACACATAATACTGCTCAACAGCCACGACCTCGACAACGCAAGCAAAATAAAGATACACACATATACAACATACCAAACAAATCACTCAGGTGAACGAAGCGTCATTAAATCCAACTTCAAACACAAAATATACAACAACTCACATCAAAGCTCATGGAAATTAACACACCGCGTGGTTCCAT
>NW_028234403.1:62617-77617 GCF_977035675.1 Penaeus japonicus | reverse complement strand
GTTATCTTAAAATAATACGTAAAAGTAGATAAACACGTAAAATAACTAAAAATGAAATACTGTTCTTAAAATCGAATTAGTGAAAAATAAAAATGACACTTACAACGCAGAGGTAAAATAAATAACGTAAATAAAAACAAACCCGAATGTAAACAAAAGAATGTCGGGAATAAAATACGCTAAAAAGGCGTAAAATCTCTTAAAACTGAAAAAAAAGTAAAAGTGCAAAACCGATTAAGCGCCTAAAGATGCTGCTGCTTAAGGAACAACCTCCCGACCTTCTCTATGCATTAAAGGAAAAATCAATTGCGAGAAAAAAGGTGCAAGAAAAAAAAATGACGATCCTGAAAAAAAGCCAAAAAAGCTTAAAATACACGTTAGAGCCATTTTGATAACGAAACGGATTACAGTTCAATTCACTGATTTTTGTTATATTAAAGGAAAAATCAATTGCGAGAAAAAAGGTGCAAGAAAAAAAAAAAAAATGACGATCCTGAAAAAAAGCCAAAAATGCTTAAAATACACGTTAGAGCCATTTTGATAACGAAACGGATTACAGTTCAATTCACTGATTTTTGTTATATTAAAGGAAAAATCAATTGCGAGAAAAAAGGTGCAAGAAAAAAAAAATGACGATCCTGAAAAAAAGCCAAAAATGCTTAAAATACACGTTAGAGCCATTTTGATAACGAAACGGATTACAGTTCAATTCACTGATTTTTGTTATAGTAAAGGAAAAATCAATTGCGAGAAAAAAGGTGCAAGAAAAAAAAAAATGACGATCCTGAAAAAAAGCCAAAAATGCTTAAAATACACGTTAGAGCCATTTTGATAACGAAACGGATTACAGTTCAATTCACTGATTTTTGTTATATTAAAGGAAAAATCAATTGCGAGAAAAAAGGTGCAAGAAAAAAAAAATGACGATCCTGAAAAAAAGCCAAAAATGCTTAAAATACACGTTAGAGCCATTCTGATAACGAAACGGATTACAGTTCAATTCACTGATTTTTGTTATAGTAAAGGAAAAATCAATTGCGAGAAAAAAGGTGCAAGAAAAAAAAAATGACGATCCTGAAAAAAAGCCAAAAATGCTTAAAATACACGTTAGAGCCATTCTGATAACGAAACGGATTACAGTTCAATTCACTGATTTTTGTTATAGTAAAGGAAAAATCAATTGCGAGAAAAAAGGTGCAAGAAAAAAAAAAATGACGATCCTGAAAAAAAGCCAAAAATGCTTAAAATACACGTTAGAGCCATTCTGATAACGAAACGGATTACAGTTCAATTCACTGATTTTTGTTATAGTAAAGGAAAAATCAATTGCGAGAAAAAAGGTGCAAGAAAAAAAAAATGACGATCCTGAAAAAAAGCCAAAAATGCTTAAAATACACGTTAGAGCCATTCTGATAACGAAACGGATTACAGTTCAATTCACTGATTTTTGTTATAGTAAAGGAAAAATCAATTGCGAGAAAAAAGGTGCAAGAAAAAAAAATGACGATCCTGAAAAAAAGCCAAAAATGCTTAAAATATACGTTAGAGCCATTTTGATAACGAAACGGATTACAGTTCAATTCACTGATTTTTGTTATATTAAAGGAAAAATCAATTGCGAGAAAAAAGGTGCAAGAAAAAAAAAATGACGATCCTGAAAAAAAGCCAAAAATGCTTAAAATACACGTTAGAGTCATTCTGATAACGAAACGGATTACAGTTCAATTCACTGATTTTTGTTATAGTAAAGGAAAAATCAATTGCGAGAAAAAAGGTGCAAGAAAAAAAAATGACGATCCTGAAAAAAGCCAAAAAAGCTTAAAATACACGTTAGAGCCATTCTTATAACGAAACGTGTAGTGAATTACCCCCCCTGGTATTTGGCGGGTCTTTTCCTTCGACTATAACACCTTACCTTCATTTTTCATCTGTGTACATCTTCCTGTTTTCTCTCGTTTCTCCGCTCGGATCCCTTCTTTCACTTTATTTCCTACTTTCCTGTTTTGAGTCTTTTATGTGCCCATTTTTGTATATGTTTTATTTCTAGTTTTATTTTATGTATTTTAAGTTTAATTTTAAGACACACCTTTTTCATTTTTAATTACATTTTATTGGATTATGGGTAAAACCTTACCGTAAGCGCGGGAAACTGCCACATAAAAGGTCAGGCCAGGGCAGTTAACAGAGAGAGGGTTCTTGGATTTGTGTAGTGGCAGACGACCTCTCTTGGATTTTACCTGGCTGACAGTTTCTCGTGCTGTGTGGTTTTACCCTCTTTTTAACAAGTAAGTGTATGGTGTGTTATTCATGTATATTGGTTTTGTTTCCGAATGACTGTGTTAATAAATGTATAATATGGATGCTTCTATTTTTTATATTGCCTTTTTAAGTCAGGCAGCCAGTTTGTTTTAAACGGTGGCTACGGGATGAACTTCTTTTTTTTACACCCGAGAGTCATCTTGTTGAAATGCGCCAGACCCACACATTTTAATAATGACGCGTAGTTGGGTAACACGCTACCAAATAAACATCTATAATAAACTCTACGGAGTTTATTGATTACCCACTACAGCGTATAGGTATTTTTGGTGTCAAGCGGTGGGATATGGCGTATTGTATGTGCTTTCAAAGCACCTGTTATATCCGATGACTCCTTGACGGTGTAACTGCTTGTTACGCGTAAGACGCTCATGTCTTCGCGCAGTCTTCACCCGTAGTCACCTGTTCGTCTGCCCAGATTCTTATTTTATGTTCTTTTAGTTTGTTTCATTCTGAATGGTTTCTTTTGTTTTAATTTGGTTTGTTTTTTGTGTTTTATTGCTTCATTTTTAGTCTTGATGGATTTATTTTCTCATGGTTTCATTTTTCTGTGTCGATGTTTTATGGATGCGTGATTTGGTGTTTTATGGCTTTGTTTTGTACGTGTTTTTCTGGTGTTTTATTTTTCGGTATTTGGGATCTTAGTTAAGAGTATGATGGAGTTTCATATTTTTTGCTGTGAGTTTTTAGGGGTTCGATGTTTTTTTTGTGTGAAAATGCTTGAATGATTTAGTGAATGTAGTTATCGTAAATGGTTTTTGTGAGGGCTTATGTGCGACAGATTCATAAAGGTTATGTGAATTTGTGATTTATGTTGTGATTGTTTTCATGTTTTGTGTATGTTTTATGAATGTGTACGAATGTTTAAGTGAATGTTTTAAGTTTAAATGTGTTTTAGGTTCCGCAGTTTTCTGTTTTATGAGTCTTTGTCTGTTTTATGAGTCTTTGTCTGTTTTATGAGTCTTTGTCTGTTTTAGTAAGTTTTTGGGCGAATGTTTTATATTTTCATGGGTGAATATTTGTTTTATTGAACTGTGTAAGTGTTTTTATGACTGTTTTATGTGATTTTGGTTCGGGTAATTTTACGAATGTTTTAAACGAATTGTACGTTTCTGATGTATGTTTTCTGTGAGTTTTATTATGAATTTTTGCATATGTCCGTGTGAGTTAGGATAGTGCAGTGATTTTTGGTGGATTTATTTAGGGTATCCTGTGTCCTCTTTAGTCCTAAAGTTGTGTTGGAGTGTTGTAGCTCTGGCTGTAGTGATTTTTTTAAGGCAAAATCAGCACAATTCAGACACGAGCCATGGGTCGAAAGAACGGCGGAAATCGTAATAATAGTCCTGCCCGTCCTTCGACGAGTCGGGCTACTGCTTCTGCTCCTCCGCTAGAGAGGGACTCCCCTTCAGGGCAGCCACTCGTGCCAGACTCGGGAGACCAAGGCATCGAAAGTCTTCCTGAACTTTCGGTGATGGAAGAGCTGTTTCAAAAGATCTCTCAGCTCACACTAGAGGTCCAGAGTCTGCGGCGGCAGAATAGTGAGATGGAGGCTCGTATGTCTCGTCCGTCCACACCTGTCTCCTTCAGAGAACCACCTTCAGTTGAGTTTGTGGTGCAGAGGGATCCGATCCCCCAGTTTAAGGCAGAGGTTAGTTCTGCGCACCCCCTTAAACGAAATCAGGAGGTCGAAAGTTGGCTTCGAAGTGTTGAGAGCCACACTCGCCCTCAGACCGATGCAGCCTTCATTAAAGCTGCAAAGGCATCATGTAAGGGTGCGGCAGAACTAATTGTGAATTCGCCCCTCTTTGACAACATTGTGTCATGGGTCGAGTTTAAGGAGAAACTGAGGCAGAAATTCAGGGGAACTGGCACTTCGTCTGATTTTTATCGTGTACTACATGGTCAGAAGCTACAACCAGGGCAAGCGCCCATGGATTTTTATTTGATTTTAGAGGGCATGGTGTATCAAGGATTACGTGATTACCCTCAGGCTATTGGTGACCCAGATGACCTAATTAGACGGGTCTTTTTGCAAGGGCTCCCTCGGTGGATCAGGGAAGCAGTTGTGGTAAAGGAAGAGGTTGAGCTTTCAAATCTTGTCGAGACTACCCAGAGAGTATGGAGTCTCAGGGAGAGTGAAGGTCCTGGGGTTGGCTCTCCTCTTAATAGATCGCCTTTCCGACCACGGGCTCTTGCAGCAGCCGAGGTTGATCATCCACCGCGGAGGTACTGTCGTTACCATAAAAATCATGAGCATGACAGTTCAGAGTGTCGTGTGTTGAACGAGAGGAGAAAGTGTTTTGCGTGTGGTGAGCCAGGTCACTTTGCTCGACAGTGTCCCTTTGTATCACGCCAGGTCGGGAAAGGCAGCGTCACCGTTGCTGGCGGAGAAAGAGGTGCTGTCAACCACTAACTGTTATGGTAAGAACTCTCAGAAACCTGTAGGTCGCCCAATGGTATATTTGATGGTTAATGGGTGCAGGATGCAATGTTTTGTCGACACAGGTTCTGAGGTGACCATTGCCAAAACAGTAGCAGCTGAAAAGTTGGGAATAAGGTGCGAGAAAGAAACCTGTAAAAGGGTGAAGGGGGTGTCTGGCAAAACTATTCCAGTTTTAGGTGAAAGTGCAGTAGTGTTTAATGTAAGTGAACAGATCCATGTGAAGCATAAAGTATGCATCTTGGATGATATTTCCTTTCCTGGAGAAGTCTTGCTGGGTATGGATCTTCTTAGACGCTTCAACTTCAGGCTGGAGTGTTTTTCCGATCCTGATAAGATGGATGTTCTGGTTGTGCAAGGTATTAAGTTCCCTGTCGAGTATACAGACTCTCGGTCATTACAGGTAGTTCTTGTTGAGGTACATCCTCAACGGTCAAAGTTACTATCTTCTTCACAGGTGGCACATGTTGCTGTACCTGTTTGTGTACCCCCATGCAGTGGGCAGTTCATTAAATGTAGCGTCCCTCGAAGATTGCAGGCTGCCAAGGAACTTCTAGTTTCTGGTATTGAGTGTCCCTTGGTGGTGCCTAGGTCTCTACAAGAGGTGAAGAATGGGCGCATTAATGTATGGGCAGTAAATGAGACTGCACGCCCAGTTAAGTTGAGTAATGGGCATAGGTTAGCTATAGTTGATAATGTATTACAGGTTTTCTCACTTGAGGCTGGAAGCACAGATGTAAATGGTCATACTCCGTCAACTGCAGAAAGTGTTTGCAAGGCTGTGAACAGTGATAGTGTTTGTGATGAAAAATGTGGAAGTGCTAATATAGTCACTAAGGGTGCTATTAATAGTACAGTGTCAAGTGAAAGTGCAATTTTTAACAATGGTGCTGAAAAGAAAATTGCCAGTGTTAGTGAGACTCCTTTTCAGTATGCCATAGAGGAGCAAACGTTAGGAGCTGAGTTATTTATTGGTGAGGATGGTGATATATCTAAACCTGAACTTGCCGATGGCTTCATTGACGATGACTTTGATAGTTTTGATGCTGTTGGAGATTTTGGTAATGCAGGTGATTATATCCTTTTGCCAGATACTGATTTGCCTCCTTGCAGTGTGGTGGCACAAGTGCCAATTGAACAGACAGCCACTACCACTTGTTGTTCTGAGGATGAGGTTCGGCCAGGTAATGCTGAGTTTAGTGACATTTTAGCCGAGTTTGACCTTGGTCACCTCAGTCTTGAGCAACAGCAGCAAGTTAGACAATTGCTGGCAAAGTATGTGTCTTTGTTTGATGCTCAGGCAAAACTGGGCACAGTACCTGGCATTTCTCACAACATTAAGACTAAGGAGGGTGAAGGTCCATTATGTGTACGACAGTGGCGCCTTCCAGAAGCATCTAAAAAGTTCATTCGTGAAGAGTGTGACAATATGCTTGCACAAGGGGTGATTGAACATTCCACCTCCCCCTGGCATTCCCCAATCGTTCTGGTTAGAAAGAAGGATGGGTCAACCAGATTTTGCATTGACTATCGGAGTCTCAACAGCATTACAGAACAGGATGCCTATCCAATGCCACGCATTGATGAGCTCATCGATCAGCTCCATGGAACTATGTGGTTTACTGCTCTGGATGCTCGCAGTGCCTATTGGACTGTGGATGTGAACCCAGATGATAGGCCAAAGACAGCATTCTCGGATGGGCACCGTCTCTTCCAGTTCAGGAAGCTGCCATTTGGGTTAGCAACTGCCCCCTCAACCTTTCAACGGGCTGTCAACTGTGTGCTGTCATCTGTTTTGGGCAAACATACCATTGCCTACTTGGATGATGTGGTAGTGCACAGTAGTAGTTTTACTGAGCATCTAAAACATTTAGACGAGACTTTGGCACTCCTTTTAAAAGCAGGATTCAGGCTCAACAGGAAGAAGTGTGTGTTTGCAACAGACACATTTAAATTCCTGGGTTTTAAGATCTCGCCCAAGGGTGTAGAACCTGACCCAGATAAGGTGTCTGCTATTCAGAAGATGCCTCAGCCTAGGAACCAAAAGGAGGTGCGTCGCTTCCTTGGGTGTACAGGCTTCTTCAGGCGGCATATTGAAGGGTATGCCAAACTTGCAGCACCACTTACCAGCCTAACTCGCAAGGATGTTAAATTTGTCTGGGGCCAGCAGGAAGAAGTTGCTTTCCAGGCCTTAAAGAAGGCACTTGCCACAACACCAGTCCTGAGCAAACCTGATTTCGACAGACCTTTCGAGGTCCATACCGATGCATCAGGGGTTGCAATCGGTGCTTGTTTAATGCAGTGTGACGATGAGGGTCGCCTGCAACCTGTTGCATATTTTAGCCGCAAACTCAGGGATGTAGAGACAAGGTACCCTGCAATTGATTGTGAGGCACTTGCAGTAGTTGAGGGAGTTAGAGCCTTTGACTGCTATGTGTATGGGCGTCGTTTCTACATCTACACTGACCATAGGCCTTTGACCTATGTGTTCAGTAGAAAGACTAAGAGTTTGCGCATGACTAGGTGGTCACATGAACTTAGTTTTTATAACTATGTTCTGAAGTATAAACAAGGGACCCAACATCGTGTCCCAGACCAGTTGAGTCGTGCAGTGGCTGCAACAGAGGAGTTGCACACTCGTGATCCAGCTGATTTACGTCGTCACCAGCTTGAGGATCCCCTGTGGAAGGAGGTGATTGGGTACTTGGAGGAACGAAATTTGCCACGTCGTCGTATCCCCTTGACTCTTGAGGAGTTTGAGCTTCGTGACGGAGTTCTTTATCATGTCCGTCACCTCCCAGACCGAGTGCTCCATCAGCTTGTTGTGCCAAAATCACTTAGAGGTTCTGCTATGCAATTAGCTCATTCAAATGCAACATCAGGGCACCCTGGAGTTTACAGGACATATTGTAAGCTTAGGGATTACTTTTACTTCCCTAACATGCTGGCTGCAGTTAAAGAGTACGTTAGTACTTGTCATTCCTGCCAGAAACGCAAAGGTTTGGCTTACCGTGCTCCCCTTGCTGCTGCTCCACAAGCCAGTTACCCACTGGAAAGAGTATCTGCTGACCTTATGGAGCTGGAAGTGACCTCTCGAGGTAATAAATATGTACTTGCATTTATTGACCAATTGACACGTTATGTTCAATTGATTCCTCTGCCATCCAAGGATGCAGAGACCGTGGCTGATGCCTTCATTAATCAGTTTGTGACCATTTTTGGGCCACCACGTCTTTTGCAAACAGACAATGGCCGGGAATTTAAGAACAATTTATTTAAAAGAGTCTGCGAATTGGCCAGTATCCAGACTACTTTCACAACTGCTTTCCATCCCCAAGCTAATGGGATGATTGAACGGACGAACAGGGTGGTAAAGAATGCTTTGGCGACCCTTCTTGAGGCCTCACCTTTGGAATGGGACGAACTCTTACCATATGTTCGTTTAGCCATGAACAGTGCAGTACATCGCTCGGTAGGTGATCAACCTCTCTACCTGTTGACTGGACACATTGGCACTTATCCTGTGGGCAACACTAATTATGAGGAGACCGATCATGAGGCAGTGCAATCCTTTTCTGCCAGATTAAGGAGAGCTAGAGAGATTGCTGTGGAGACTTCAACACAGGCCAGAGAAGGATGGGCTCGGGACTATAATAGGCGTACCCGAAAGTCCACCTTTGCTGCTGAGGTTGGTGATTTGGTTCTGTTTAAGGATTTCTCATGTATGGCAGGTGCAGGACGACGTGCAGCACTTGGACCCCGTTGGTTTGGCCCGGCTCGGATTTGTAAGAAGACCGGTCCTGTAACACGGTTGGTCAGAGTGCTTTCTCCCCCTTACAAGGAGAAGATTTACCACCTTAACCAGCTAAGGCCGTACAGGACCAATGACGAACTCCACCTACCAGATGAGGCAGAGCTAGATGAGGATGTGGACGATCCGCCTCCTTTGGATAATTTACCAGATGGTGATGGAGATCCTGCAATCGCTCTGCTGGCCTCCTGGTGCCGACCTCCTGATGACGGTTAGCTTGTATTGGTCTCCCTCTTGTATAATGCCCCTTGTTTTGTGCCAGTGAGAACTTCTGTGAGTGAAGTGCTGTGTTGAGCGAAGTGCAGTGTAGTGGAAAAGCTATCTTTGGAAATGAGGTACCTTTGTGTTAATGTGTTGGTATATGATATGTCCCCGTGATTCTTCCAGCCCAAGTCGAGATGATAGGTGCTGCACGTTCCAGGATCGTGTATGCCTACACTTTCCCAACGTGTGGTTGGTCTTTTCTTTTATTTTAATCTTAAGTTTGTAATTTTAAGTTATTTAAGTTGATTTCTTTTCTGTTTAGTTTTAATTTTGATTTTGTATAATTAAGTTTGTAGATTTTAAGTTTAATATTTAAGCTTTATGTTTAAGACCCCTAATTTTAAGTTTATTTATTATAAGGTTAATTTTAAGTTTTTCTGTATTTTCGTTTATTTGAGTTTCTATTATGTAATTTTTAAGTTCATGTTTTTTTTAGTTATTTTATTTTTATGTACTGGGCCTATTGTTTCTTTTACTTTCTTTTCGGTTTATTCTATCTCTTTTCTATCCTTTCAGCCTTGGTGTGATTGCTTACTGGTTTCGTCGTCCTTTTCCTTCTTCACTTTCGTCCTTCGCTGCCCTTCTTCCCTTCCGGTCGTGCATCCGTATCTATAGATTTATCGGTGGCACTTTCATAAGGACTTTACTCTTATACAGGATGAACACAGTAAATGCCATACACTAATTCCAGTCTTTTGCAGGTGCGATGTTTTCCTATGCTTTACGGTCCTTGAGTCCATCCGCAGTGTGCAGAGCCGCCCCTCCGGAGGGTCGTGGATGGTCGTGGTGACCTACTTGGTTCTTCTGACCCGAGGATCCGGTGGCGTGGCCTTCGACCGACTCCTCTCGTCGCCTCTCTGCTTGCCCCTCCGATGCTGCATGACCCTGTCTGCTCAGCCGAGAGTGGCTGGACCGGGCCGCATGCTAGGGTCCTCAGAAGCAGGCAGTGGCCGTTCTGTGTGCGTCGAGGCCGAGAGCGAGTCGTTCGAAGTCAGGCGGGGAGGGAGTTGTAGTGAATTACCCCCCCTGGTATTTGGCGGGTCATCCCGCAGACTTAGGGCCGCCTGTCCCCTGACGTCACTAGAGAATCTACGGACCTTTCCGCCCTGCAAGATGATTTGGCTTTGCTGTTATGCGTGTGTTTATTTTAAATAAGAATGGAGTGCGTTTTTATTTTCCTTCGACTTACCTTTCTGTTCCGTGTTTTTGTCTACATCTACATTTCTACTACTCTACACAACAAATACTTATACACTGCTTACCTTATATTCTTTACTTACCTTCCCTTGATTTTGTCTCTTTTCCTTCGACTATAACACCTTACCTTCATTTTTCATCTGTGTACATCTTCCTGTTTTCTCTCGTCTCTCCGCTCGGATCCCTTCTTTCACTTTATTTCCTACTTTCCTGTTTTGAGTCTTTTATGTGCCCATTTTTGTATATGTTTTATTTCTAGTTTTATTTTATGTATTTTAAGTTTAATTTTAAGACACACCTTTTTCATTTTTAATTACATTTTATTGGATTATGGGTAAAACCTTACCGTAAGCGCGGGAAACTGCCACATAAAAGGTCAGGCCAGGGCAGTTAACAGAGAGAGGGTTCTTGGATTTGTGTAGTGGCAGACGACCTCTCTTGGATTTTACCTGGCTGACAGTTTCTCGTGCTGTGTGGTTTTACCCTCTTTTTAACAAGTAAGTGTATGGTGTGTTATTCATGTATATTGGTTTTGTTTCCGAATGACTGTGTTAATAAATGTATAATATGGATGCTTCTATTTTTTATATTGCCTTTTTAAGTCAGGCAGCCAGTTTGTTTTATACGGTGGCTACGGGATGAACTTCTTTTTTTTACACCCGAGAGTCATCTTGTTGAAATGCGCCAGACCCACACATTTTAATAATGACGCGTAGTTGGGTAACACGCTACCAAATAAACATCTATAATAAACTCTACGGAGTTTATTGATTACCCACTAAAAAAAAGGATTACAGTTCAATTCACTGATTTTTGTTATAGTAAAGGAAAAATCAATTGCGAGAAAAAAGGTGCAAGAAAAAAAAAATGACGATCCTGAAAAAAAGCCAAAAATGCATAAAATACACGTTAGAGCCATTCTGATAACGAAACGGATTACAGTTCAATTCACTGATTTTTGTTATAGTAAAGGAAAAATCAATTGCGAGAAAAAAGGTGCAAGAAAAAAAAAAATGACGATCCTGAAAAAAAGCCAAAAATGCTTAAAATACACGTTAGAGCCATTCTGATAACGAAACGGATTACAGTTCAATTCACTGATTTTTGTTATAGTAAAGGAAAAATCAATTGCGAGAAAAAAGGTGCAAGAAAAAAAAATGACGATCCTGAAAAAAAGCCAAAAATGCTTAAAATACACGTTAGAGCCATTCTGATAACGAAACGGATTACAGTTCAATTCACTGATTTTTGTTATAGTAAAGGAAAAATCAATTGCGAGAAAAAAGGTGCAAGAAAAAAAAAATGACGATCCTGAAAAAAAGCCAAAAATGCTTAAAATATACGTTAGAGCCATTTTGATAACGAAACGGATTACAGTTCAATTCACTGATTTTTGTTATATTAAAGGAAAAATCAATTGCGAGAAAAAAGGTGCAAGAAAAAAAAAAATGACGATCCTGAAAAAAGCCAAAAATGCTTAAAATACACGTTAGAGCCATTTTGATAACGAAACGGATTACAGTTCAATTCACTGATTTTTGTTATATTAAAGGAAAAATCAATTGCGAGAAAAAAGGTGCAAGAAAAAAAAATGACGATCCTGAAAAAAAACAAAAATGCTTAAAATACACGTTAGAGCCATTCTGATAACGAAACGGATTACAGTTCAATTCACTGATTTTTGTTATATTAAAGGAAAAATCAATTGCGAGAAAAAAGGTGCAAGAAAAAAAAAATGACGATCCTGAAAAAAAGCCAAAAATGCTTAAAATACACGTTAGAGCCATTCTGATAACGAAACGGATTACAGTTCAATTCACTGATTTTTGTTATATTAAAGGAAAAATCAATTGCGAGAAAAAAGGTGCAAAAAAAAAAAAATGACGATCCTGAAAAAAGCCAAAAATGCTTAAAATACACGTTAGAGCCATTTTGATAACGAAACGGATTACAGTTCAATTCACTGATTTTTGTTATAGTAAAGGAAAAATCAATTGCGAGAAAAAAGGTGCAAGAAAAAAAAAATGACGATCCTGAAAAAAAGCCAAAAATGCTTAAAATACACGTTAGAGCCATTTTGATAACGAAACGGATTACAGTTCAATTCACTGATTTTTGTTATATTAAAGGAAAAATCAATTGCGAGAAAAAAGGTGCAAGAAAAAAAAATGACGATCCTGAAAAAAAGCCAAAAAATGCTTAAAATACACGTTAGAGCCATTCTGATAACGAAACGGATTACAGTTCAATTCACTGATTTTTGTTATAGTAAAGGAAAAATCAATTGCGAGAAAAAAGGTGCAAGAAAAAAAAAAATGACGATCCTGAAAAAAAGCCAAAAATGCTTAAAATACACGTTAGAGCCATTCTGATAACGAAACGGATTACAGTTCAATTCACTGATTTTTGTTATATTAAAGGAAAAATCAATTGCGAGAAAAAAGGTGCAAGAAAAAAAAATGACGATCCTGAAAAAAGCCAAAAATGCTTAAAATACACGTTAGAGCCATTCTGATAACGAAACGGATTACAGTTCAATTCACTGATTTTTGTTATAGTAAAGGAAAAATCAATTGCGAGAAAAAAGGTGCAAGAAAAAAAAAATGACGATCCTGAAAAAAGCCAAAAATGCTTAAAATACACGTTAGAGCCATTTTGATAACGAAACGGATTACAGTTCAATTCACTGATTTTTGTTATATTAAAGGAAAAATCAATTGCGAGAAAAAAGGTGCAAGAAAAAAAAAATGACGATCCTGAAAAAAAGCCAAAAATGCTTAAAATACACGTTAGAGCCATTCTGATAACGAAACGGATTACAGTTCAATTCACTGATTTTTGTTATAGTAAAGGAAAAATCAATTGCGAGAAAAAAGGTGCAAGAAAAAAAAAAATGACGATCCTGAAAAAAAGCCAAAAATGCTTAAAATACACGTTAGAGCCATTTTGATAACGAAACGGATTACAGTTCAATTCACTGATTTTTGTTATATTAAAGGAAAAATCAATTGCGAGAAAAAAGGTGCAAGAAAAAAAAATGACGATCCTGAAAAAAAAGCCAAAAATGCTTAAAATACACGTTAGAGCCATTCTGATAACGAAACGGATTACAGTTCAATTCACTGATTTTTGTTATATTAAAGGAAAAATCAATTGCGAGAAAAAAGGTGCAAGAAAAAAAAATGACGATCCTGAAAAAAGCCAAAAATGCTTAAAATACACGTTAGAGCCATTTTGATAACGAAACGGATTACAGTTCAATTCACTGATTTTTGTTATATTAAAGGAAAAATCAATTGCGAGAAAAAAGGTGCAAGAAAAAAAAATGACGATCCTGAAAAAAAGCCAAAAATGCTTAAAATACACGTTAGAGCCATTCTGATAACGAAACGGATTACAGTTCAATTCACTGATTTTTGTTATATTAAAGGAAAAATCAATTGCGAGAAAAAAGGTGCAAAAAAAAAAAATGACGATCCTGAAAAAAAGCCAAAAATGCTTAAAATACACGTTAGAGCCATTCTGATAACGAAACGGATTACAGTTCAATTCACTGATTTTTGTTATAGTAAAGGAAAAATCAATTGCGAGAAAAAAGGTGCAAGAAAAAAAAAAATGACGATCCTGAAAAAAAGCCAAAAATGCTTAAAATACACGTTAGAGCCATTTTGATAACGAAACGGATTACAGTTCAATTCACTGATTTTTGTTATATTAAAGGAAAAATCAATTGCGAGAAAAAAGGTGCAAGAAAAAAAAAATGACGATCCTGAAAAAAAGCCAAAAATGCTTAAAATACACGTTAGAGCCATTTTGATAACAAGAGCCATTCTGATAATGAAATGGATTACAGTTAAATGCACTGATTTTTGTTATATTAAAGGAAAAATCAATTGCGAGAAAAAAGGTGCAAGAAAAAAAAAATGACGATCCTGAAAAAAATTGCTTAAAAGGCATATTAAAATACATATCAAAATATATATTAGATATTAGATATTAGAATTAAGGAATTGAAAAAATACAATTACGAGAAAAAAGGTGCAAGAAAAAAAAATGACGATCCTGAAAAAAAACCAAAAATGCTTAAAATACACGTTAGAGCCATTCTGATAACGAAACGGATTACAGTTAATTACGCTGATTTTCGTTATATTAAAGGAAAAAGGAATTGCGAGAAAAAAGGTGCAAGAAAAAAAAAATGACGATCCTGAAAAAAAGCCAAAAATGCTTAAAATACATATTGAAATGCATATTAAAATATATATTATATATTAGATATTAGAATAAAGGAATTGGAAAAAAAACAATTGCGAGAAAAAAGGTGCAAGAAAAAATATGCAAATAATATATACGATCCTGAAAAAAAATGCTTAAAATGATTATTAAAAATACATATTAAAATATATATTATATATTAGATATTAGAATAGAAAATTGAAAGAAAAGCAATTGCGAGAAAAAAGGTGCACGAAAAAAAAATCCATTTGATATTTACGATCCTGAAAAAGATATATATAAAATAGAATACACGTTAGAGCCATTCTGATAATGAAACGGATTACAGTTAAATGCGCTGATTTTCGTTATATAAAAAGAAAACGCAATTGCGAGAAAAAAGGTGCAAGAAAAAAAATGCAATATATATGATCCTGAAAAAAAAATTCTTAAAATGCACATTAAAATACATATTGAAATATATATTAGATGTTAGACATTAGAATAAAGGAATTGAAAAAAAGCAATTGCGAGAAAAAAAGTGCAAGAAAAAAAATGCAACATATATGATCCTGAAAAAAAATGCTTAAAATGCATATTAAAAAATATATCATATATTAAATATTAGAATAAAGAAATTGAAAAAAAAGAAAAGAAAAAAATACTTAAAATGCATATAGATAGATATTAGAATAAAGGAATTGAAAAAAAAAATGCAAGAAAGAAGGTGCCATAAAAAAATTGCTTAAAATGC
>NW_028234403.1:46143-62517 GCF_977035675.1 Penaeus japonicus | reverse complement strand
AAACTAGCAGCAAAAAAGATTGACAAATTACAACCCCCAACTAATAAATACCATATCCTACAGGAAGAGACACCCTCATACGTTACATGAAAGAAAAAACTAACATGACCATGACAACAGAGGAAAGGGACATGGTCCTGGAATGCATGAAGGATATAGGTATTAAACCTAGGACAGAGAACAACAGAGCCTACTCTGGAAGAAAATCAGGAAACAAACATAGAGATGGAAAGCCCAGACAATAGAGAAAGAGAAGAAAATGAAAATGACAATATACAGAGAGGAGGCTTACCACCCCCACCTCCTGACACAGAAGAAAATCAGACAATACGAGAGGAAACAAATACAGGTATGCCCACAAGAAGGATGCTCCTATAGTTAATAGGGACTTCCCTCAAGGAATATGAGGAAGATACTCAGATACAGCTCCTCTAAATACCTACAATCAGAAGCCCAGGCTACACTAAGAGCTCTTTTTGCCCACACCATCCTCTCCTCCATGCCCATCTGGGCTTAAGGAAAGAGAGGATAGCTTTGAATAACCTCTTAGAAAAATAGTAGGAGTAGTAGGACAACTAGAAAAAGTGGATAGCTAATCTGAATGAAAAAATCACTAGCCATAGAAGTCCCTAAAAATAAAAAGAGCCAAAAAAAGAAACAGAAAAGTGTGTGAAGAGACTCAAGAAAAAAGGAAGACAAGGAAATACCCCCAAAGAAAAAGAAAAACCCTGAAACCCTGGGAAATCGTTCAGACAGTTTTGCCAACAGGAAAACCAGAGAAAGAAAAGAAAAGAAAAAATACAACAACCCCCAAAAAACGGAGAGAAAAAAAGAGAGAAGAAATGAATAACCAGGAAAACAAAGAAAACCCTCTCCTCCAGAATACAAGCAAGGAACCCAAATACAACTGCAAGGACAAAAAAACAAGGGAGCAACAGCCACATACAAGGGCTCAACAAATAAAGAAAAATGGGCTCCGCTGCCCCATACAGAGCCCCTTACCACAGAAACAGCACCATTTACCAGCCCCCCCACAGAGAAGGTGGAAAAACCCATACAGGGAGAGATTCACCCCCAACATGAGGGAAGAGCCCCACAAAACCAGAAATGGAGGGTAAACAGGTAACACCCCCTCCAGAGATACAATGGACAACCCCCACACTGGTGCATCTCACCCGCAGACCATGCATACCCAACAGGAGACTATGGCCAGATTTCCTCAAAGAGGAAATTACCACTGGGCCCAAGGGCTAAAGAGGAGGAGAGCAGTGGCAAGGAGAAGGATACAACAGGGTTATTGGGCAAGGAATTTAATTAGTAATCCTGAGGTACCCCTGAGCCTGAACCCAACTCTCTGTTTCTCAGTATAAGGGAGATCTTTTGTACCAGGACCTCCACCAAAGAAGGCACTTTCTGGAGAACTTGGGTAGCTCAATGAATAGATTAAAAGTGCAATGTAAACAAAAGATTCACAGTTCTCCCTTATGCAGCCAATAGAAGAATGGGAAAATGGAGGAAAATAGAGATACCAGAAAAGCAATACCTCCGCAAATCCCTATGAATAACAGAGAGAAAACCCTCCTACCAAAAAACTTCCAGGTTTTGGAAACCATGAGGGTTCACTGTGAAACCATGGAATAGGAGAAAAAAATCCTAAAGGGATGTCCTCCTAACATGAGTAAGAAGGAAAATGACAAAACTCTTAAGGAACTTAGTCTCATCAATCAAGACTCTATCATTTAAAAGCAGACAGAAGAGACGGAGTCTTTGGGATTGTGTCTGAAAAGGGAAAGCTATATACTGATGGAGAAGCACACCTCTCAGATACAGAGACATTTATTGCCCTGGATAACCCAAATGAAGCCCTACAATCAGTAAATAGAGAAAGCAAAATTCTGGCGCTCTGAACATGTTCCATACAATAGACAACTTTTTATAAAAACAAACACTTTTTCGAAAGGAATAAAAGAAGTTTTTTAGCCAGCCAAAGAGACGCCCTACTGGAACATGATGCGTGTATGCCACATTGTGTCATACTACCAAAAACCCACAAAAAGAAGGACCCTGTTACAGGGCTTTGGCCTGGTAGACCAGTCTTAAGTGGATGTAATGCCCCCACAAGACCAGTAGACAGACTTCTAACTACCTATCTCACTCCTTTGTTAGACCTGCTACCAGAAAGATTGCAAGATACCACAGCTTTCCTTAGGAAAATAAACACTTTGCCAAGTTTTCCACCAGGCACAATAAATATTTTCCTTCGATATAGTATCCTTATATCCTTCTATCCCACAGGAAGAAGCATCATGGTGGTGGCAAACTTTTATGAGAAACACTACTTATATGTGAAAGAAAAACTGAGAACAGACTACAACATCATAGCCCCCCCTCCCTACTTAATAAAAGAGGGAATAGATCATGTCCTGCAAGGCACTCTTTTGAGATTCAACAATAAATTCTATAGGCAAGGAAAAGGCACAGCAATAGGAGCTTCAGTCTCAGTTGCAATTGCAGAAATATTCGTACATGCAAGTATAGAATCAAAGAGGAAAAAGCTAGTGACACAGCCAGCAGTCTTTTATAGATACATAGATGACATCTTTGGCATATTCACAGGCACAGAGGCTGAACTCCTAGATTATCACAAAGATCTAAATAAGATACACCCTGATCTGCAATTTACAGTGGAATATAGTGCAAAAGAGATCCCATTCTTAGACACCATGGTGTATCTGGATGATCAAGGAAGAGTGCAAACTACAGTGTACCACAAGCCATCAAACACTCACCAATATTTGCACTTCCAATCTTGCCACCCACCAAGCCTAAAGAAATCTTTGCCGTACTCACAGGCATTAAGAATCAAAAGAATAGTAAGTGAGCCACAGAAATTAGACAAGGCATTAGCAGACATGAAATTGTTTTTCAAGAAGAGAGGATACTGTAACAGAACACTAGGATCAGCTCTGAAAAGAATTGGAGAAGAGAACAGAGAAAATCTTCTAGAAAGAAAGGATAGATCAACATTAGGCCGCCTTATTTTTCCTATGCTATACTCCCCTTCACTGCAGAATGTCCTAAATCATTCTCTAAAAGAAATATGGGAATGGATAATAGAAAATGCAGTAGAAACTCCGTGGGAGAGAAAATTTACAGGCCCACATCCCATGATAGCTTGGAGAAAAGGCAAAACCATAGCAGACCACCTAGTCAGAGCTCAGTTTCCTAGACCCCAGAAAATATAAAGAAAAGAAATGAGCATACCAAATACCAAGTAAAAAAACACAAACAGAACCATATAGAGATATAAATATATATATAGACATATAATCGTATTGAGAAATAAGACTAAGGCAGTAAATAGCTGAATATAAGAAAAAGAAAAAAAGTGAAGAAATATATTTACCAGAGTAAAATAAAAGACCGCAAGCAGATGATTCTAAATACTAAAAAAGGAAAAAGATATATATATCACATATACAAGGAAATATACACAGATACAATAAATCTATGCAAATATCAAGGCAAGAAACAGGCAATTCCATTTATATACAACAAAGCAAGAATTAATTTTATATTTAAAATAATACCTAAAGAAAGAAATAGACAAAATTAATAAGAAAAAATCAATAAACATATCTTAGAGCAAAAAATTATATAAAAAAGAAAATCATACATACTCGGAAATCTACTAATTATAAACTTTATAAATATACAAAACCATATACAAACATCAAGGCAGCAAAAGAAAAAAAGTTAAGAATATAATAGAGAACTGGAGTTAAAGCAAAAATTTCTATTACAAATAAAAACAAAAGGAAGAGGAAGAATTTAGTCTTCAAAAATAGATATAGAAAATGAAACATAGAAAATTAAATATAAATAAATATATAGACAGCGAAGTAGGCGAGCAAGGAGTGCATTCCAGGCAGCTAACAAGGAGAGGAACTGGGAGAGACACCCCACATCCCACGAACTCCTGCTCCCTGAACCCCCACACAGCAACAAAAAATATTTAAAAAAAGCTATAGATAATCATCAAAATAACCAAGAAAGAGACTAATTGGAAAAATCTAAAACAGAAAAGCATTACAATTAATAAAAGAACCGCCCAATAATGTGATAGAAGAAGATCCCCAATTCCTCAAATGTAATTAGAAACTAAATAAATCAAGCCCTAGGACAACAGATAAATGAATAGATTAAAAATTTCAAAAAAAAAAAATAACAGAAGAATAGATTGAAAATATCAGAAAGAAAAATTAATAGAAGAATATAGAGAAATAGAGAAACGAATTGAGCAATAACAAGATAACCTAAATGAAAATAGATAAACCATTTTTTTCTGAAGATACATAAAAAATCAAATATTAACTTAAAAAAGGAAGTAAAGCATATAGATATAAATGTCAAAAACAATAACAAATTCGAAGAATAAAGCATGTATATTTATGTATATATGTTTAGATATATATATATATATGTATATACTCAGCTTATGAAGGCCTAGTAGCATAGAACCCTAGTTCCCAGGGTTCCCTGCCAGGTGTTATAGTCTTTTTCACCTGAGATCAGTATATAAAGCCCTTTTGCTACTCGTTCTAAGTATTAAGTTTCCACCTTTTCCACAGGCGAGTTGTATCTTCGTTGCTAGTCCTCAGTCAAATATCTTATATTTTTCTTTCTCCTACTAATAAAACTTTTAGTAATTTCTTTTTTTCGAGTTCTTCCAGGAATCAGGCAGTTGCGACAGGACAACCCAAGTAAGGACCCTAACCCAGTATCCTGACCATGAGTAGCCCTTTGAAGGGTTCCTGCCAGGTTCCAGCTATCAAAATCTCCTTTGAAAGGGACAACAGAGGATCCCCCCCTTGGAAAAGTTAAAAGGAATAGCAACAGGCCGCCACCTTCACCGACGCGAGGAAGTAGCAGGGAAGGAACAGAGGCCCCCTCACCCCCCGTTTCCCGCGCTACCTCCCCGAAACCGGAGTTTCCCGAACGTCGGCGTAGTTTTTACCATGTACCCCCTTTTAGTGTCTTTGTTCTTATGTATATATTGTACCTAGTTAGAATAAAGACTCAGTCTACACTCTCACAGCACCTGATGAAGCCTCTGGCTGAAAGCGCTAGTGCTCGAGTTTGACTGTTAGTTTAAGGAAGTACATGGAAGTTTTACTTGCTATATTATTCCTATAAAACTACCATTTTTACTATTCCTAGTTCTTGTAAGCCCAGCAAGACAAGTTGCACATGACCAGTCCTTTTTAGGGACTACATACAAAGTATAACTAAAAGAAAATTGTCTGTGTTGGCCCAGCAAGACAAAAACTATAACTCGGTGTGATTTTACAAGTCTGAACAGAGCTAAGCTCTACTCCTTACCCTCAGTACAGGTGTCCTGAAAGAAACTTTAGCTGGAAGACCCTGTGGTTAAAGATCTACTGCCAGTAAGGAAAAACATCAGCTGGAAGAACTCCATTTCGATGAACAACCTTCTCAGAGATCATCACAGTAGAACAGCCTTCTGAAACAAACAGAAATTTTAGTTTCAACCCTCTGGAACCCGGAAAAGAAAGGAGGACTATAAAAATTACAAGAAGTTATAAAAAGGAATATTTGTAGAAATTTTATAGGTAAATAAAATAAAACAAGTAACTAAAAAATCGTATTGCTTAAAAACCACTTTATACTGACCAACTGACACAAATATACAAAGAGTAAATATGCCACTGACTAGAGCAAGCCTCAGACAGGCTGAACTGAACTGCAGACCTTCTAATGTCCCTGTAGAAGAAGGGTACATTGATGAAATTGTCTCAACAGTAGGGAGTAGTATGGAAGCGGTGAGACTAGAGGCGTTAGGAGAAAAAATGAAGGAATCCCTATTAAAGAATCCCCTGGCTTTAACAGGGGGATGGACTCACCCTTCAGCTTGGGCAAACACAAGCCCAGCCATCCAAGCATGTCCTCTGGCACCTCTGCTACTAGGAGGAGAAGTACAGCTAGGCTTCCCAGATGATCCTTTCTTTGATGAAATTTTCAACTTGCAAGATCATCCCCCCCTCTCTACTCAGGATGAAGAAACAGAAGTAAAAAATATGACTAAAATGTACAAAGAAGAGGCAATACAAAAGGCAATAATAAGATACCTAGATAGATGTGAAATGGAAGGTGTGACGGACAGATTCAACCTCACACTAAGTAACATAGATGAGAACATGAAACATCTACCACCTATGTGGGTAATTGAGATGGGAGAACTGATTTTGCAAGGAGCTGCAAGAAGATGGCAAGGGTTGATGGCAGCAGCAATAAGGGCAAGCACAGTTGAAGTGCGGAGGAAAATTATAAAAGAAAAAAACAGACTAAGGAACACCTACCCTCACTCCCATAGAAGGATCTGCCATGATGCATACAAGAGAGGAAAACTAGCAGCAAAAAAGATTGACAAATTACAACCCCCAACTAATAAATACCATATCCTACAGGAAGAGACACCCCTCATACGTTACATGAAAGAAAAAACTAACATGACCATGACAACAGAGGAAAGGGACATGGTCCTGGAATGCATGAAGGATATAGGTATTAAACCTAGGACAGAAACAACAGAGCCTACTCTGGAAGAAAATCAGGAAACAAACATAGAGATGGAAAGCCCAGACAATAGAGAAAGAGAAGAAAATGAAACTGACAATATACAGAGAGGAGGCTTACCACTCCCACCTCATGACATAGAAGAAAATCAGACAATACGAGAGGAAACAAATACGAGTGAAAGCCCACAAGAAAGGGATGCTCCTATAGAAATAGACATCCCTCAAGGAAATGAGGAAGATACTCAGATACAGCTTCCTCTAAATACCTCAATCAGAAGCCCAGGCACACTAGAGCTCTTTTTGCCCACACCATCCTCTCCTCCATGCCCATCTGGGCTTAAGGAAAGAGAGGAAGCTTGCAATAACCTCTTAGAAAAAGTAGTAGGAGTAGTAGGACAACTAGAAAAAGTGATAGCTAATCTGAATGAAAAAATCACTAGCATAGAAGTCCCTAAAAATAACAAAGAGCCAGAAAAAGAAACAGAAAAAGTGTGTGAAGAGACACAAGAAAAGGAAGACAAGGAAATACCCCCAAAGAAAAAGAAAAACCCTGAAACCTGGAAATCGTTCAGACAGTTTGCCAACAGGAAAACAGAGAAAGAAAAGAAAAGAAAAAATACACCCCCAAAAAACGGAGAGAAAAAAGAGAAAGAAATGATAACCAGGAAAACAAAGAAACCCTCCCCAGAACAGCAAGGAACCCAAAACAATGCAAGGCAAAAAAACAAGGAGCAACAGCCACAAACAAGGGCTCAACAAATAAAGAAAAATGGCTCCGCTGCCCCATACAGAGCCCCTTACCACAGAGAACAGCACCATTACCAGGCCCCCCCACAGAGAAGGTGGAACCCATACAGGGAGAGATACCCCCAGACATGGAGGGAAGCCCCACAAAACCAGAAATGGAGGGTAAACAGGTACCACCCCCTCCAGAGATACAATGGACAACCCCCACACTGGGCATCTCACCCGCAGCCATGGCATACCCAACAGAGACATGGCAGATTTCCTCAAAGAGGAAATTACCACTGGGCCCAAGGGCAAAGAGGAGGAGAGCAGTGGCAAGGAGAAGGATACAACAGGTGGGCAAGGAATTAATAGTATCCGAGGTACCCTGAGCAGAACCCAACTCTCTGTTCTCAGTAAAGGGAGATCTTTTGTACCAGGACCTCCACCAAAGAAGGCACTTCTGGAGAACTTGGGTAGCTCAATGAATAGATTAAAAGAGCAAATAAACAAAAGATTCACAGACTCCCTTATGCCAGCCAATAGAAGAATGGAAAATGAGGAAAATAGAGATACCAGAAAAGCAATACCTCCGCAACTCCCTATGAAACAGAGAGAAAACCCTCCTACCAAAAAACTTCCAGGTTTGGAAACCATGGTTCACTGTGAAACCATGGAAGTAGGAGAAAAAATCCTAAAGGGATGTCCTCCTAACATGAGTAAGAAAGGAAATGACAACTCTTAAGGACTTAGCTCAAAATCAAGACCTAGTCATTAAAAAAGCAGACAAGGACGTAGTTTTGGAAGTTCTGAAAAGGCAAATCAATATACTGATGTGAAAAGCACACCTCTCAGATACAGAGACATATATTGCCTTGGATAACCCAAATGAAGCCCTACAATCAGTAAAAAGAGAAAGCAAAATTCTGGTGAACAGGTTCCATACAATAGACAACTTACAAACTTCGAAAGGAATAAGAAGAAGTTTTTTAGCCAGCCAAAGAGACGCCCTACTAGAACATGATCCTTCTATCCCACATTGGTACATACTACCAAAAACCCACAAAAAGAAGGACCCTGTTACAGGCTTTGGCCTGGTAGACCAGTCTTAAGTGGATGTAATGCCCCACAAGACCAGTAGACAGGACTTCTAACTACCTATCTCACTCCTTTGTTAGACCTGCTAACCAGAAAGATTGCAAGATACCACAGCTTTCCTTAGGAAAATAAACACTTTGCCAAGTTTTCCACCATGCACAATAATATTTTCCTTCGTTATAGTATCCTTATGTACTTCTATCCCACAGGAAGAAGCATCATGGGTGTGGCAAACTTTTATGAGAAACACTACTTATATGTGAAAGAAAAACTGAGAACAGACTACAACATCATAGCCCCCCCTCCTACTTAATAAAAGAGGGAATAGATCATGTCCTGCAAGGCACTCTTTTGAGACTCAACAATAAATTCTATAGGCAAGGAAAAGGCACAGCAATAGGAGCTTCAGTCTCAGCTGCAATTGCAGAACTATTCGTACATGCAAGTATAGAATCAAAGAGGAAAAAGCTAGTGACACAGCCAGCAGTCTTTATAGATACATAGATGACATCTTTGGCATATTCACAGCACAGAGGCTGAACTCCTAGATTATCACAAAGATCTAAATAAGATACACCCTGATCTGCAATTTACAGTGGAATATAGTGCAAAGAGATCCATTCTTAGACACCATGGTGTATCTGGATGATCAAGGACAGAGTGCAAACTACAGTGTACCACAAGCCATCAAACACTCACCAATATTTGCACTTCCAATCTTGCCACCCACCAAGCCTAAAGAAATCTTTGGCCGTACTCACAGGCATTAAGAATCAAAAGAATATTAAATTAGCCACAGAGAGTAGACAAGGCATGAGCAGACATGATATTGGTTGTCAATGAGATAGGGTGCTTGAACAGAACACTAGGATCAGCGCTGAGAAGAATTGGATAAGAGAACAGAGAAAATCTTCTAGAAAGAAAGGATAGATCAACATTAGGCCGCCTTATTTTTCCTATGCTATACTCCCCTTCACTGCAGAATGTCCTAAATCATTCTCTAAAAGAAATATGGGAATGGATAATAGAAAATGCAGTAGAAACTCCGTGGGAGAGAAAATTTACAGGCCCACATCCCATGATAGCTTGGAGAAAAGGCAAAACCATAGCAGACCACCTAGTCAGAGCTCAGTTTCCTAGACCCCAGAAAATATAAAGAAAAGAAATGAGCATACCAAATACCAAGTTTAAAAAACACAAACAGAACCATATAGAGATATAAATATATATATAGACATATAATCGTATTGAGAAATAAGACTAAGGCAGTAAATAGCTGAATATAAGAAAAAGAAAAAAAGTGAAGAAATATATTTACCAGAGTAAAATAAAAGACCGCAAGCAGATGATTCTAAATACTAAAAAAGGAAAAAGATATATATATCACATATACAAGGAAATATACACAGATACAATAAATCTATGCAAATATCAAGGCAAGAAACAGGCAATTCCATTTATATACAACAAAGCAAGAATTAATTTTATATTTAAAATAATACCTAAAGAAAGAAATAGACAAAATTAATAAGAAAAAATCAATAAACATATCTTAGAGCAAAAAATTATATAAAAAAGAAAATCATACATACTCGGAAATCTACTAATTATAAACTTTATAAATATACAAAACCATATACAAACATCAAGGCAGCAAAAGAAAAAAAGTTAAGAATATAATAGAGAACTGGAGTTAAAGCAAAAATTTCTATTACAAATAAAAACAAAAGGAAGAGGAAGAATTTAGTCTTCAAAAATAGATATAGAAAATGAAACATAGAAAATTAAATATAAATAAATATATAGACAGCGAAGTAGGCGAGCAAGGAGTGCATTCCAGGCAGCTAACAAGGAGAGGAACTGGGAGAGACACCCCACATCCCACGAACTCCTGCTCCCTGAACCCCCACACAGCAACAAAAAATATTTAAAAAAAGCTATAGATAATCATCAAAATAACAAAGAAAGAGACTAATTGGAAAAATCTAAAACAGAAAAGCATTACAATTAATAAAAGAACCGCCCAATAATGTGATAGAAGAAGATCCCCAATTCCTCAAATGTAATTAGAAACTAAATAAATCAAGCCCTAGGACAACAGATAAATGAATAGATTAAAAATTTCAAAAAAAAAAAAAAAAAAAAAAAAAAAAAAAAAAAAAACAGAAGAATAGATTGAAAATATCAGAAAGAAAAATTAATAGAAGAATATAGAGAAATAGAGAAACGAATTGAGCAATAACAAGATAACCTAAATGAAAATAGATAAACCATTTTTTTCTGAAGATACATAAAAAATCAAATATTAACTTAAAAAAGGAAGTAAAGCATATAGATATAAATGTCAAAAACAATAACAAATTCGAAGAATAAAGCATGTATATTTATGTATATATGTTTAGATATATATATATATATGTATATACTCAGCTTATGAAGGCCTAGTAGCATAGAACCCTAGTTCCCAGGGTTCCCTGCCAGGTGTTATAGTCTTTTTCACCTGAGATCAGTATATAAAGCCCTTTTGCTACTCGTTCTAAGTATTAAGTTTCCACCTTTTCCACAGGCGAGTTGTATCTTCGTTGCTAGTCCTCAGTCAAATATCTTATATTTTTCTTTCTCCTACTAATAAAACTTTTAGTAATTTTCTTTTTTTCAGAGTTCTTCCAGGAATCATCAGTTGCGAACAGACAACCCAAGTAAGGAACCTAACCAGTATCCTGACCATGAGGAGGCCTGTGAATGTTTCCTTCCAGGTTCCAGCTATCAAAATCTCCTTTGAAAGGGACAACAGAGGATCCCCCCTTGGAAAAGTTAAAAGGAATAGCAACAGGCCGCCACCTTCACCGACGCGAGGAAGTAGCAGGGAAGGAACAGAGGCCCCCTCACCCCCCGTTTCCCGCGCTACCTCCCCGAAACCGGAGTTTCCCGAACGTCGGCTTAGTTTTTACCATGTACCCCCTTTTAGTGTCTTTGTTCTTATGTATATATTGTACCTAGTTAGAATAAAGACTCAGTCTACACTCTCACAGCACCTGATGAAGCCTCTGGCTGAAAGCGCTAGTGCTCGAGTTTGACTGTTAGTTTAAGGAAGTACATGGAAGTTTTACTTGTTATATTATTCCTATAAAACTACCATTTTTACTATTCCTAGTTCTTGTAAGCCCAGCAAGACAAGTTGCACATGACCAGTCCTTTTTAGGGACTACATACAAAGTATAACTAAAAGAAAATTGTCTGTGTTGGCCCAGCAAGACAAAAACTATAACTCGGTGTGATTTTACAAGTCTGAACAGAGCTAAGCTCTACTCCTTACCCTCAGTACAGGTGTCCTGAAAGAAACTTTAGCTGGAAGACCCTGTGGTTAAAGATCGACTGCCAGTAAGGAAAAACATCAGCTGGAGAACTCCATTTCGATGAACAACCTTCTTAGTGATCATCACAGTAGAACGGCCTTCTGAAACAAACAGAGAATTGGGTTTCAAGGCTTGGGGACCCGGAAGAGAAAGGAGGACTATAAAAATTACAAGAAGTTATAAAAAGGAATATTTGTAGAAATTTTATAGGTAAATAAAATAAAACAAGTAACTAAAAAATCGTATTGCTTAAAAACCACTCTATACTGACCAACTGACACAAATATACAAAGAGTAAATATGCCACTGACTAGAGCAAGCCTCAGACAGGCTGAACTGAACTGCAGACCTTCTAATGTCCCTGTAGAAGAAGGGTACATTGATGAAATTGTCTCAACAGTAGGGAGTAGTATGGAAGCGGTGAGACTAGAGGCGTTAGGAGAAAAAATGAAGGAATCCCTATTAAAGAATCCCTGGCTTTAACAGGGGGATGGACTCACCCTTCAGCTTGGGCAAACACAAGCCCAGCCATCCAAGCATGTCCTCTGGCACCTCTGCTACTAGGAGGAGAAGTACAGCTAGGCTTCCCAGATGATCCTTTCTTTGATGAAATTTTCAACTTGCAAGATCATCCCCCCCTCTCTACTCAGGATGAAGAAACAGAAGTAAAAAATATGACTAAAATGTACAAAGAAGGGCAATACAAAAGGCAATAATAAGATACCTAGATAGATGTGAAATGGAAGGTGTGACGGACAGATTCAACCTCACACTAAGTAACATAGATGAGAACATGAAATATCTACCACCTATGTGGGTAATTGAGATGGGAGAACTGATTTTGCAAGGAGCTGCAAGAAGATGGCAAGGATTGATGGCAGCAGCAATAAGGGCAAGCACAGTTGAAGTGCGGAGGAAAATTATAAAAGAAAAAAACAGACTAAGGAACACCTACCCTCACTCCCATAGAAGGATCTGCCATGATGCATACAAGAGAGGAAAACTAGCAGCAAAAAAGATTGACAAATTACAACCCCCAACTAATAAATACCATATCCTACAGGAAGAGACACCCCTCATACGTTACATGAAAGAAAAAACTAACATGACCATGACAACAGAGGAAAGGGACATGGTCCTGGAATGCATGAAGGATATAGGTATTAAACCTAGGACAGAAACAACAGAGCCTACTCTGGAAGAAAAATCAGGAAACAAACATAGAGATGGAAAGCCCAGACAATAGAGAAAGAGAAGAAAATGAAACTGACAATATACAGAGAGGAGGCTTACCACTCCCACCTCCTGACACAGAAGAAAATCAGACAATACGAGAGGAAACAAATACGAGTGAAAGCCCACAAGAAAGGGATGCTCCTATAGAAATAGACATCCCTCAAGGAAATGAGGAAGATACTCAGATACAGCTTCCTCTAAATACCTCAATCAGAAGCCCAGGCACACTAGAGCTCTTTTTGCCCACACCATCCTCTCCTCCATGCCCATCTGGGCTTAAGGAAAGAGAGGAAGCTTGCAATAACCTCTTAGAAAAGTAGTAGGAGTAGTAGGACAACTAGAAAAAGTGATAGCTAATCTGAATGAAAAAATCACTAGCATAGAAATCCCTAAAAATAACAAAGAGCCAGAAAAAGAAACAGAAAAAGTGTGTGAAGAGACACAAGAAAAGGAAGACAAGGAAATACCCCCAAAGCAAACGAACACTCCCGCAACCTGGAAATCGCTAAGACTCTTTGCCAACAGGAAAACAGAGAAAGAAAAGAAAAAGAAAAAAAAATACACCCAAAAAACGGAGAGAAAAGAGAAAGAAAGAAATGATAACCAGGAAAACAAAGAAACCTCCCCAGAACAGCAAGGAACCCAAAACAATGCAAGGCAAAAAAAACAAGGGCAACAGCCACAACAAGGGCTCAACAAATAAAGAAAAATGGCTCCGCTGCACCATACAGAGCCCTTACCACAAGAGAACAGCACCATTACCAGGCCCCCACAGAGAAGGTGGAAACCCATACGGGAGAGAGATACCCCCAGACATGGAGGGAAGCCCCACAAAACCAGAAATGGAGGGGTAAACAGGTACCCACCCCCTCCAGAGATCAAGGACAACCCCCACACTGGGCATCTCACCCGCAGCCATGGCATACCCAACAGAGACATGGCAGATTTCCTCAAAGAGGAAATTACACTGGGCCAAGGGCCAAAGAGGAGGAGAGCAGTGGCAAGGAAGGATACATCAGGTGGGCAAGGAATTAATAGTATCCGAGGTACCCCTGAGCAGAACCCAACTCTCTGTTCTCAGTAAAGGGAGATCTTTTGTACCAGGACCTCCACCAAGAAGGCACTTCTGGAGAACTTGGGTAGCTCATGAATAGATTTAAAAGAGCAAATAAACAAAAGATTCACAGACTCCCTTATGCCAGCCAATAGAAGAATGGAAAATGAGGAAAAATAGAGATACCAGAAAAGCAATCCTCCGCAATCCCTATGAAACAGAGAGAAAACCCTCCTACCAAAAAACTTCCAGGTTTGGAAAACCATGGTTCACTGTGAAACCATGGAAGTAGGAGAAAAAAAATCCTAAAGGGATGTCCTCCTAACATGCGTAAGAAGGAAATGACAACTCTTAAGGACTTAGCTCAAAATAAGACTAGTCATTAAAAAAGCAGACAAGGATGGAGCTTTGGTAGTTCTGAAAAGGGAAAGCTAATATACTGATGGGAGAAGCACACCTCTCAGATACAGAGACATATATTCCCTTTGGATACCCAAATGAAGCCTACAATCAGTAAAAAGAGAAAGCAAAATTCTGGTGAAAGGTTCCATACAATAGACAACTTACAAACTTCAAAAGGAATAAGAAGAAGTTTTTTAGCCAGCCAAAGAGACGCCCTACTAGAACATGATCCTTCTATCCCACATTGGTACATACTACCAAAAACCCACAAAAAGAAGGACCTGTTACAGGGCTTTGGCCTGGTAGACCAGTCTTAAGTGGATGTAATGCCCCACAAGACCCGTAGACAGACTTCTAACTACCTATCTCACTCCTTTGTTAGACCTGCTACCAGAAAGATTGCAAGATACCACAGCTTTCCTTAGGAAAATAAACACTTTGCCAAGTTTTCCACCAGGCACAATAATATTTCCTTCGATATAGTATCCTTATATCCTTCTATCCCACAGGAAGAAGCATCATGGGTTGTGGCAAACTTTTATGAGAAACAAATACTTATATGTGAAAGAAAAACTGAGAACAGACTACAACATCATAGCCCCCCCTCCCTACTTAATGAAAGAGGGAAAAGATCATGTCCTGCACGGCACTCTTTAGAGATTCAACAATAAATTCTATGGGCAAGGAAAAGGACAGCAATAGGAGCTTCAGTCTCAGTTGCAATTGCCAGAAATATTCGTAATGCAAGTATAGAATCAAAGAGGAAAAAAGCTAGTGACACAGCAGCAGTCTTTTATAGATACATAGATGACATCTTTGGCATATTCACAGGCACAGAGGTGAACTCCTGATTATCACAAAGATCTAAATAAGATACACCTGATCTGCAATTACAGTGGAATATAGTGCAAACAGAGATCCCATTCTTAGACACCATGGTGTATCTGGATGATCAAGGAAGAGTGCAAACTACAGTGTACCACAACCCATCAATCACACACCAATATTTGCACTTCCAATCTTGCCACCCACCAAGCCTAGAAATCTTGGCCGTACTCACAGGCATTAAGAATCAAAAGAACAGTAAGTGAGCCACAGAAATTAGACCAGGCATTAGCAGACATGAAATTGTTTTTCAAGAAGAGAGGATACTGTAACAGAACACTAGGATCAGCTCTGAAAGAATTGGAGAAGAGAACAGAGAAAATCTTCTAGAAAGAAAGGATAGATCAACATTAGGCCGCCTTATTTTTCTATGCTATACTCCCCTTCACTGCAGAATGTCCTAAATCATTCTCTAAAAGAAATATGGGAATGGATAATAGAACATGCAGTAGAAACTCCGTGGTGAAAAGAAAATTTACAGGCCCACATCCATGATAGTTGAGGAGAAAAGGCAAAAAACATAGCAGACCACTAGTCAGCTCAGTTTCCTAGACCCCAGAAAAATATAAAGAAAAGAAAATGAGCATCCAATACCAAGTTTAAAAAACAAAACAGAACATATAGAGTATTAAATTATATATAGACATATAATCGTATTGAGAAATAAGACTAAGGCAGTAAATAGCTTGAATATAAGAAAAGAAAAAAAGTGAAGAAATATATTTACCAGAGTAAAATAAAAGACCCCAAGCAGTGGTTCTAAATACTAAAAAAGGAAAAAGATATATATATCACATATACAAGGAAAATATACACAGGGTCAAAAAAATCTAGCAATATCAAGGCAAGAACAGGCAATTCCATTATATACAACAAAGCAAGAATTATTTTAATTTTAAAACAATACCTAAAGAAAAAAATGACAAAATTGATAAGAAAAATCAATAACATATCTTAGAGCAAAAAAAGATATAAAAAGAAAATCATAATATCGGAAATTACTAATTAAAATTTTTAA
>NW_028234403.1:35826-46043 GCF_977035675.1 Penaeus japonicus | reverse complement strand
AGAGATGATAGAATTACGCTACTCTGGCTAAAATCGCTGTGTTTTGCGAAAAAACACACGAAATAATCAGCAAACTGCAGCGCTCTACCATGTCCCTTATTTTTTGCGAAATATGCAATCCCCTTGCAGAGCAATAGGCTCAATGTGCAAATGATCTTAAAAAAACAGGAAGATAATGCGAATTCAGCACAAATCAGGGCGAAATCTTGCATTTCCCTTTTAATTATTGCGATATAAAGAAAAAAGAAGAAATGATAAAAATGCTAGAGAGTGATAGAATTACGTAATCTGGCTAAAATCGCAGTTTTGCGAAAAAAAAACAGGAAAATAATAGCCAAAACTGCAGCGCTCTACCCATGTCACTTAATTATTGCAAAAATATGTAATAACTTGCAGAGCATAGGTCAATGATGCAAATGACTTAAATAACAGGAAATAATGCGTATATCAGCAAATTGCAGTTGCCCTCTTGCATTTCCTTATTTATGCGAGAAAAAAGAAGAAATGATGAAAATGATTGAGATGATAGACACGCTTATCTGGCTAATATCGCAGTAAAAACATAAATCAAGGAAATAATCAGCAAACTGCAGCGCCTCTACCATGTCCTTATATATTACGAAAGATGAATATCTTGCAGAGAATAGGCTAAAATGATGCAAATGACTTAATATAACAGGAGATAATGCGAATATCAGCAAATGCGCACCCTCTTGCATTTCCTTAATCATTGCGAGAAAAAAAAAAAGAAGAATAGATGAAAATGCCGAGAGAGTGATAGAATTACGCTATCTGGCTTTAAAAAAATCGCAGTGTTTTGCGAAGCACAGGAATAATCAGCAAATGCTCGCCCTTACCATGTCGTAATTATTGCGAAATATGTTATTACTTGCAGAGCAAATGGCTCAATGATGCAACTGACTTAAATAACGGGAAAAATAATGCGAATATAGCTAAGTGCATTGCCTCTTGCATGTCCTTATTTATTGCGAGAAAAAAAAGGAAGTAGAATGATGAAAATGCCTAGAGAGTGATAGACTTACGATACTCTGGAAAATTGCAGGTAAAAAAGTAAAAAACAAGGAAATAATCAGCAAACTGCAGCGCCCTTACACATGCCCCTTTAAAATTATTGCGAAAAAAATATGCAATACCTGCAGAGCAATAGGCTCAATGATGAAATGGACTTAAATAATCAGGAGATAAGCGAATTCAGAAAAATGCAGCGCCCTCTGGCATTTCCTTAAAATTTATTGACTGAGAAAAAAAGAAATGATTGAAAAATGATAGAGATGTTGATAGAATTACGCTATTGGCTAAAATCGCAGTAAAAAACGTTAAAAAAACACTGAAAATAATCAGCAACTGATGCCATCTACCATGCCCTTAATTATTGCGAAATAGCAATACCTTGCGAGCACAGTGGTCAATGATGGCAAATTGACTTATAATAACAGAAATAAGGCGTATATCAGCAAAAAATGAGCGCCTTTGCATTTCCTTATTATTGCGAGAAAAAAAAGAGAAAGGGAAAATGCTAGAGAGGATGAATTACGCTACTCTGGCTAAAATGCAGAAAAAAACGTTAAAAAAACATGGTAAATTTTAAGCAAACTGCGCGCCTCTACCATGTCCCTTAATTATCGCGAAAATGCAATACCTTGCAGAGCAATAGATCATAGATGAAAAATGACTTAAATAACAGGAAATAATGCGAATATCAGCAAAATGCATCGCCCCTCTATGAATTTAACTTATATTGAGAGATCAAAATAAAGTTAGATATGATGATAATGGCCTAGAGAGCTGAATAGAATTCGACTACTATGGTTAAAATCGCAGTTAAAATCGTAAAAAACTTAGGAAAATAATCAGGCAAACTGACTGCCGCACTATAACATGTCCCTTAATTATTGGAAATATGCAATACCTTGACTGAGCAATAGGCTCAATGATGCAAATGACCTTAATTAACAGAAATAATGCGAATATCAGGAAAATGCAGCGCCCCCTTGCATCTTACCTTAATTATTGCGAGAAAAAAAAAAAAAGAGAAATGATGAAATTGCTAGAGTGTGATAGAATTACGCTACTCTGGCTTAAAATCGCAGTAAAAAACGGATAAAAAACACAGGAAAATAATCAGCAAAAACTTGCAGCGAACTCTACCATGTCCTTAATTTTTGCGCAATATGCAATACCTTGCAGAGCAATAGGCTCAAGTGATGCAAAATGACTATAATACAGGAAATAATTCGAATATCAGCAAAATGCAGCGCCCTAATTGCATTACCCTTATTTATTGCGGAGAAAAAAAGAAGAAATGATGAACATGCCTAGAGAGTGATAGAATTACGCTAATCTCGGCTAAATTCGCAGTAAAAATACGTTTTTTAATCAAAGGAAATTATACTGCATAATGCATGCGACCACCTAAATTACCTTTTTTAGTGCGAATATATGCAATACCTTTCTGTAGCAATAGGCTCATGGATGCAAATGACTTAAATAACAGAAATTAATGCGAAATATTCAGCAAAATGCACGGGGCGGGGCCCCCTATTGCATTTCCTAATTATGCGAGAAAAAAAAAAGTAGAAAAGAAATGATGAAATGTAGAGATGGTGATTGAATTACGCTACTATGGCTAAAATCGCAGTAAAAACGTAAAAAACACAGGAATTAATCAGGCAAACTGCGGCCCTTCCTTGCCCTTATTTATGGTAATAATGCAATCCCTTGCGAGCAGTAGGCTCAATGATGCAAAATGTCTTAAATAACAGGATATAATGAGAATATCAGCAAATGCAGCGCCACTCTTGCATTTCCTTAATATTGCGAGAAAAAAAAGAAATGATTGAAATGCTAGTGAGTGATAGAATTACGCTTATCTGGCTAAAATTCGCAGTGTTTTGCGAATAAAAAACACAAGAAATAATCAGCAAATGCAGAGCCTTACCATTATCTTAATTTATTTGCGAAATTAGCAATGCCTTGCAGAGCATAGGCTTCAATGATGAAAATGACTTAAATAACAGTAGATAATGCGAAATATGAGCAATATGCAGCGCCTCTAGCATTTCCCTATTATTGCGAGAAAAAAAAAGAAGGATAATGATTGAAAATGCCGAGAGAGTGATTAGATTTACGCTACTCTGGCTAAAATCGCCGTAAAAAACGTAAAAAAACAAAGGAAAAATAATCAGCATAACTGCAGAGCCTTATCAATGTACCTAATTATGGAAATATGGCAATACCTTTAGAGCTATAGGATCAATGTTGCAAAATGACTTAAATTAACAGGGAAATATGCGAATATCTGCAAAATGCAGCGCCCTCTTGCATTTCATTAATTATTGCGAGAAAAAAAAAGAAGAATGATGAAAATGGCTAGAGAGTGATAGTATTCGTATCATGGCTTAATTCGCAGTAAAAATAAACGTAAAAAAACACGGAAATAATCAGCAAACTGCGCGCCCTCTATCATGTCCCTTAATTATTGGAAATTATGCAATACCTTGCTAGAGAAATAGGCCATGATGAAATGGACTTAAATACAGGAAATAATGCGAATATCAGCAAAATGCAGCGCCCTCTTGCATTTCTTAATTATTGCGAGTAAATAATTTGAGAAATGATGTAATTGCACTTGTGAGTGATAGTATTACGCTACATTGTAATAATGCAGTAAAAAAACGTAAAATACACAGGAAATAATCAGCAAATGCTGAGCCCTCTACATGTCCATGAATTATGGCGAATTGCAATACTTGCAGAGCAATAGGCTCAATGACTGCAAATGACTTAAATAAAGGACAATAATGCGAATTTCAGCAATTATCAGCGAAATCTTGCTTTTCCTTAATTATTGCGAGAGAAAAAAAATGATGAAAATGCTAGTGAGTGATTGAAAAGCTACTCTGGCTAAAATCGCAGTAAAAAACGTAAAAAAAAAACACAGGATATAATCAACAACTGCAGCGCCCTCTACTGTACTTAATTATTGCGAAATAAGCAATACCTGCAGAGCAATTGGTCAATGATGCAATGATTAAAAAGAACAGCGAGATAATGCGAATATTCAGCAACAATGCAGGCCTCTTCCCTTTCCTTAATTATTGGAAAAAATAAAGAAGAGGAAATGATGAAAATGACTAGAGATTGATAGAATTACGCTACTCAGGCTAAAATCGCGTGTTTTGCGAAATAACACAGGAAATTATCAGCATATGCAGCGCCATATAAAATGTCCCCGTATTTTTTCGGCGTTTTATGCAATTCTGCAGAGCAACTAGGCTCAATGTTGCAATGACTAAATAACAGTTAGATAATGCGAAATATAGCATAAATGCCAGCGCCCTCTTGCATTTCCTTATCATTGCGTGAAAAAAAAAGAAGAAAAAGATTTGATGAATTGGCTAGTGGAGTGATAGAATATACGTAACTCTGGCTAAAATCGGCGTGTTTTGCGAGAAAACACAGGGAATAATATGCAAATGAGCCCCTTACCATGTCTTTATTTAGAAGAATATGCAATACCTTCCAGAGCAATAGGATCATGTTGCAAATGATAAATAACAGGAATTAATTGCGAAAATCAGCTAATTGTGCGCCTCTTGCATTTCCCTTAATTATTGCGAGAAAAAAAAAAAGAAGAAATGTGAAAAATGATAGAGAGTGATAGAAATTACGTATCTGGCTAAATCGCAGTGTTTTTGCGAAAAACACAGGAAATAATCAGCCAAACTGCAGCGCACTTACATGTCCCTAATTATGCGATATATGCAATACTTGCCAGAGCAATAGGCCACTGATGCAAAGGACTTATATACTGGAAAATAATTGAGTTTATCAGCAATATGCAGCGTCGCTTGCTTTTCCTTAATTATTGCGAGAAAAAAAAAGGATGAAATGCTAGAGAGTGATAGAATTACGCTAATTGGCTAAATTCGCAGTAAAACGTAAAATACACAGGAAATTAAACAGAAACTCGAGCGCCTATACAACTGTCTTAATTATGCGAAATATGCATTACCTGCAGGGCAATAGGCTCAAGATTGCAAATGATTAAATAAAGGAGCTATTGCATATATCGAATAGCAGAGCCTCTTGCATTTCCTTAAATTATTGCTGAGAATAAAAGAAGAATGATGAAAAATGATAGCGGAGTGATAGAATTAGCTACTTGGCTATAAATCTCAGTGTTTTGCGAAAAAACACAGGAAATAATCAGCAAGCTGCAGCGCCTTACATGTCCCTTAATTATTGCGAATTATGCAATTCCTTGCAGAGCAATGGTCATTGATGCAAAATGATTATATAACAGGAAATTAATGCGAATATAGCAAATGAGAAGCCCTCATTGAATTTCACTTAAGTATTGCGAGTAAAAAAAAGACGAAATGATGAAAATGCTAGAGAGTGATAGAATTTCGCTTCTGGCTAGAATGCGTGTTTTGCGATTAATACCAGGAAATATCAGCAAATGCAGCGGCCTCTACCTTGTCCCTTTAATTTTGCGAAATTGCAATACTAGCAGAGCATAGGCTCAATGATGCAAATGAATTAAATAACAGGTAATATGCGAATATCTGCAAAAACAGCGCCTCTTGCATTTCCTTAATTATTGCGTGAGTAATAACAGAAGTAATGTTGTAAATGCTAGAGAGTGATAGATTTATGTACTCTAGCTAAAATCGCAGTTAAAAAACCAGGAAAAATCAGCAAAAGAAGCGCCTCTACATTGTCCTTAATTATGCGATAATATGAATACCTTGCAGAGCATAGGCTCATGATGCAAAATGATCTAAATATCAGAAATATTCGAATTTCAGCAAACAGCGCGCCCTTTACTATTTCCTTAATATTGCGAGAAATAAAAAAAAAATAGAATTGATGTGCAAATGCCTAGAGAGTGATAGATTTACGTACTTGGCTAAAATGCAGTTAAAAAAACTAAAAAAACACAGAAATAATCAGCAACTGCAGCGCCCTCTACTGCTCCTTCTTAATTTTTGGAAATATGCAATTTACTTGCAGAGCAATAGGCTCAATGTGCAAATTGTCGAAAATAACAGGAGATAATGCGAATATCAGCAAATGCAGCGCCCTCTTGATTTCCTTAATTATTGCGAGAAAAAAAAAAGAAGAAATGATGAAAATGTAGAGAGTGATTGAATTACGCTACTCAGGCTAATTGCAGTGTTTTGCGAAAAAACACAGGAATTAATCTGGGCTAATGCGCGCCTTCTTACATGTTCCCTAATTATTGCGAAATATGCAATACCTTGCAGAGCAATAGGATCAATGATGCAAAAGACTTAAAAATAACAGGGATATAATGCGCATATCAGCAAAATGCAGCGCCCTTTGCATTTACCATAGTTATTGCGAGGGAAAAAAAAAAAAGAAATGATGAACAATGACTTGTGAGTTGATAGAATTTCGCTTACTTGGCTAAAATCGCAGTAAAAAAACGTAAAAAAAACAGGAAATAATCCGCAAACTGCTGCGCCTTACATGTCCTTTAATTATGGCGAAAATATGCAATACCTTGCAGAGCATAGGCTCAGTTGTTGCAAATGACTTAATTAACAGGAATTAATGCGTATCGCAATATGCAGGCGCCCTCTTGCCATTTCCTTAATTATTGCGGAAAAAAAAAAAAGAAGAAATGATGAATATGCTAGAGTAGTGTTAGAATACGTTCTCTCGGCTAAATCGCAGTGTTTGGGGTTAAAAACACAGGAATAATCAGCAACTGCAGCGCCTTAATGTCCTTAATTATTGCGAAATATGAATACCTCACAGAGCATTAGGCTCAATGTGCAATGACCTTAAATTAAAGGGATTAAGGAAGAATATCAGCAAAATGCAGCGCCCTCTTTCATTTCCCTTAATTATTGCGAGAGAAAAAAAAGATGGAATAATGCTAGAGAGTGATAGTATAAGCTTATCTGGCTAAAGTCGCAGTAAAAAACGTAAAAAAAAACAGGAAATATCAGGCAATCTGCAACGCCTTCAATGTCCTTAATTATGCGAAATAGGCAATACTTGCAGAGCAATAGGCTAATGATGCAAATGACTTAAATTACAGGAGATATGCGAATATCAGCAAATTGCAACGCCCTCTAGCATTTCTTAATTATTGCGAGAAAAATAAAAGAAGAAATGACGAAAAATGTAGAGGTGATAGAATTACGATACTCTGGCTATTATGCAGTGTTTGGCGAAAAACAAGGAAATATTAAGAAATAAACTGCAGCGCCCTCTACATGTCCTTTATTATTGCGTATATGGAAATAAATCCTTTTGCCAAAGAGCAATAGGCTCAATGATGCTAAGGATTAAATAAACTGGGATAATGCGAATTATCAGGCAAAATTGCAGCGCCTCTTAGAATTTCCAAATTATTGCGAGAGAAAAACAGAAGAATGATGAAAATGCTAGAGAGTTGATAGAATTAAGTATCTGGCTATAATCGCAGGTTTGCGATATAACACAGGAAATAATAAGCAAACTTTGCAGCGCCTTACCTTGTCTAATTATTGCGAAATGCAATACTGGCAGAGCAATAGGTCAAAGATAGCAAATGACTTTAAATAACAGGAAATTTGCGAATATCAGACAAAAAGCAGAGCCATCTTGATATCCTTAATTATTGCCAAGAAAAAATAAAATAAGAATATGATGAAATGCTAGAGAGTGATAAGAATAAAGATACTATGGCTAAAATCGCAGTAAAATACGTAAAAAAAACAGAAAAAAATAAGCAAACTGCAGCGGCCCTTACCTGTCCTTAATTATTTGCGAAAATATGCAATATTGAAGAGAATTAGGTCGATGATGCATATGACTTCAATAAGGTATAATTCGAATTATCAGCAAAATGCTAGCGCCTTTGCATTTCCCTTAATTATTGCGAGAGAAATACAAAATTTTGAACATGCTAGAGAGAGATAGAATTAAGCTACTCTGGCTAAATCGCAGTAAAAACGTTTAAAAAATCACAGGAAATAAATCAGCAACTGCAGCGCCTTACCATGTCCCTTATTCATTGCGAATATTTGCTATACCTTGCAAGAGCAATAGGCTCTATGGATGCAAATGACTAAAAAACGGTGATAATGCGATATCTGCAAATGCAGCGCATCTTGCATTCTCTTAATTAGGGCGTGAAAAAAAAAAGAGAAATGATGAAAATGTATAGTGAGTGATGATTACGCTACTCTGGTAAAATAGCAGTGTTTTGAGAAAAAGACAAGGTAATAATAGCAAAATGCAGCGCCTCTACATGTCCCTTTAATTATTGCGAAATTGAATACTTGAGAGCATAGGATCAATGATGCTAATGATTATATAACAGGTGATAATGCGAATATCAGCAAAATGCAGCGCCTCTTGCATTTCCTTAATTATTGCGGAGTGGAAAACTGAAGAAATGATGGAAAAATGCTTGAGTGTGATAGATTCGCTTATTGGCTAAATCGCAGTGTTTTGCGATAAAACAAGGTTTTTTAAGCAATTATGCAGGCCGCCCTCTACAATGTCCTTAATTTTTGCGAAAATATGGCAATACTTGAAGTGCATATGGCTCATGATGCAAAATGACTTTAAATAAAGGAAATGGAAATAATGCGAATATCAGCAAAATGCAGCGCCATCTTGTTTTCCCTTAATTATTGCAAGAAAAAAAAAGAAGAATTGATGAAAATGCTAGAGGTGATAGAATTACTTACTCTGGCTAAAATCGCAGTTAAATTTTACGTATAAATCTCAGGTAATAAGCAGCAAACTGAGCGCCCTTACATGTCCTTTAATTATTGCGAAATATGCATATTACTTGCAGAGCAATAGGGCTATGATCGCATATGACGTAAATAAAGGAGATAATGCAAATATCAGCAAAATGCAGCGCAATCTTGCATTTCCCTTACTTATTGCGAGAAAAAAAGAAGAAATGAGGAAAAATGTTAGAGAGTGATAGAATTTACGCTACTATGGCTAAATCGCAGTATAAACGTAAAAAACACAGGAAATAATCAGCAAATGCAGCGCCTTACCATGTCATTCATTATTGCGAAAATATGCAATACGTGAGAGAAAAAAGCTCAATGTTGCAAATGACTTATATTAAAGGAGATAATGCGGAATATCAGACATGCAGGCCCTCTTGCTTTCTTATTTTTGCGTGGAAAAAAAAAAGAAGAAATGATGATGAAATATGGCTAGAGCGTGATAGGAATTTACGCTACTTGGCTAAAATCCCTGTGTGTTTGCGAAAATCACATGAAAATAATCAGCCAAACTGCAGGCTTCTACCATGTCCTAATTATTGCGAAATATCCAATAACCTTGCCTGAGCAATAGGCTCAATGATGCAAACGACTTAAATAACAGGAAATAATGCGAATTCTGCAATGCGCGCTCCCTCTTGATTTCCTATCTTATTGCGAGGAAAAATAAGAAGAAATGATGGAATAATGATAGAGTGTGATAGAATTACGTATTGGCTAAATCACGTGTTTTTGCGAAAAAAAAACATGAAATAATCAGCAAACTGCAGAGCCCTATACCATGTCCCTGAATTATTTGCGAATATGCAATACATTGCAGAGCAATAGGCTCAATGATGCAAATGACTTAAATAACAGGGATATGCAAATATCAGCAAAATGAGCTTCATCTTGATTTCCTTAATTTTGAGAGGGGGAAAAAAAAGAAGAAATGATGATATGCTAGAGAGGAAGAATTCGCTACTCTGGCTAAATCGCAGTGTTTGCGAAAAAAACAAGGGATTATCAGCAAAACTGCAGCGCCTCTACATTGTCCCTTATTATTGCGAATATGCTTAATTGCAGGCAAATAGGCTCAATGATGGAAAATGACTTAAATAAGAAATAATGCTAATATCAGCAAATGCAGGCCTCTTATTTCCTTTAATTATGGCGAGAAAAAAAAAAGAAATGATGAAAATGCCTAGAGAGTGATAGTATTCGCTAATCTGGCAAAAATGACGTGTTTTGCGAAAAAAAACACAGGAAATATACGAAAACTGAAGCGCCCTTACATGTCCCTTAATTATGCGAATAGCAATACTTGCAGTGCATTAGGCTCAATGGATGAAATGACTTAAAATACAGGAGATAATGAGTATAGCGCAAAATGCAGGCCCTCTTGCATTTCCTTTAATTTTGCAGAAAAAAAAAAAGCAATGA
>NW_028234403.1:30211-35726 GCF_977035675.1 Penaeus japonicus | reverse complement strand
TATATATATACACCACCAACACACATTTATTTAATCCACACCCACTGCCAGATCAAACAATCTAGGCTTGCATGCCGAAAGGACAGTGGAAGAAATTGTAGAAAGAGATTAAAACCGTGATTGATTATTGCTTGGAGTCCAAAGAATTAATCAAGATCCCCACACTGGAAGATTAAAAGCGAGAGTCCGATTCCTGGAAGTGAGATATTGTGAGTGAAGCAATTTCTTATGAGTAGATTGTTATCTTTGTTATCGTTTGCTATTTCTGTCATTTTGCTATAAATTATGGTAAACGATAATATGGTAACAAAAGGACTGATCAAATGATGATATTGGACGATAATACTGCTGATAAGGATAATATGAATCTTAATGAAACATAATAATGATCGATAATACACACACACACATATACATAGATATGCACATATCATATATATATATCTATATATATATATATATCATAGATATATATATATATATCATATATATATGAATATATATACATATTCTCCATACACACCACACACAACACACACCAACACACAAACACACACAACACAAACACACACTCTAACACCTCACACGCTCATATCACATCACCTACTTCACAAATTAATAGTTATATCTTGGGATATATGATTATATTATATTATATATATATATAGTTAGTATATATTTACTGGATATACGTTTATTATTTTATATCTATATATATTTATAGTTAGATATATTTTATTGTTTATATATATATTTAGATATATATTAATTTTTACGTATATGTATTGATATATATATATATATATATATTTATCTTATTTATTATATATATTATATTATATATATAGATATATATCAGTATTACGTATAGGTAGATATATTATATATTTGTATATATATATATAATTATATATATATATATTTATATAATATATATACAGATGTATATATTTATTTATATATATATATTATATATATATATATATATATTTATTTCTACTATATATTATATATATAGTATAATTTATATATATATATATATATATTATAATATATATATATATAGATATATATATATACTTTATTATACCTATATATATATTTATATTTATGTGTGTGTGTGTGTGTAGTGTGTGTGTGTGTATGTATATATATATATATATATTATATTTATATTTATAATATATATATATATATGATATTTATATCTATATATATATATATATATATGTGTGTGTGTGTGTAGTGTGTGTGTGTGTGTGTGTGTGTGTGTGTGTGCGTCTAAATACACATACACTACACACCACAACACACACACATACATTTATATATATCTATATTTATATATATATATTTATTTTTATTATATATATAATATTATATATATATATAATATAATACAGACATATATTATATATATATATATATATATAGATATATATATTATATATACTTTATATATATATATAACATATATGGAACATAAAATCACACACACAACACACACAACACACACACCACTATCACACCCACACCACACAACACAACACACACACACACTCAAAACTCACACACACATATTATTTATATATATACTATATATTTTATAATATCTATCTTTATATATATTATATCTACCCCATATATATAATACACAACAAACACCACAACACACACACACATATTATATATATTATATGTAGTGTGTGTGTGTGTGATGGGCTGGGTGATGGGGTGGTATGTATATATATGTATATATATATATAATATTATTTCATATTATATATATGTATATATATATATTTATATATATTATATTTATATTTATTTATATCATATATATATATTTATACATGTATATATATTACATTTATCTTATATATATTTATATATTATATATTATAGTATATATATATATATATATTATATAAATATATATCTATATTTATATATATTTTTCGATATAGGAGGAGAGAGAGATGATGAGAGAGAGGTAGAGAGAGAGAGAGTGAGAGAGAGAGAGACAGATTTAGTGATATTCCAATGTACGCAGTGACAGACCGGAATTAACAGGCAGACTGACAGATAGAGGATCAAGCCAGTGATTGAGAACTCGGGGGCGGTGATTGCATAAGGCTCATTTGAACGCTCAAAATAGTACAGTGATGGTACAACAGAGGGAATAAGCACGCGTAGAGATCCAGGGGATGGAGAGAAGAAAATAGGTGATAAAGATGGTATATAGGGAAAGATGATAAAACATGTAAGGAAGGGATGGAGTGGAGAGAGAAAGAGATTATGTGAGGAAATTAAAATGAGAAGAGGAGAGAAAGAGTAAAAAGTAGGCGGTGTTTTGAATGTATTGAGGGAGGGGTGGAGTTGGTAGAATAGGGGTAGGGGCAAAAGGGGAAAATAATACAAATAAAACACACAAACACACACATACAATTACAAACTCTCTCTCTCCACCACACACACGTACACACCCACTAACACAACACACCCACCCCACCACACCCACACACACACTCATCATTCTCTATTGATTTACATTGTGACATGAGAATATTTATATTATATATATATAAATTATATATATATATAATATATATAATATTATATATATATATATTATATTTATATATATATATATATCATATCAAAATCGCATGCAAGTAATCCCAACAAAAAATAACAAAAATTAAAAACTATAACGAGAGAAGGAGAAGGATATGAATGAAAGAAAGTTAATAAAACAAAATTAAGAATTACACTATTGGAGGAAATGAGAGTATAGGCGATAAAGGGATACTAAGGGGTCATGAGGAAAAGAAAATGTTAAGTAGGGTATGTATGAGGAAAGAATGAGGAAACGAGTCCGTATGAGTGTGAATAATGATAAGGTATAGTATGTAGGATATGAGGGGAAATGTATGTAGAGGAGAGCAGCATGCAGCATAAGGGAAAAAGGACTCGCGTAGTATTGCTTATATAAAACATTATTATAGTTACTGGGCTTGGAAAAAGTGGTTACATGGTCATTGGTGATCTACGTTATCTCCTTCTCCCCCCCCCTCCTCATCCTTCTTTCCCTTCTCGTCATACAGTCCTAATTCTCCCTCGCCCTATGTCTATCTTTCCTCACCTCTCGTCTGTCTATCCCTCGCCTACTCGTCTGTCCCTCCCTACCCTCTCGTCTTTCTGTTCTCCTCACCTCTCGTCTATTCTCCATCCCCTCTCGTCTTCCTCCCCTCGCCCTCTCGTCTGTCCTCCCTCACCTCTCGTCTGTCTTCCCTCCACCTCTCGTTGTCCTCCCTCACCCTCTCTTCTGTCCTTCACTGCCTCTCGTCTGTCCCTCCCTCACCCTTCGTTGGCTCTCCCTCACCCTTGTTATCTCTCCTCACCTCTCGTCTGTCCCTCCTGCCCTCTGTTCTATCCTCCTGCCCTCTCGTTATCTCTCCCCTCACCCTCTCGTCTGTCTCTCCCTCGCCCTTCGTCTGTTCCTCACCCTATCGTTATCGCTCTCACTCTCTCGTCTGTCTCACTGCCTCTCGTCTGTCTCCTCACCTTGTCTGTCTCTCCTCAACTCTCGTCTGTCCCTCTCGCCCTTCGTCGGTCTCTCCTCACCTCGCGTTGTCTCTCTCACCATCTAGTCTGTCCCACCTCGCCCTTCGTTATCTCTCCTCACCTTGTCTTGTTCTCCCTCGCCCTTCGTCTGTCCCTCCCTCACCTCTCGTTGTCTCTCCCTCTCCCTATCAGTCTGTTCCTTCCCTAGCCCTGTCAGTCTCTCCTATACTCTCGTATGTCTCTCCCTCGCCTCTCGTCTGTCCATCCTCGCCCTCTGTCATCTCTCCCTACCCTCTGTCTTGTCTTCATTCGCCTCTTGGCTGTCACTCCCTCACGCCTTCGTCAGTACCTCCCTCGCCATCTCGTCTGTCCCTCCCCCTTTTTGCCCGTCTCGTCTATCCCTCCGCCCTTCGGTCTGTATTCCTGCCTCTCGTTGTCCTCCTCACTCTCGTCTGTCTATCCTCAACTATCGTTATGTTCTCTCACTCGCCCTCTGTCTGTCCCTCCCTCACTCTCGTCTGTCTCCCTACCCTTCGTATGTCTCTCCCTCACATCTCGTCTGTCTCTCCTTAGCTTTATCTGTCTGTTCCACCTCTTCTTGTCTCTCCTCACCTTTGTCTGTCCTCCTCACCCTCTCGTTGTTCTCCCTCACCTTCGTCTGTCTCTCCCTCACCCTTCGTCTGTCTCTCCCTCGCCCTTCGTCTATCTTCCTCACCCTTCTCGTTGTCTCTCCCTCGCCCTATCGTCTGTCTCCCTCCACCCGATCAGTCTGTCCCTCCCGCACTCTAGCTGGCTCTCTACCTCGCCCTCATAGTCTATCTCTTCCTCACCCTCTCGTCTGACTCTCCCTCGCACTCTGTTCTTCTGTCTCTCCATCGCCATCTCGTCTGGTCCCACCTCAACATCTCGTTGACTCTCCATCACCTCTGTCTATCTCTTCCCTCACCCTCTCGTTGCTGTCCCTCCCTCACCTCGTCGTGGTCTCTCTACCCTCTGTCTGTCTTCCCTCACCTCTAGTCTGTCCTCCCTACCCTCTGTCTGACTATCCTCACCTTCGTCTGTCTCTCTACCTTCGTCTGTCTTCCTCTCCTCTCGTCTGTCTTCCCTCACCCTCTCGTTTCGTATCTCCTTCGCCCTTTGTCTGTATCTCCTCACCTCTAGTTGTCCTCTCTCGCCTCTCGTCTGTCCCTCCCTCACCCTCTCGTATGTCCCTCTTCGCCTCTAGTCTGTCTCCCTCGCTCTCGTCTGTCCCTCCCTCACCACTCGTCTATCTTCCTCACCTCTGTTGATCCCCTCACCCTCTGTCTGTCTATCCTCACCCTCTGTCTGTCTCTCCCAAGCTCTGTGGTCTCTCCCTCACCCTCTCGTCTGTCTCTCCCTCGCCCTCTCGTCTATCCCTCCCTCGCCCTCTCGTCTATCTCTCCCCTCAACCCTCTCGTCTGTCCTCCCTACCTCTCAGTCTGTCCTCTTCGCCCTTCTCGTCTGTCCATCCTGCCCTCTGTCTGTCTCTCCTCGCCCTTGTTGTCTCTCCTCGCCCTCTAGTCTGTCTTCTCCCTCACCCTCTTCGTCTGTCTCCATCTCCTTCGTCTGTCCCTCCCTGCCCTCTGTATGTCTCTCTCACACTCTCGTATGTCTCTACTCGCCTCTCGTCTGTCCTCCCTCATCTCGTCTGTCTCTCCCTCGCCCTCTCGTCTGTCTCTCCCTCGCCCTCTCGTCTATCCCTCCCTCGCCCTCTCGTCTATCCCTCCCTCGCCCTCCCGTCTGTCTCTCCCTCGCCCTCTCGTCTACCCCTCCCTCGCCCTATGTTGTTCTCTCCTCGCCCTCTCGTCTGTCCCTCCCTCGCCCTCTCGTCGTCTTCCTTTCCACTCGCCTTGTCTGTCCTCCTCACCTGCGTCTGTCTCTCCCTCACCATCTCGCTGATCTCTCCCTCACCCTCTCGTCTGTCCAC
>NW_028234403.1:17237-30111 GCF_977035675.1 Penaeus japonicus | reverse complement strand
GTTGTGAGTATGATTGTATATGTTTATTTACATGTATATATATAGATTTATATATATATATTTGGTAGAGATAGTTATTATATATTTATATATGATTATGATATGATCCAGTGAGGAATTTAATATATATATATTTTATATTTATAGATATATTTATATATATATTTATAAATATATATATATATATATATGTAAATATTGTATATACTTTATTTATCATATATATGATAGACACATACTTTACATATATACATATATATATAATTATATATATACCTATATATTTATATATATGTAAAATATTATTATTTTTATATATAAAGATATGTATTATATTATATATATATTTATAATATATATATATATATATATATATATATATATATTTATATATATGGTAGTTTATATAGGTATACCATAATAAATTATTATATATATATATATATTTGTATATTTTTACATATATATATGTATGTATATTACATTATATATATTATATATCTATTTTCTATATATGAATATTTACATATATTTATATATATAGTGATAATATTATATTTATATATATTACATATTTACATATAATGTATATAGATAATATTTATATTATATTTATATATATATATATATATATATTATATATATATATATATGTAAAATATGTCTATATGTGTCGTGTCGAGCGTGCTACTTGACACCGAAATATGTCTTACTGGGGAGCGGACATCTGATCATACGCGTTGTAGCGGAACTCGATCGCGGGCACTGATGATATATTACTGACCGATGTTCGCCGGCAACTTCCGGCAATCACCTGTGATTGGCTACGGCCGCGATGCACTCAGGGAACGTGGAGCTAAGGAAACACGTAAACAAATCCATCAGGGGGGAATAAAAAGGGCGGACCTATCGCCATCACATCAGTCAGGATCACTATCAGGAAGATCAGCACTCAGATCAGTGACCTGAGATAACGCACACTGCTCGCTTACCTGCCCTGGGAAGATATTTAGCAGCATCAGAAGAAGAAGATGAAGAAGAATCTACAACTCTTGAAGGAAGAGTAATAGTCTACATGTAAGTGTGTTAACCCTTATAACAGAAGAAGAAGATTACCTGGATTTACCTGAGTTAATCCAGAGAGAGTAACAATTTGCCAAGGAGTTGACTTCTGTAAGGAGTGGCATACTAAAGGATCCTTCATAGTAAGGTTTTTGGACACTCGGCTCTTCGAGCCAAGCACCTCGGTGCTCAAGAGTTCCTTGTAGGCACACACCTGTCCCCCTGTCCTTTTCCACTCTTTTCGGCGTTAGGATAAACACCTTGTGTTGTGTTTCTGAGGGCGAACCTGCGGTTTACGGCGAAGGCCGGGGGTCTCAAAGGGGGTCCTTTGTCGGGATACTGTATGAAACACTCAGAGGTTGCACCTTGTCAGGTTTGGAACGAGGCAGGCACTTAACATCCTGCTATCTAGCTAGGACACGTCTACATAGCAACTGGTTGGCTCCTCAGAGTTAAGAGGAGGTTGTCAGATATAGGAAGTAGTTAGAGTAATTGCAACACGGGCAGGAATGGGACCTGTTTCACTGTCTGGGACGAGGATATGTAGAGGAACCATGGCTTAACCCAAGATTAGTAAATTTGAAGGGACTTACGACTCGACCGGAAAACAGGAACTAAACTCTTTATGTTCGGCAATGGCATCCACTTATAAGGATTATAGTCTTCAGGAATGGTACATTGTCTTACCTAAGACATCTAGATGATGACAAATTAATGTCCCCAGATTTTCGGCCCCGCAAACTGAAAAACTTGGTATGAAAACCCAGAAGCCCTTGAGACCAAAGCAAAGATGACAATCGTGATAAGAAAGTGGGATTTCATTACCATCACTAGCCATTCGAACGAAGATGATAAGGAAAAGAACTGGTCAGACAACTAAGCTACAAGTTGCGAAGTGTTATAAGATGCCTCAGCACGGAATCGTTAAGTTACGATCCCACGACATTAAGACTGCCAACAATAAATGGAACAAAGTTTAATCTATACAACTACAGCATAAACCCGGCCAGATCGAGGAAGAAGATTTCCAGAGTGATTCAAGCATGAATTGCTATGAATATGGCCATGTAAGGAAATGCACAAAGTAGACTAGAAAATGCAGGAATGGTTGACAAATGGTCAAGGTTTACTGCATGCAAGTGCACCACCAAAAAAAATTGCCCTGAACTGTGGAGGCGACCATTAGAACTTTTCTGGTGCTTGTCCATCAGAAGGAAGGGAAAAGTACTATAGTAGAAGAAACGAAAGCAGAGTGCAAGTACAGAAAGAGAACAGACTTCTCTGTGAATGGTCAAGAATACGCAAAGGCTCGCGAAGGTTGAGAAAACAATTGAGAAGACTGCAATGCCACAAGCCGAAATCACAAAAAACGGCATCAAAGAAACTCAATCAATCATGCAACTGCCAACAATTGGTGTAAAAACCCTGATAGCTCTAATGCACGCCCACTGCAACTGGCCCAACCAGGATGCTTTGCAGAACAAGCAAAGCTAGCCTTGAGGCAGAATAACCTCCGAGATGGACCTCCAAATGATGTAAATTCGGCAGGCATCATGAGGGTTATGTCCCTACTGAAACCCACAGAAGCACCTGAAGAAAGAAGAAAATGCCAGATCTGCAAGTGCTTGAAGAAGAAAATGCCGCCACGTGTGGAAGAGCCCACTGCACCGCACCCAGATGTGAGGTGCATCCCCCACACAGGTGGCAAGGAATGTGAAGAAGGACAGGGAAGCAAAGGGCAAAGCTGTAGGAGTTCTTCATTGTACACTGCGAGAAAAACGTTACAACGGCAATATTGATGATGTGATGTTGCAGAATACATCAAGATGGCAGGATTAAAATACTCTACAACAATCAGAAGCTGAAATCTGATGAATGTGACCAGTATTTCATTGTTAAGATAGGAGAATTAGGGCAGCATCCTAAAATCTCGTTGGTGTGGCTATACTACTCGCCCCTGAGTCTACGGAAGAGGAGGAATGGCTATGATGAGTCCCAAGAGAGGCCATTGTAGATGGACTGCAGCCTAAATCCAAGTGAATTCAACCATCACTGTAGTTCCAGCAGAGACGTCCTCAAGTGGCTATGGGTCGTAGGAACGAACTGTCGGGCATGTTTAGAGCTTAAATGCAGATGTAGTCCTGAATCACCCAGTCTTGTTTGAAGGACACAGACAGGCTGAAACTGTTCCCCTACTTATGTTATCAGAGAACAGGACTGAGAAGCTCGCAAGTGATGCATAGCAATAGCAGTCAGGAAGAGAAATCAAACATAAGTTTCTCGACGACTTTGACGAAATGCTGCAATGGAGAGAGAGACGTAGAGGTCCAATAGTAGTGGCTACAATGTATTCTGCCTCCAGAAGGGCATTTTGTGCAACTGCAAGACTGTACAGCTACTTCGACGAAGGAAGATTTACCAACATACATAGAGGGAGAAACTCATTGCAACCATCCAATGCTAAAACAATAGAGAGGAACTGGTGGCTGGCAATGCTATGCTAGAAGGGTTGTGCTGGAGATCTAATCCACATGGGACCAGACTTCCCTACTTAATCACAGGAACACAGCAACCCAAACCAGATATTGCACTGTGCATAACCATGCCCATCACTACGTGATGCATGGACCAGGCCTGCAAGCACCAGTGATCACCTGCATCATCATCAAGATCTCATCCACCCAATACTGAAAAGCCTAAATGTAGCAGATTCAACTTTAGAATGGCTAATTGGGGGATTCAAGGATGAGCTCCAGTCCAGCCGGCGCCAACTTGAGGATGCACATTGGTAGAAGATTGACGAGGGAATCGAAAAAAGTTGGTACAGCGATGTGAAGGCTGAACTTGCTCAATCATGTACCAAGAGCAACCCCACAGGACTATCCCCATCCAAGGCTAACGCTGAAGTAGAATGCTAAATATACAGTTCGAATACCTGCAGCCTTTGCAGAGGATTCATGGATGGACCAAAGACCTGAGAGCTAAAGATATAGAAGCTTGCAAAGAGAACTCTACGAACCAGTGGAGGAGAGCAGACAAATGACAAGGGGGAAAGAACTTGTTCGAAAAGTGGAATGGGACCGAAAAGATCCACAGTCCTTTGGTCAGGAATAAAAGAACTGATGGGAAGAAGTTGTGAAGCAGAAGTAGCTACCTCCTAACGAACAGGATGAGAAGATTATGAAGTAAGAAGAACAAGAATCTGTTCAGAAATTTACTGGAGAAATTGTTTCGAATTACCGAAGAAGAAGAAGAGAACTTTGACAGTGTTTTGAGGAGACCAATCATAGAGGAACTAGGAAGGCACATTGCACCTCATATATCCAGAAGTGCTTCTGACTTCACTAGGACGGGACCCCACAGTCCATAATGACAAGATAAACCCCTCAGATGTCAAGAACTATTCAGAGTTTCAAGAATAGAATGCTCTCAGGCAAAATGGCAGGATCACAAACAATCCTGCAAAATCTTCCAAAAAGATGTTGCTGAAGACTGGCAAACATTTACAATGCCTCTCTCACTGCTGGCTACTTCCTGACACTTCAAGGAAGCAAGAGTCAGGATGATACCAAAGCGGGGTAAAAAATACAAGTAAAGTGGAGAATTACAGGGACCAATATCTCGTGGAAGTCCCAGGCAAAGTGTATTTGAAAAGATACTGAACTAAGATTGCGAAATCACCTGGAGACTTAACGATTTACAAAATCCCAGGCAACATGGCTTCAGACCAGGGCCAGAGGAACATCACAGCCATTGCTATCATATATGAAGAAATCGCCAATGCCATGAGCGACGAAAAGGACAAGTCAATGTGGTTCTGAGAGATTGTTTTTGTGGCAAAAGCTTCGACAAGTTTGGCACACAGGCCTGTATATTAAGATTATCAGGTGAACCTCTCGAGTCCTTGACCAAGCTATTGTGTGACTTTGTTGAAAAGTCGGAGGGCAAGAAAGTCGTCGGAATACAGTCGGCGAAAAGCAATACCTTATGAGTGTGTTCACAGGAAGTGCCTCTCACCGACATGTTACAATATACACAGATGATCTGGCTGGAAACCATACTGGCAGCAATCACTATATGTATGCCGACGACATTCACTCAGATAATCAAGTATGAAGGGAGATCGATCGAGTGAGGCACTCAGAACTGCCAGAGCAATAGGAGACCATCAATCGATACGGAAAGGACGTGGAAGATCTAAACCAAATGAGAAAATTCCAAGTCATTCCTGTGGCCAAAATTCAAGAAGCAGATCGGATGTGGACGAGGAAAGCATGTTGGACTACTGTGACACGGAAAGATACTAGGGCTAAATTTAGCAGTAGAGGAATTGTACCTCAATAAATGAAAGAGCAACCAAAGCTAAACATCAGCTAACAAGATCAGAAGGTTCCAGAAATGGTAATGAAACAAGTCTCCATTTATAAAGACCTAGTGCGGCCATCAAGGAATACCGCCAGTGCTACTCACACCATTTCCGAAAGGCAGATGATGCAGATCAGACTATCAGAACAGGCAGGCAAATGGATTCTGATATTCGCTTTTCCTGAAGTAAGTCACTGCACGAGAGATCCATCAAAGACTAAGGATCGAGGCGATCAAACAGAGGACTAACATTCAAGCCAGTAGAAGATGGACAAAAATCCTAGATAGGGATGAGGAGTCTACAATAGCCTAACGTTCGTCCAGGAAGGCCACACATGCCTGGTGGCCCATATGCTCAGCAGAATCAAATGGATTGAAGAAGTTTGAGGCCATATTCACGGATCAGGTACAGGAGAACGAAGAGGTAAGGGAGGCAACCATGAAGAGAACACAAAAAGAAGATTAAGTAAGAATGAAGAGTAAACTTCAAGAGGACCTCAAACAAGAAATCAAGACTCAAGATTTTTAACACCTTTTAAAACCCAGACTACAAGCCACCCACAGGGCTCCACTTCAACGTCAAGCACGGCACATCATGCATAGCAGTGAGAGGTGACGATGCGAGGTCGGCGAGTGCAGCGTGGGCAGAGCTTCAGAATGTAAAAATCAAAAAAAAAAACAATAAAAAAAAAAAAAAAATCCCTTAAAAAATAGCTGCTAGGTGTTATGGTTTTCTGGGCTGCTCGAGGGGTTGACCCGAGGGCTTTGTTCAGCTACTAAGGGCGCACATTGCAAGGTATTCTCTGACTTTTCTCTGGGTCTTACAACTTATCTTTTCTCTTTTCAACCTTCTCAGCGTTCCTTCTATCCACTTATCTGCCTCGCAAATTTCATTTATCACTATCCTCAAGCTCCCTTCATCACTTCCTCTTCACTTTACACCTTTCATTATTCACTCTCAAATTCTTCTCCTCATGAACCCAACTCCAATAAAAGTATACTCTCTTATCTACTTAACTTTCAACTCTCACTTTTTCTCCTCCCAAGTTTCTTTTCACTATATCTCCTGTCCTTTCACCATTCCTTTTCCGCTTTATCTCGCTTTCAAAAAAAAAAAAAAAAAATAAAAAAAAAAAATACTAACATTTTTTTGGTTTTTACTAACGCTATTAATGAATATATAAATTAATAAATATAATTGACTTCCTTCATAATCCCAACCAAGTTCCAGACCCCTCTCCCAAACCTCTTCAACTTACTACCCCACAGATAAGAAGGAAGCAACAAAAACATACGACATTTTCTCCTCGACCTGGCCAGTCCTTCCAGAAAGGTTTTGAGGGACATGACATTCAATATTTACGGAGTCAGACAGGGAGTTTCGTCCTCCCACTACTCTAACTACGACTTTCTTTCATTTTCCTGACTGTTTTCCTTCACCTGAACTCTTCGTCTAACTTAACTGTCCCCTTCCACTTCGGTGGGAGTTCCAGTTATACATCAGTCACACTCAACATCAACACTCAAAGCAGGACAGCACTGACCTCACCTGAGATAACAGCACCTGCTCCAGCTTACCTGCATCAGCTGAAGCTATTTAGAAGCCTCAGAAGAAGAAGAAGAAGAATCTACAACTCTTTGAAGGAAGAGCTATAGTCTACATGCTAAGTGTGTAACACTTATAGCAAGAAGAGAAGATACTGGATTACTGAGTTAATCAAGAGAGTATAATTTCGCAAGGAGTTGAATCTTTAAGGAAGTTGGCATACATAAAAGAGATTCCTTCATAGTCAGGGTTTTGAACTCGGCTCTTCGAGCCAAGCACTCGGTGTGCTACAAGAGTTCCTTGTAGGCACACACCTGTCCCACCCCTGTCCTTTACAACCACTTTTCGGCAGTTAGGATAACAACTTGGGTTCTGAAGGCGAACCCTGCGGTTTTACCGGCGAAGGCCGGGGTCTCAAAGGGGGTCCTTAGTCGGGGATACTGTAGAAACAATCGGAGGTTGCCCCTTTGTCAGGCTTAGGGAAGGCGGCAGGACCACTCTACACTCCTGCCAACTGAGCTAGGACACCGTTCTACATAGCCACCTGGTTAGGCTACTCAGAGGATAAGTGGAGGTTGTCAGAGATAGGATTAATCTGACAAACTCAGGCAGGAGGAGGACTTGACTTTTTGCAGTGTCGGATCGAGCCTAATGGTTTGGGATCCATGGTTCGACACAAGATTAAGTCAACCTCGATGGCATTCGACTCTAAACTCGAAACAGGAACTGAACCTCTGATGTTTGGTATGTCGGAATACCCTTTCCTGAGAAACATTGATGCAGGAATGGATACATTGTTTTGCAAAGACTTGACGATGCAGATAAGATTATTGTCACCAGATTCCTCCAATAGTTAAGAGCTCAGGTTTTGACCCAGATGCCTTCTTGAAACCTATAGCTATAATGACAATTAGTAGTCAAAAAAGTGGTCTCGTACATTTCATAGCCACTTAATGAAGGATTAAAAGAGGAAATGGTAAGACCAAACTCAGCCTGCAAATCGATGAAGTCTATAAGATGCCACAACATGGAATTGTTAAGATTCGATTCCTTGATATACTGACAGCCAAAAAGATCAAAGACCAAGGACTGATTCCTAACAATTATAGTATAACCGGCCCAGATCGAAGAGTGAAACGATTCCTCGAATCAGTGTATGAATTGCTTGATTTGGCCATACAAAGCGTAAATGTTACAAGATGAATGCTGATAAAAATGCAGTGAATGTGGTCAGACGGACACAGGTTCAGAATGTAAGAATCCACAAAAAAAATGCCTAAACTGTGGAGGCGAAAACACAGGACTCTCTCTGGAAGCTCCCTATTAGAAGGAAAGAGATCACAAGGCAGTTTAGAAAAGTAGCAAGAGATCCAACCAGAGAGGCCGACTACTGAGTGATGTAGTCAAGGAAACACTGCAAAGGCTACAGCTAAGGTGAGAAAACGATCGAAAAGGCAGCCAAAAGCCCAGCCCGAAATTACCAAAAACGGCGATTAAAGGGGACGCAGCCATCCATCCTTGCAGCTGCCCAACAACCTGCAAGTTCTAGACCCTGATTGCCTTGGATGCATGCCCACTGGCCAACCTTGCACAACCAGGCTGCTTTGCGTGCAAGAAAGCTAGCTTGAGGCGAAATAACCTCCCTGAGATGGACCTTCCCAAATGATGTAATTTCGCAGGCATATCTGAGGGTTTGCTCCCTAAGAAAACCCCAAAGAAACCACAGAAGCACCTGAAGAGATGAAATGCAGAGTCTGCCAGTTCTTGAGAGAAGAAATGCCGCACTGGAAGAGCCCCTCACCTAGTAGTACCAGTATGTGGAGGGTGCCTCCCACACAGGTGCAAGATGTGAAGAAGGCCTGGGATGCAAGGGTTCAAAGCTGTAGGAAGTCATCCTTAATGCGAGAATACGTTACAAACGCAAATTGTTGATGATGTTGTTGCAGAATAATCAAGAAGGCAGGATGAAATAACCCTACAACAATCAGAAGCTGAAATCTTGATGTGCCAGTATCATAGATAGGAGAATTAGGGCAGCCTCCCTAAATCTCGTTGGTGTGGCTATCACTACATCGACCTGAGTTACAGGAAGAGGAGGAATGGCTATGATGGTCCCAAGGAGGCATGAAGATGGACCTGCAGCAAAATCCAAGTGGAATATCACACCATCTCTGTAGGTTCAGCAGTACGTCATTCAAGTGGACGATGGTTTAGGAACGAACGGTCGTGATGTATAGAGCCCTAAATGCAAAAGGAGTCCAAAAACAGTCATGGTTTGGGGGGAAACGGCCAGGCGAAAACTTTTCCCCCTATTATTTTAATCAGGGGAAAAATGACTGGGAAGCAAGTGATGGCAAAGCAATAGCATTCAAAAGGGAAAAATCAAACATAGTTTTCGACAAACTTTGACGAAATGCTGGCAATGGAGATAGAAAACCACAGGGGTTCCCAATTTTGTGGCTAAAATGTATCTGCCTCCAAAAGGGCAATTTTTGCCACTGCAAATTCTACAGCCTACTTCGACGAAAATTCCCAAAAAATTTGGGGGGGAACCTCAATCCCAAACCCAAACCAATAAAAAACAATAAAACCCGGCAAAGGGTTGGAAGGGAAAAATTGAAAAAAGGTTGCTGATGGAGATCTAATCCACGGGGGCCCAAAAATTTTCCCCTCCTTAAAAACACGGGGAACACAGAAACCCAAAAACCAGATTATTGAAATGAGCAATCCCCCAAAGCCCATCACAACGTGATCTTTAAAACCGGGCCCCCCTGAAAGAAACCAGTGATCCCCCTCCCCAACACCCCCAAGATTAAACCCCAACCCCCAAACCCTTTGAAAAGCCAAACTTAGCAGATTCAATTTTAGAATGGCTAATTGGGGAGGATTCAAGGATGGGGCCTCCATTCTAAGCCTGCAGCCAACTTAGGATTTGAAACCTTTTGGAAAGTTTGGGCGAGGAATTTCAAAAAAGGGGTACAGCGATGTTGAAGCGCATTGTCATCATGTACCCAAGGCAACCACAGGACTACCCCCCAACCAAAAGGCTAACAGTAAAAAGAAAGACACTAAATAAAAACAGCCCGAATCACCTGCAGCACTATGCGGGGAAAATTAAAGGGATGGAACAAGACCTGAGGGGCAAGATATAGAATTGCAAAAGAACTCTCTAACCACTGGAGGAGAGCAGCAAATGAAAATTTGGGAAAACTTTTTCGAAAAGGGGAAATTTGGGACCAAAAAGATCCACATTTCCTTCTGGTCAGGAATAAAGAAACTGGGGGAAAAGAAGTGAAAGCAGAATTTAAAAAAACCTCCTCAACGAACAGGATGAAAAAGATTTATAAAAGAAGAAAAACAAGAAACCCTGTTCAGAAATTAGGGAAAAAATTTTTTTCCAAAATTTACAGAAAAGGGAAGAAGAGAATTTTGACTGTTTCGGGGGAAAGACCATCATAGGGGAAATGGGAAGGGCACACACCCCCAATATCCAGAAGCTGTTTTCTGACTTAAACCCCGACGGGCCCCCACAACCCATTTAATGCCCAAGTAAACCCCACAGATGCAAAAGAACTATTAAAGGTTTCAAGAAAAAACTGCCCAGGCCAAAAGCGGGATAAACCAAAACAATCCTGCGGGAATTTCCAAAAAAAGTTTTGCTGTACGGGCAAACATATACAATGCCTCTCTAAATGCTGGCAAACCCCCTGCCCAAATTTTTAAAGGGAAAGCAAGGCGGGATAAATACCAAAACCCAAAAAAAAAATCCAAGAAAAGTGGGAATTACAGACCAATTTTCTCTGCGGGAAAGCCCCAGGCAAAATCTTTGAAAAGAACTAAAAAAAGATTGCGAAAACCCACCTGGGTTTAAACGATTTACAAATCCCAGGAACAGGGGCTTAGACCAGGAGAGGAACACAACACCCTTTGCAATCAAAAATGAAGAAATCCCCAAAATCCCTAGCAAAAGGAAACCCCGGGTAAATTTGTGGTTTAAAGAGAGGGGCCAAAGCCTTCGAAAATTTTGGGCCCCAGGGGGGCCTGAAATTTAAGCCCTCGGGCTAAACCCTCCCAAACCGCCTTGCCCAACCCATTGTGTGACTTTGTTAAAAGGTCGGGGGGCAAAATGCGTCGGCAATACAGCGGCGAAGCAATTCCCCTATGAGTGGATTTTCCCACAGGGAAGTGCCTCTCCCGACACTGTTACCCAAAATTTCAGCAGAATTTTTGCCCGAACCATCAATGGCAGCAACCCCTATATGGATGCCGACGACATCCTTAATAATCAAATATGAAGGGAGATCGTTTGAGATGATGGGCCCCAGAACGGCCCGGCCATAAGACCCTAATCGTACGAAAACAGTGGGGGAAAATCTTCCCAAACCCAAATAGAAAATTCCAAGTCATTCCTGTTGGGCCCAAAAACAAGGAAAAGCAGATTGATAGTGGACGGGAAAACAGTGGGCACTGAACAAAGGAAAAAATACTTGGGGGAACAATTTTGCCCAAGAGGGAAATTTTCCCCCACAAAAAAGATTAAAACAACCAAAGCTTAACCCAAAATCAGGTTCCAGACACTGAGTTTCTGAAAACCCCGCCTACATTTATAAAAAACCCTAGTGCGGCCCATCTTGGGGAAAAACCCGCCAGTGGGCCCCCTTCCCCCCAAAAATTTTTCCCGAAAAGGGTGATGATGAAGCACAGACTTTTTCAGAACCAGGCAGGCCAAGGGTTCGAAAATTGCTTTCCCGTGTAGTCACTGCATGAGAGATCCATAAAGACAAAGATCGAGGCGATCAACCAGAGACCCCCAAATCAAGCCACAAAGGGAAAAATGGACAAGAATCCAAGTGGGTTTAGGAGGGGTCCCCAATCGCCTCAACGTTTGTTTCCCGAAGGGACACAAGCCCCGGTGGCCCCAAAACCTCCAGAAACAATGGCAGGAAAAAGTTGAGGCCATATTCACGGCCAAACAGGGACAGGGAACCGATGTTTAAGTAAAGGGGGCAACCAAAAGAGGGGGAAAACAAAAAGAAAATTAAATCAAGAATTTAAAAAGTAAACTTTAAAAGGGGGCCCGCCCAAAAGAAATCAAGATCAAGATTTTTAAAAACCTTTTTAAACCCCGACTACAAACCCCAAACCCCCGGGGTCCACTTCAACGCAAAACCCCGGGCCCCATCATGCATAGATTTAGAGGGGACGTGCGAGGGGGCCCCGAAGTGCAGCGTGGGCAAGCTGAAGAAAGTAAAAAAAAAAAAAAAAAAGAAAAAAAAAAAAAAAAAAAAAAAAAATCCCATTATTTACTTCAACCCCTTTTCCCTTTTCCCCCAAGACCAAAATCCCAAAAAAAAGTAATTTCTCCCCTTTTATTCAAAAAAATTTTAACTCCCCACTTTAAACTTCCCAAGTTTCTTTTCTATCTCTCCAAACTCCTTTCAAAAAAAAAAAAAAAAAAAAAAAAAAAAAAAATTCTAATTTTTTTTTGGTTTTTTCCCAAATTATTTAATGAATTTAAATTTAAAAAAGTTCCTTATCCTTTAAAACCCCCAAACCCCAAATTCCAGGGCCCCTTTCCCAACCCCCTTCCCAAATTACACCCCACAGATAAGAAAAGAAGAATCAAAAAACCCAAGGGAAAAAATTTTCCCCCTTTGACCTGGCAGGCCTTCCAGAAGGTTTTGAGGGGGACATTCATTCAAAAATCTTAAAAAGTCGACAGGGGTTTTCCCTCCTCCCACTACTTTAACTACACTTTCCTTCATTTTTCCTGACTGTTTTTCTTCCCCCTGAACTCTTTTGTCTAACTTAAATGTTCCCCCTTCCCCTTTGGGGGGGAAATTCCCGTTCCCGCTTTTCTCTCTCCCCTGGCCCTTTCTCCCCTCTTTTTCAAGTGAAGTG
>NW_028234403.1:15618-17137 GCF_977035675.1 Penaeus japonicus | reverse complement strand
GGTTATCGCGGGCGCGGCCCCGTGTGCCTCGCAGGCAAGCAAACCATTGCCTTCCTGAACCTGTCGGGTCGCGGCGACGGCGTGCGGCGCTATCATTACGTAGAATCTCTAACCCAGCGGCACTCTCCCCTTGATGTCCCCGAGGCATGTGTGTTCCGGATGGGCGGTATGAGCCCTCGACTCCATGCACACTAACCATATCGCATACAAGAGCAGCGCGGGTCTGGACACGAGGAGGGTGCACACTTTCGTTCACTTGAGTTCAGTTAGCGCCACCCTCATCCTGAAACACGAAGGCCTTCGGGTTGCAAGAGGCCGCCTTCGGAGTTCAGAATACCATGACTCACCCACAATCATAACACTAACCGCAGAACGATCTCGGCACGATCCCCCCCCACACACAACACAAACCAAACACTGGCCGCCCGTTCGCCTGCAACCCTCCCAAGTGGCGCGGAGAGTAGTGCAAGCACAATGGTTCATGAACGGCTGTCGTCGTCTATCCCGGCCGGGGGGCGCCGGGGAGGCAGGGTTCACAAACACACGCACAACAGCAACACAGCATCCTCACAACAGCACAGTATCAGCCCTTGCAGCGAAATCGAGCGCAAACGGTAACGGCGGAGGCATCCGGGCCTCGTCCTTACACCAGTTTACTACGACTCCGGCGCGTGGAACTCGGAGATGATCCTCTCACAATCCCCGCCCTCACCCACCCCGGCTCTGACTAGACTGTGGGTTGTAATTCCGTCTCTCTCCCTCCCTCCTCTCCACCTCCCTCCTCTCCTGGCCGGAGCCAGGCAGCTCCAACTCCGCCCAACACCCACTATGCCCGCCGGCCTCCCTACCCGCCCCCCCACTGTGCCCTCGTCGCTCTCTCTCCTCTCTCTCTCCATCCAACGCCTCATCTCTCTCCTCATTCTCCTCTCCTCCTCTCCTCCTCTCCCTCTCCTCCCCAACTCTCTCCTCACTCTCCTCTTCTCTCTCTCTCCTTCTCTCTCCTCTCTCCTTTCTCTCTCTCTATCTCTCTCTCCTATCCTACTTCCCCACCCTTCCCCTCCTCCCTCTCTCACCATCTCTTCCCTCACCCCCCCCCCCCATCACACTCTCCCCTCCGTCCGAAGTACCCCCGTGGTCTTCTCCTCTCCCCAATCGCATCGGCCTCTCTGGGGTCGCCTCGCAGCCCTCTAAAAGGCCCCGACTCTACCCTTTCTTCAAGATCAGGAGGGGATGGAGAAGGAAAGATGGATAAGAGAAGAGATTAATAGAGAAAGACAGAGGGAGAGATGAGAGAGAGAGAGTGAGAGAGAGAAGAGAGTAGAGCGAGAGAGAGAAGAAGAGTGAGAGTAGAGAGTTAGATAGAGAGTGAGAGAGAGTGAGTGAGAGTGAGAGAGAGATAGAGAGAGAGTAGAGAGATGAGGGAAGTAGAGTGATGAGAGAGAGTGTTGAGATAGGGGGAAGAGAGAGAAGTGAGAGGTGTTGAGGGTGGGGGGGAGTGAGTGTTAGAGAGATAGTGTGG
>NW_028234403.1:10618-13118 GCF_977035675.1 Penaeus japonicus | reverse complement strand
TACTTATAAATATACATATACAAATGATTGAGTTTGATTGGGTTTGGAGTGGTGTAGTGTGGAATAAAAGTGATGCGGCCGATGTGGAAAGAAGGATCGCATAAGCAACCAAGTAACACAACATGATGAAACAAACTACCGGAAAGTAACGCGCACAGACGAACCGCGCGGATGGGAAGAAAGGCGATGGATGGGGAGAGGAAGAGAGAGAGAACGAGTGGAGGAGAGTGTAGAAGGGGAGAGAGGGGGGAGAGGGAAGAGAAGGGATGGAGGGTAAGAGAGGGAGGGGTGAGGAGGAGAGGATGGGTGAGGGAGAGGAGGGAGGGGGTGAGGAGGAAGGGGAAGTGAGAGGAGAGAAGGGTTGGGTGAGGGAGTTGAGGGAAGGTGTGGGAGTGAGGGAGGAGAGGGAGGAGAGGGGAAGGGTAAGGGAGAGGGGTGGAAGGAGAGGAGAGGAAAGGCCAGGGGGAGAGGAGTGGGTTAAGAGGGAAGGTGGGGGGAGTTGGAGGTGGCCACTGGGGTGGAGGAGAATGACCGGGGCAGTATAGTGGGGGTTAGGGGGCGGGGGAGACGGCCGGGTTGGAGAGACGAGGAGGGGGGAGAATTGGTGGGGGAAAGGAGAGAAAGAGAGAGGGAATAAGGATACGGCGATTGGGTGGGGCGGAGGGGCAAGGGTAGTGAGGGGGTGAGGGGGTGAGGTGGAGGGACGCAGCAGCAGCAACAACAATTACGTTTGCAATTACATTACCGTCTCCTACTCGACTCGTTTCGTGCGGACTTCTTCCCTGCTTGTTGTAGTCCCTCTCCCTCCCTCCCCCCACCCCCAACCCCACCTCCCCATCACGTTGGACAGCACCGCTACTCAACGGTTCTCACATCTGTTAACTTCTTACTCTGCCTGTCTGCTTGTATGTCTGGTTTTATCTTTTGTCTTGTTTTTTTATCCTTTCCCTCCTTTTCTTCCACCTTTTTTATTTCCTTTTTTTTCTTTTTTTCTTCCTTTTTTTTTTTTTCCTTTTTTTTTTTTTTTTTTTTCTCTTTTTTTTTCTTTTTTTCTTCTCCTCTCTCTTTTTTTTCTTTTTCCTTTTCCCTTCTTTTTTTTCTTTGTTCTTTTTTTTTCTTTTTTTTTCTTTTCTTTCCCTCTTTTTTTTTTCCTTTCTTTCTTTTTTCTTTTTTTTTTTTTTTTCCTTCTTCTTTCTTCTTTTTTCCTTTTTCCCTCTTTTTTTTCCCTCTTTTTTTTTTTTTTTCTTTTCTTTCTCTTCCTCTTCTTCTCCTCTCTCCTTTTTTTCCTCTTTTTCTTTCCCTTTCTCCCTTCCTTCTCCTTCTTTTTTTTTTCCGTCTCCTCTCCCATGCCCCCTCTCTTTCCTTCCCTCCATGCCCCTTCCTCATTCTCCTCCCACTTTCTTTTTCACATTCCCTTCTCCCATCTTCCTCTCTCTCACTCTCCCTGCCCCATCCTGCCTTCTCCTCTACATGTTCCACTCCACTCCACTCCTACTCCACTCCTACTTTCTACTCCCCCCACTCCTACTCCCACTCCTTACTCCCACCCCACTCCCTCCTGTCCCATCCTTGCTCTCCCTTTTTTACATGTCCACTCCCACTCATACCTACCCTTCCATTCCCACTATCCCCTACAGTCACATCCTCCTGTTCTCTTTCTTCAGCTACGTCTCTAGCTCTTGGCAAACGAAAACCGGAAATTCAGACCGAGGGGGAGAAAGAGCGAAGTTAAAATCTCAGCCTCAAGAAGCACTTGCTTAACTCCACCGCTTCCTCCCTCCCCTCCCCTTCATCCCCCTTCCTCCCCCTCCTTACTATATCTTCCTTCGTATCTTTCTCTTAGTTTCCATTCTCTTCCTTTCAATTCCCTTCCTATGGTTCTGTCTGTTCTGCTCCCTTCCTATCTCCCTTTCTTCTTTTTAATCTCCTCCATCTCCTTCCTTTTAACCTTTCCTTCCTTTTACACCCTCCTTCCTCCCAATTTTCCTTGTCCCTCACCTTTTTCCCACCTTACTTCCTCTTCCACGGCCCCTTCCCTCCTTATTCCTAACCTTTACCTTTTCCCCTCCTCCTTCCTCCTCCTCCTCCTCCTCCTCTCCTCCTCCTCTCCTCCTCCTTATTCTCCTCCTCCTCCCTCTCCTTCCTACCACGACGACGGCTATCAACGACGCGGAACGAAATCTCACCCACCTGCAGGTCGTGGCCGGTTTCACCGCGGTGAGACTCACGACCCGCCTGTCTGAGACGACTCCTCATACAGTGGGGACACATACAAGCACCTCCCTCCCTCCCTCCCCCGCTCTCGCTCTCTCTCTCTTCCTCTCTTTCTCATTCTCCTCCTCCTCTCTCTCACTTATTCATACACACTCATACTCACACACACTCATACTCACACACACATACACACACACACACACACACACACACACACACACACACACACACACACACACACGCACACACACACACTCGCTCTCTCTCTCTCTCTTACACTCTCATA
>NW_028234403.1:0-5518 GCF_977035675.1 Penaeus japonicus | reverse complement strand
TATGTGTATATACTCTTTATATTTAATCAATAAATGATACAATATGAAAAAATTGTTTTATATATATTCCTAAAAAAAACACATTATATATAAATTAGACAATCATCAAGTTAAATGTAAAAAAAGTATACAGGATAGATAAAAAAAATATTATGAAATGATATAAATAGGCTTCCACATGTCTCATTAATTCTTTTAAGGGCCCCCGTTTCCAATTTTCTACCATCATTGTTCTTGTTTTACAAAAGAGTTGATAATACTAGTACACGTTTCAATAGTTTTCTAATAAAGACTTATCGATATCGCCTTTTTCTTCCCCATACATTGCTATAACGTATATTTTTTTCCGTTTCACCAAAATGTTATCGTCCATTTTGTACCATTAGCCGATTATATACTGTAACTTTAAAGAATCATTGTGACAGTCTTGATTTCTAAATCATTTCTTCGTATAGATAGGGTTCCACCAACCCGAGTACATTAACTGTTCTGATATTCCTTTACATATTTTACTTTATACGCCCTTTCCTATGTAGACACACCACCGATATTCGAAAAAGTAAAGATACATGTTTCGCCTATTGCTCTTATTAAATGATATTCTAATATCGAAAAGAAGAAGAAAATCTTTGTAGCATTATCAACTCTTCATTAACGTACATAATTGTAGAACACATATACCACAAATGAAACACCCCTAATATTTATATATTAAAATTAATAGGAAATCGAAAGGGGGAGAGACATTGGTTAATAAGAGCCTAAATGAGTAAATTTTACTAATCGCCTAAATTTGATCATCATTGTACCTGTTATCGTCTTTATATGTTCTGCGATAAACAAACCATCTAAATTTTACGATATGTTAGAACACTCAAACATGTTTTTTTAACATGCGGAAGATTTTCGATAGGCAAAGATTAATTTCATATCGTTTTGAATTCAAATTCATTTTATTATAACTCATACCCATATAAATTCCGGTGTTTCTAAGAATCAGATGGGACATTAGCTGTCATTGAAATTGCTACGTGTTTTTGATTGATATAATATTAGCCTGAGTAGTATAGGAAGTTGACTTTGATTCAACGATATCTTTTAGTGATATCTGCAAAGGTATAATATCTTTTATACTATTTTTTTCTATGATAACACTAAATTGTTTATCATCACCAATGTCGAGATTCAAGTTACCGGAATAAGAACACAGATACAAGAAAATGTTATGAAACATTGCTAAGAATAAGTCTCTTGCATTTCTGGTGACTCGAATCAAATTATTGAGAAGGTTATCGAGAGCCTCGTAATCGTAAAGGGTTTTTTGTTGTGATTCTAAATTATACATTTTTTTATTGGAAAGATTGTGTTCATTTAATATTTTTCTTAGATGAACCGCTCTATTGTCCACCACTATTAGAAATTGATCAATACATTCTATCATCACAGATAAGAATGGAAGTTGATAACATATTCTACGTCTCTTCCATATACAAGTCGATGGAGCTTTTAATACAAGACTACCGAATATTAATTCGAGGATTCGATTTGCCATCATCATTGCTTCTCGTCTCATAGGTATCCCTCCAGAGCCAACTGAATCGAAATATCGATACCACAATTTTTCAACAATCGTGATTTTTTTTAAACCTATTACGGTAAGGTCAAATATATCTCTAATATTAGTATATTCTTTAATTGTTGCATAGGTGTCTATCATCATAGTAATTATAAATGACACCATATCTGTATCATGATAGATACAATTCGTTATTAGCGCATTCATTAGTTCTGGAGGTGAATTTTTATTATTTTAATGTCAGTGTCCAAGTTTTTTGTTGATCCTTTGTAACACAATACTTTTTTTCTATATCGAGCTGTGAGCACGCAGGGTCCGATATATCAATAAAGAGCATCGAGTAGAGCATCTTCTCAATGCATTGGTAAAGAATTATGGCGACCATTTGGTTTACAGGTCGTTTCATTATATAATATGAGCTAATAATTCTTATCTTTCATTTGCGGATTTAGCGAAGCTTTAACTTTACATACTGTTTCCTTGGCTTCTATTTCTCTTATGGGTAAATTTTGTACAAGGGAAGAATAATGTGCATCCGAACTAAGAGATAGTGTTGTAAAATGTAATGGATGGAGATATTCTATTTCTCTCTGGTGATATAATATTTTTAAATATTCTGGTATTTTTTTCATATCGACATATTTGTACTGTTTACTATTTGAAGGTGTATAATTATTAAATGTTTGATCATTGTTCGAGTTTGAGTCCCCATATAAATTTATATTAATGTTTGATTCGTCAGTAGTATCATTATTCAATACATTACATGTTACCATATTAGTATATTGGATTAACAATGTAGGATCTATGATAAGAGGTGATTCATTGACTTTTTCCTGGTCCGTTGTAGTGTACTCCATTTTTTCTTCCTCATTGTGTGATGTAGTCGTATTCGCTCTTATATTCTCAGGGATTGATGTAGTAAAATCCATTGTTTCTTCGTTATTGTCTGACTTGATATCATTTGTATATTGTTTATTAACACCAACACCTGATATACTTGAAAGTTCCTTTTTACGACAACTATATAAAGAGTGAACTTGTTCCTTATAATTAGTGACAACTTTGGTTATCATTTGCCATGTATTAAATAACATATTATTAAATTCATTTGAAAATTCTTTATGTACTGTATCTAACTGTTTTTCAATTTCTTTATTCTTATTTGCTAATTTTTGATATTCGCGATATTCAGTAACATGTTGTGACTCAATAGGTATTAATCCGTATACGTTTAGTAAGATATCTGGTACAAGATATTTGTCATATAAGCTATCGAGATTCTGTAAATCATTCGTACTCATTGTTTTATCGAAAAATTTACTATTATAATCATTTAAGGTATTACTCAGATTGGTTTGATATTCATTTAGATCATGTCCATATTTCATATATATGCCATTGTATCTTTTAAGAATTTCTTGTATAATAGGGTCCGAGTTACCGATTGTTTCACCATGTGTTCCAGACACCGTATTACCCGAATTCGGTGTGTCAACACTGTTTGTTGATGTCGGAACATTTTGTGTGTTGACGGATTGATCCGAGGTCGGATTAGCCAATTGGTCATGTGTAACGTGTTGATTCGAGGGCGAGCTCAGGTTACCGCCTGTATTATCGTGTGTTCCAGATACCGTATTGTCCGACTTCGACATTTCAACATTGTTTGTTGATGTCGGAACATTTTGTATGTTGAAGACTTGATCCGAGGTCGGATTAGCCAATTGGTCATGTCGTACGTGTTGATTCGAGGGCGAGCTCAGGTGTCGCCTGTATTGGTGTGTTGTTCCAGATTTGTATTGTACGAATTCGACATGTCAAACTTGGTTTGTTGATGGCGGGAACATTTTGTAGGATGAAAGACTTGTTACGAGGTAGGATTAGCAATATTGGTCATGTGCTAAACGGTGTTGATTCGAGGGCGAGTCTGGTTACCGCCTGTATTATCGTGTGTTCTGAGATATCGTATTGTCCGAATTCGACATTTCGACGGATTGATCCGAGGAGGTAATAGTATTATCAGTTATTTTTTTCATTTGTAGCAATTCTCGACGTGGATGATTTTGGTCCACTACTTATTACTGTGTTTTACCTGATTTTGTTTTGGGTATTGTTCCCGTATCAGAAGATTTCATTTGGGTGATCGAGTCCATTTAGAATTTTCATAGACCCATTATATATCAGAATTTACTATCCATCTTTATTTTGATTCATTTCTTGTTATTTTGCTTATTTATATGATTAGTTATATGTTAATAATGTCTTTTTTTTTTCAAGTAGTTGATCTCTTCATCATTTAGTTTCAGCATTAAACCGTAATTTTTAATTGTTTCAATTTTTTTTTCTGTATTTATTATATGCCTCTAAAATCATTATACTTTCTTTCATTTTATCAAAATCATTCTTTTAGTACCCTGTTTTGTTCTTAGAATTTTGATATACTATCTAATACTTGATCATAAAATTGCATTGAAACTATTATTAAACACCATTGCCTTATCCTTAATTTCTTCGATTTCTTTATCCAATTTATCACGCGTAGTCTTTATATTAGCTTGTGTATTTTATCAATATCATTAAAATGTTTCACCAATACATATTCCTAGGTATTTCATTCACTTCACTAATTGATTCTTCATCATTACTTTGTTTTTTATGCAGATTATGTAAATATATTTAGATGATATTATCTTTAATCCTTGTTATATACATTTTTTTTACATACAGTGAGTGTTTATTGAGATATCATCTCTCTTAGTCTGTATTGAAATAATAGAGTAATATATTCTTTTTCCCATATCCCCCCCCCCCCCAAATAGTTAAAAAAGCGAACTAGTCCTTATTCACCCTTTTCTAATTCATCCCTTTTAACCATTTTTTTTGTTCGACAGTTTTTCATTTTATTTTCTTTAGTTTGTCGTTACATTTCTATTCGAATTGTAATCTGTTACTTTTATTGTCCATCTTTTTTTAACACCATTCAGCCGATTAGTCACATTTTCTTATATTGTTTTAGTTCAATTTTTTTCTTCTACTTCTATATTTGATGCCTACTTCCATCGGGTGTTGTTCCTCTGTGGATATTCTATAGATGTACTGTATCATGGCCCATTGAGACATTTTCAGCGTTTCTATAATATGGTAGTGTTTCCTATCTTGTTTTGTGATTTAGGCGATACTTCAGAGTCTATACTTTTTGTTCGAATTGATATTGGGTATTATGTTGTTATATTTTGGGGTGAGCATGATTGCTCATTAGTCTTACTGTAAAGATTACAGATGTGACTTGAGGTCGGATAGCCAATTGGTAATGTGTTATCGTGTTGATTCGCAGGGCGAGCTCAGGTACCGCCTGTATTATCATGTGTTACAGATACAGTATTGTCGAATTCCGTTGTGTCATCATGTTTGTTGATATCAGAACAGTTTGTGTGTAGACGGTTGATCGAGGTGGATTAGCTAATTTTCCCGTGGTGCTTATGTGTAACGTGTTGATTCGAGGGCGAGGAGTCAGGTTACCGCCTGTATTTATATGAGTGCCAGGCAATCGTATTGTCCGAATTCGATTTGTGTAATCACGGTCTGGTGATGTCGAACAGTTTGTTTGATTTTATAATCATTGTTTCAGGCTTCGTATTGTCCGAATTCGTGTGTCTCACTGTTCTGTTGATGTCGGAAACAGTTTGTTTGCTTGTATCATCATTTGTTTCAGGCATCGTATTGTCCGAATTCGATGTGTCATCACTGTCTGTTGATGTAGGAAACAGGTTGTTTGCATTTATCTATTCATGTGTTCCAGGCATCGTATTGTCCGAATTCGATGTGTCATCACTGTCTGTTGATGTCGGAACAGTTTGTTTGCTTTTATCATCATTTGTTTCAGGCATCGTATTGTCCGAATTCGATGTGTCATCACTGTTTGTTAATGTCGGAACAGTTTGT